>NW_025421348.1:0-530280 GCF_011764305.1 Mustela putorius furo
TGTTGAGGAAACGTGCCCAGTCAGTATCCAGAGACTATGACAGGTAGGATGAGAGCTGGAATCTTATTTGGAGAATCAGAAAAAATTGCCAGGGGAGCAACTATGAAAGTGCATTCTATGCCCTGTTGTGGTCATTTGGATGTAGGGAATGAAGCCTCATTATTTGGCCTTTGTTTGTTTACTCTTATTATGAAAATTCTCAATTCTCTACACACCAAAGTGTGTAGAGCAGAAGGATCCCGGCCCTTCCGCGTACTTATCACTCTGCTTCCCCCCAACTGTTTCATAGGCCCCTCCCCCTACCTCTACTGCTACTGCCCCCAAAGTGCTTGTATTTTTGTTTTTTTTTGGGGAGAGGGGAGGTCTGGAATATATATTTTAAAGTAAATCCCAAACATCACATCATTCCCTGCTCCCCAAATACCTTGGTTTACACATCAAAGAAGAAGGAGGAGAGAGGTGGAGGAGGGGAAGACTGAGAAGGAGGAGGGATGAAGAAGAGAGATTTCCACACAGGCCCACTATGCCAGAATCAATAGGTCTAATAAGCTATTCTGATTGGCTCTGAGAGGCATGACTTTTAGCCTCTCAGACTTTTAGGGCCACAGTGCTAATAAGCGACAAGGGCAAATTCAGGCAGCACAAACAGCAAGGTCCACACTCATCACCAAGGCACCGAGAGGGGGGGCAAGGGTGCCAGACCGACAGAACAAAGTTGTCTGGGAACCCCACCTGCTCTAGAAGTCCAGATGAGCGAGTAGTTGAACGTGTGTTTTTTACCTTCATTGTCATTCCTTTCTGAAATTATTGCCGGGCATTTGGTAAAGTCATGAACCTGAGCTTGTGCAGCCTGGGGGGGTACTGATCTTGGGGTTGCTGAAGAGAGTAGATGCCAACAAAGAATGAAAATCCCTGCTGCCTGTTCTCCTTCCGAGAGTCAGGAGGGAACAGTCAAGAGCCCATACAGTGCGCTGCCCCTTGGAGCCCTGGCTGTGGCAGTGGCGTGGCCCACCAAAGCCAGGAGCAACAGGCAAGACCCCAGACCCCAAATGCTAATGGGAACACCCTGGGGAGGATGAAGGAAAGGCAGAGAGTCAGCAGGAGAAATCTTCCCAAAGGACATTTCCCTCAGTTTCATCTGGGAGCTGACATTCAGCTGGTACACACCTCTTCAGCCACACAAAGTTTGGTGACTAGCCTCTGGCCAGAACCTGCTGTGTGTCTCCCTACCCTGGACCCTACCATGGCCTCGTGATCCAGGCACTGGGCATGTAACACTTGACTCTGCAGAGGTCCCCGGGGCAGCTTTTGGTTAGTTAGTTGTCCGCGCTGTTAAAGATTTGACTACTGTTACATGTTTGACTCTCGTCTTTGGTGATGGTACCTATTTCATAGGAAATAGAAGCTGGAATCCAGGAAACAGGCTGGAAGATGAAATTAAAAGGTGGATACAAAGCTTCTAATCAGAGCCAGACACAATCGGTGATCAACTATATCCCAGTCTCTCCCCTCTTCTCTGATCTGTACTTTCCTTAATGAGGAATGAGACTTTAAGTTGACTTTTTTTTTATCTTCAAGTCTCTCTCTCTCTCTCGATTCCCTAACTTGCCTCTCTTGCCTTCATTTCCTCCTAGAGCTTGTGCCCACGACTTCTTTTCTAAGTAAATATCAACCCCCTTTGACTCTGAATCTCTGGAAAATTTTCAGTTCCCTATTTTTGCTGGCACTGTGACAGGTCCTCATTTCTTCTTCCCACTCCTCTCTATTTATAGTTTTCACATTTTTTTTTGGCAGGTTGGCTACAGAACACTCAAAAATTGCAAAGAGAAATATTGTGTTCTGGAAATTCGTCCGAGCGTTTTTTTTCCAATATCGTCCTTATGCTCTTCTGATCCTCTCTTGAACTGTTGGACTAAAGCAGCTGACGCTTCCACCAGCAACCAGAGTCATCCTGTCCACTACTGTGGGAACAGAGGGTTTCCATTTGGAACTGCAGACCGAGCCTAAAGTCTGGTGGCCCTTTGGTGCCAGGATAGCAGGTATGGGATGGGTGGGACATGGAGGACAAGCATCATGGTAGAGGTCTCCATTTGACCAGGAAAGCTCACAATGAGACAACAGGTCCATTTCAACATATTCTGTATTTTCCTTATAACCTGTTTCATTCCAGAGTGGATTTGAGATCATTTAGTTTGATTCTTAAATGTTTCCTATTCCAACCGGAAACAGACTCATTCTAGGGGCTCCCAAATTCTGCCTCATCTTCCTAATCAGTTAGTACCCCAAATTGGGTATGATAGTGCCAGAACATTCTTCCATGTGTATTTTATAACAGACTAGTATTTTATTAGTTGTTTTTCAAACTAATAAGAATGATAAGGGTAACTTTTTTTTCTTTTAAAGCATAGGCAAAATCACGAAAGTCATTGAAATGAACCTAAAAGATTATAGTGTCTTCCAAGGGAAAACAGGTGTTGTCTCATGTACCCTTCTGGGCTGACCAATTCTATGGGATATTCTGTGCCTTTCTTGTCTTTGAGCTATTTTGCAACTCTATAGATTGTACATAATTGATGTGGATGCAGATGATCTTGTCTAGCTATATGTAAATGAATTTTGTCCACTGGAAGTAAAGTTGACCCCCTTTCCTTTGGTAGAAGGCAGTTTTGCATCCATTTGCATTCTATTTGCATATCTATTTGCATCTATCAAAGCAAATTCGTTTAAGTATTACTGATTGTATATGTGTCTGCCTTGAGATTCTTGCTTGAAGTGGTGGTAACATCTTAGTGGTTCCCGAGCTAATGAATGAATTAAACAAAATCCCTTCAGGCATTCATCTCATATTTGTAAAATGGTCCTTATTTAATCTTTTCGAGAAAATGATACACTAGCAAACCATGACAAGATTCTGGTAAATGAAAAGTGCAATGAAATCAAATCGGAATGAATTTTAGAATTACCTTCAATGTGGCCCACGCTATGCCAGAGGCAGAGAATGAATGAATCTCAAAGACATGGCTTCTGGCCCCCAGGAGTTACAGTAATCTGTGTCAACATTGGCATGCCTGAGAAATGCATGTGACATTCCCATCAGGGTTTCCCCGGGGGTTCAGTTAACCTTTCTCTTCCAAGCTACCCTCTCTTGTAGTGATATCAACTGTGCCCTTGGTTCAGCTCCCATTCCCTAGCCAACATCTCTCCCACTGATACATGACCATCTGTTTCTTTCCTACCCACCAGGCCCGTGTAACTGACTACCTACTCATGCTATTTCACTGATGTCCCACCTGTGCCTCAAAACCCAGCATGTTCAAAACTTGATTCATCATCGTTTGTGAAAGAAAGGCTTATCCTCTTTTGCTTTGTTTCTTTAGAAATGATTCTACCAATGCCAGTGGCATGCACCAGAAACCAGGAAGGAATCATACAGCTGAGCCAACCTGCTGTACTTTAAAACACTTGACCACAATTCTCCAGTGGATACTCAACCCTGGCTTCAAACTCCCTTGTCTCTCTGGTGAGTTTGCTTTCCCTCTAATGGATGACCGTTTCACACCTTCAAGACTTGCCTCAACAATTCCTACCCCCACCTCTTCTGAACTATGTCACCTCACTTCCAGCTCCTGTCCTAGGGATGAGGGAGCAGAAGGCAAGCTTAGGACAAAGCAGAAACTGGCACCCTACACCCTCTCCCCATGCCATATGTGTAACATTCCTCATGCACTCCTGGCTGCCCTAAAGGAAAAACGATGCTTAACTGATAGAGATCCCAGTCCTGCAGGACAGGAGTCTCCCTCCATCTATGAATGTCCTAGCGACTTACAAGGAAGGAAGAAGCTTTCTCATCAATAGCCTGACTTCCAGAGACCCATACCTCAGTTTCCGGAAGCCCTAACATCACCATCACCCTCCCCTCCATAAAATTCTGGGAGGCTAAGGGGAGGGAAGTGTAATAAAACTGAATTTCTTCTAAGCCCAAAGCCCACTGACAAGGATGTGTGATAGGAGGAATGTAACATATCTCCAGGAAACTCCCGACTGTCTTCATGCTTTCCCTCATTAGAGGCAAAAACAGCCTTGACTTTACAATAACCAGGTCTCCCTTATCCTGAAATTCTTCTTTAGCATATGACAGTCCTTCTGGACACCCCCTTTGTCCTCACCTTCCTCAGCTCCCAGTCAACCATGCCTCTGTCTGAGCAGCTCTTTCTGCCCTTGGGTCCTGTCCCTGTGTTTTAATAAAACCACCATTTGCACCTAAGACGTCTCAAGAATCCTTTCTTGGTCATCGGGCTCTGGACCTCACCCCCACCAAACCTCACCTGTGTTCCAAAACTTCATGACTAGTGTCACACTTCAAGAAAATAAAAGCCCTTTGTGTAGGAATTCCCTTATCTTACCACCACCCAATCAAATCTATACCTACTTTTGTATCCATTTTTAATTTGTTTTTAGACATTTACTCAACAAATATTTAGTCAGTGCTACACACTGCCCTGAGTGTTTGTAAATCTGTGGCGAACGACACAGAAAAGTCCCTGGCATCATGGAATTTACATGGTAATTGGAGAAATGTACAAGAAACACAGAAAGAGTTGAAGACAGAGCAGGTTTATTGAGAAGAGCAGACATCCCCAGATTGGGTTTGTTCTTCCTTGTGTCTGGGATTTGTTCCCTCCAGCCCTCTCCAGGACTCCACTCCCAGGGTCAATATCAAGTTCTCGTTCCAATGGATCCTTCCAGTCAGAAGACAAATGACCTTTTTCTTAAAAACAAAAGGAAAAAACCCAAAACAAAAACTTCCTTTAACCTTCTATCTTCCTATAACAACCTCCATATTTCTCTCCCCACCTCATTCCCAGCATAGCTTGTAAAATATTTGTCTACCCCTGAGCGTGTAGGGTACCATGTCCCCAAGGGTAGTTGAAAAATCTCTATAAAGAATCCTTATGTGCAGATCATTTTAAGGGAGTCCATTTCCAGATCCAAACTCCATGTGTGCTCTGGAGGATCGATGATATGCCCATTCTTGGGTCTGATATCAGGATTCTCCTCTCCTTCCTGGAAGATCAAGACACTCCTCTCAGATCTTATTAGAGTGTAGGACTTGGGCTGATACCAAAGTTGAAATACCAGTTTTGTTTCAAATAATGCCCTTCTGTGGGCAGTCCTGGGGCTCTGCTTTTAGGGCTTCCTCTCCTTATTAGGGTAAAGGTTAACATCGGAAAGGGGATTTGGGCAGATGTTGGAAGTGCTCTGACATCAGAATAACAATCAGTTTTGGTTAGTGACACTCATTCCTTCATATTTAAATTAAACTACATATTTTTAGGGACATAATAGGGAAAGGCACAAGTAAGGATTTTAATGGTTTCATTCCATTCCAGTGTCTTTTGGGAAATAAAATAACAAAAAATGAGACTGTTCTGCTTAAAAAAAAATCAACTTGTAGCAAGCAAATGTTATTCCAATGAAGTCGATCCTTTCCTATCTCATTTTCTTTTTAAAGATTTATTTATTTATTTGGTAGAGAGAGAGAGACACACACACACACACACACACACACACACACACACACACACACACAACACAAGTAGGGAGAGCCAGGGAGGGAGAAGCAGGCTTCCTGCTGATCAGGAATGTGGGCCTTCATCCCAGGCCCCTGGGATCATGACTTGAGCCAAAGGCTGCTGCTTAGTGACTGAGCCACCCAGGTGCCCTCTATCTCATTTTTTAAATGTTTAATATTTTCAACACCTAGTTAATAAAATATACATATATTGTGATGAAAATTTTATGATTAAAAAGTTTCAGATGCCCACTTAAAAATGTGCAAGGTGTGTGAATTCTCATAGGCGGTCCATGCACCATACACGCCTATCACTAGCAAACGTGGATGTACTCGGTGTCTCTAGGTTCCCGCTACCTTAGTGCCCTCTTAATCACTTGTTTTCTCTTCCTACCATCCTGGACCTGTATTCTCAATTTGCTTCTCAATTTCATCTCCGCCCCTTTGAAGAGCTTGATTCTGGGTCTTCTGTAGCTATGCGTTCGCTCTCTCTCTCTCTCTCTCTCTCTCTCTCCCTCGATCAGGCTTTCTCAATCTAGCACTATTGATACCTGGTGGGTGATTCTCTGCTGTGGGGCTGTCCTGTGCCCTGCAGGACAGTTAGCAGCATCTCTGGTCTCTAGCCACAAGATGCCAGCAGCACCCCCCAAGTGGTGACCACCAAAAATGTTGCCAGATATTGTTCAGTCGGCCCTGGGAGCAAAACTCCTTGCCTCCCAGCCCCAGTTTAAAAACCACTGCTTTAACCGATTCCATTCAGCATCATTGATTTAAGTTCTTTGTAGAAGCTGAAGGCTCTGAAGTGAACGTCTTTAATCCTAACCCGCCCTTGGAGCTGAGATTCACATGGCCAGCTGCCTGCAGCATATTTCTCAATGAATATGTAACAGGAGTCTTATTTTCACCATGATTTCTATCCTGCTCCCTCCTCAACCTTCTCCTGTCCCAGTCTCCCCATCTTAGTAAACAGCATCCCCACCTCCTACTGGCTAAAGCCTCAGCCCCTGGGATAAATTCCCCCTTTCCCTTTTCTCGTATCTAATCCATCAGCAAAACCAACTGATTTGATCTCCAAAACAGAAGTCAGACTTGCTCACTGCTCTTTATATCCACTGCTCCCATTTGAATCCAAACCCTGAAATATTTTCTGCACTTCAGACACTGTTAACAGTCATTGGTCCCATGACTACACCTACACAGATATTTTCCAAGATCGCTAATCACCACCAAGTTGCCAAATCCAATGATTAACCCTCAGATCCAAATGACTCAACCTGTCAGTCCTATAGACATAGAAGTCCCTCCACTTCTCTGGAAATATCCTATCTTTTTCATCGTGATGTTGGCTCTCTCTTCCTCTTCCACACTGGTCAGTGATGATGGCTCCTTTCATGCCTGGGTTTTGTTGAGCTTCCTGACCTTTAGACATCAGTCCTGTGCTCTGGGACTCGGACCTTCTGCTTGAGTTTTCTGTTGTGTTAAAAAAAAAAAAAAATTCAGCTGAGTACATTTTAAAGAACCTATTGGCTTTATTCAATGATTCACGAAATGGGCAGCATCCTGCTTGCAGAGTGAAAGGAACTCGGAGGAGCAGTACAAAATGAAAGATTTTATAGGCGGGAGAGAGGAGGAGCAAGGAAGTCACGTCAGGCAAACAAAGCAGGTTGGTTATGGCCAGGTGACTTGGCTTCTGGGGATGGCAGGGGTCCGAGGGAGTGGGGATCAGGTGGTGTCTGCTTGCCTGGGCTCAGATTCCATTTCTGGGACAGCTGAAATCATAATTAAGTCTGGTTTGGGGGACATGGGGCTTAGCATAAGCAACTCCATTTTAGGCCTCTTGTTTTGTTTTTAATAGTTACTTCATAACAAATAACAAGTTTAGTAACTTTAAACAGCTCAGTTTACTATCCTACCATCTCTAGCTGTCAGGAGGCCAGACACAGCTTAACCAGGGTCCTCGGCTCTGGGTCTCACTCAAAGGAGGAGAGAAGGTGACCACCAAGCTGTGTTCTCACCTGCAGGTTCCACTATGGAAGGCTCTGCTTCCAAACTCACTCGGGTGTTGGCAGAACTCATTTCCTTTTAGCTGTGTGATTTGGGGGGCAGCCCATGCTGGGGTGGGCCAGGGAGATTCTCCAGGCTGTTAACTGGAAACCATCCTCAGCCCCCGGAGTCTGCTTGCGGTTTCCTGCCATATAACTCTCTCCACAGGTGATTCCGAACTTGGCTCTTTGCTTCTTCAAGTCCAGGATAGCCTCTCACTCCAATCCGTAAAACAGTCTGATTTAATATAATGAGATCATAATAGTGACATCTTCTTACCTTGCCAAATTCTACTGGTTAAAAGCAAGTCCTAAGTCCCATAGACACTCCCATCCATACTCACAGGACAAATACCGGGGGACAGATATCATGAAGCTGACTTATCATGTTGCCAAACACACCTCTGTCCATACTCACTGTGTAGGTAAGCCCACTTCTTCTCAGAGCTTGAACCCTATGTCCTAACGGTGCTCATATTTGTGCCTCCAGCCTGGACCTCACGCATGAATGCCAGACTCGTGTGTTCAGCTGCTGGTTGGGCATCCCCATGTGGATTCAGCCACCATCTCCAGAAACAAACACCTGTTGCCCATCAAACTTGCTTCTCCCGTCGTCTTTCCCATCTTAGCAAGTGGTAATGTCACTGTTCTAGTGCCTCGGGCCCCCCAAATTGTAACATCATCCCAACTCTTGTCTTTTCCGCACACTCCACACTTAATATATTTACAAATCCTGCGTGTTTTGTCTTCAATATACACCCAGAATCTCCCCCCTTCTCCCCACCCCTGCATCTACTGCTCTGGTCTGGGCCAATACCCCCTCTCACCTAGATCAGTGGTCCTCAACCAGGAGAGTTTTGTGCACCTGCTCTCCCTCAGGGGATTTTGACAGGGCCTGGACACACTTTTCCTTGTCACAACTTGGGATTGGGAAAGGGCGCTCCTGCGATCTAGTGGTCAGTGCACAGGACAGCTCCCCATAGCAAAAATTAATGTGGCCCCAAATGCCAGCAGTATAGAAATCTCAGTCTACATTAATGCAAGTAGCATCCCCACCCCACAACCCCACAAGTCTGTTCTGCACACAGCAGCCTGAGTGATTCTTTTCTTTTCTCTTTATGATTTCATTTATTTATTTGACAGATCGAGAGAGAGATCCATGTAGGCAGAGAGGCAGGCAGTGGGAAAGGGAGAATAAGGCTCCCTGATGAGCAGAGAGCCCAATGCGGGGCTCGATGCCAGGACCCCCGAGACCATGACCTGAGCTGATGGCAGAGGCTTAACCCACTGAGCCACCCAGGCGCCCCGATCCTTTTCTAATCTAAATCAAGTCAAGCCTCTTCAAAACCATCCAAGCTCTTCTCATCTGGCACAAAGTTAAAGGCAAATCCCTACAATGGCCTTCAAGACTTTATGTGATCTGACCCCACTACCTTCCTTACCTACCTCCTACCACTTGCCGTCTTGCTCATTTTTTGCCCAGCATTATTGATCGCCGTGTCATTCTTTTAACACACCAGATGTGCTCCCACCTTGGGCTTACTGTTTGCTTTGTGTGGGATGCTCTTCTCCAAACAGCACAACTGCTCGCTCCTTAATTTCCTCCACGTCTTTCCTCAAATGAAGGAGACTTCTCTGACACAGTCCCATAGAAAATACCAACCTGCTCCCCTAAACCCTCACACCCCATGTCCACTCACTCAGCTTAGTTTCCTTCCTACCCCACATCAACCCCTGATATGTATGTATATTTATTTGCTTCATTTCTCACTCAACAACTAAAATGAAAACTCCAAGAGGACATCAAATTCATTTTGTTTCTTGTTAACTATTCTGTCTTTAGGGTTTAGAACAGTACCTGACACATAGTAGATGTTCCGTAAATATTGGAGAATGATTTGTTTCTATTTTTGCCTTTTCTCTATCCATTCTTTACACAGCAGCCAAAAATGACATTTTAAGAATGCAAAAGGAATCCCACGACCACGCTCCACCCACTAGTGTAAAACCCTTCAACGGCTTTTCGTTGTGCTCAAGCCGCAGCTGACATTCTACAGCCCAGGCCAGATTAAGATTTCAGAGTTCTTAATCACTGGAAAGATGATGGTGTTGTCACACCACCAGAGATATTTAAATATTTTTGAAGATTAGATCCCAAAGTAAGTGTGCTAAAAGCCTAGCAATATCCGATTTCACAAACTCAGATTTCATAAAGTCTCATTAGTCTTCTCACCTTGTATAAGTTTAATCTTTCCTCAGCCCCCTTTTCTCTTCTGTTTCAGGCACTCACCATACTTTGCCAGAATGACCATAACGGCCTTCCAACCTGTCATGTCATCTTCAGGAATATGCCCCTTTCCCTCCCATCCTCACACCAATTCATCCTCTAAACTTATTCTAAGATGATCACTCTAAAATGTGCATCTCATTGTGTCCTTCCCTTACAGGAACTTACTCTATAGCTCCTAAGGACGTGTGAATTTCCTTGGTGTGGTATTTTTTACAAGACCCCTTTGCTTGCAAGTGGCAGCAATCCAAAGAAAACTGGAGGAACCAAAAGGGAAAAGCAAGTAAACAAAAACAAAAAACAAAGGAATGTCCAGGTTCCTGTAGGGGTGGATACCACAGCAGTTCATAAAAATCCAAAAGAAGACGGGGCACCTGGGTGGCTCAATGGGTTAAGCCTCTGCCTTCGGCTCAGGTCATGATCCCAGGGTCCTGGGATCGAGTCCCACATCGGGCTTTCTGCTCTGCAGGTAGCCTGCTTCCTCCTCTCTCTCTGCCTGCCTCTCTGCCTACTTGTGATCTCTGTCAGATAAATAAAGAAAAAATATTTTTAAAAAATCAAAAGAAGTGCTACAGAACTAAAATTTCAGAATCAAGAACTAGGGACTGGAAACCGGCAAAACACTTTTCTCTTTGTCCATGTATCATGTTTACTTGTCTCCATATGGCTGCTTTCTTCTCTGGTCAGACTCTTCAAGTGTCCAGGAAGATGGCCATTGCCAGCTCCTGAATCCCATCCAGCAAGGCCAGTCACTCGCCTAAAGAGAGAACCTTGTCTTCCTGTCATTTCCACTCATCTCTGCCACCTCCCCCAGATCCTCCAAAGGGTTTCCTATTGTATCTTCCAGACAACTTCTGATGTCTTCTTTCATATGTAGGCTCCATCAGTCTGGAATAGCATTCGGACCTCTTCTGTTCCACGTGGATATTCACGTCGTTTAGCACCGCTTGGTCAAAGTCTGCCCTTTCGTGTTGGTCTATTTCCTCGGGTCATTTCAAGAGACCTTTTGTAAGACATCCTATCCCATCAGATTCTCCTCTCACTCTCTTTCTCCCTCAGTCTTGCTCTCGCTTCTTTCTTCAGATTTGCCGGGGAATGACGAGCCCTTTTCGTGTCCAGGGCAATAGGAGAACTGGCTTACCCACGGGCACAGGCACTTGCTAGATCAGAAACTGGATTGCATTGAATCCCTCCATCCAGTTGGGGTCCATTGAAACTGTACACTACCGTTCATCCCATCTCTGTACGTGTTCTATTCACCTAGGTAACCTATGAACATATGGACCATCCTCAGTCATCTTGGATGGTATTCTGATTGGAGCCTTGCTGGGTAGAGATGGTATAAAATCTTTGGAGAGACGAAGTCCTCCTTTTGCTCTTCTCATTAACAGGAGTTTCAAGCTTTGTTCGTATGTCCCAGGAGTCCATTTAATTTTCCTGAATTTTTAACTTCTATCTGATGACTTGGAGGAATTTACTTCCTGATTCTCATACTTTCTCCATTCTCTGAGAATATCTTTCTATACACATTTCAGTCTGTGTTTTTTTTCCATTTGTTGTACCTTCAGTGTTTCCCCCGCCCCTTCTTATACTCGCTATGATGTCCCCGTCTAGGTTGGTAGAAGTCTTGTTCAATTTTAGGTTTTCAATACTACCGAATTTTGTTTCTGCCTTCGAAAGCTGATTCTGTCCCTCCTCGAAGCAGCACAGCATTCTGTGTGGTTATGGGTATTGATGCAATCTAACCAAGTTCATCTTTTCATTAGAGTAGAGAAACCATTGACATTTCATGAAAGGACTGAGCCCCTCAAATGATGCCCATTGTCTTGCATTTTCTTTGTTTCATCCCTTTGTACATCCCCATTTATTTATTATTTTATTTCAATTATTTTTTTAAAAAAACATAGAGTATATTTTTATCTCCAGGGGTACAGGTCTGTGATTCACCAGGTTTACACAACTCACAGCCCTCGTAGATCTCTTATGAAAAATCCCTGTGTTTTTCTTTAAATGTTTTTATTTAAGTTTTTTCATTTTTCTCTTTTGTTTTTAATTTTCATTTCAGCATACCAGTATTTCTTGTTTTTACAACAAACCCAGTGCTCCATGCAATAGGGGCCTTCTCTAATACTCACCACCTGGTTCCCCCAACCTCCCACCCCTCGCCCCTTCAAAGCCCTCATATTGATTTTCGCAGTCCTTAGTCTCTCATGTTTCCCCTCCCCTTCCAATGTATTTAATTTATATTTTTAATTCTAAATTTTCATTTGTAATTTCAAGTTTCATTTGAATTAAATATATTTAATTTAACTTCCTTTAAGTTTTATTATAATTTTCTTTAAAGGCTGATACATGCTGTCGGCCCCCAAATCTGCGGTCTCAGAAAGTACACAGAAAATGGGGAAAGGGAATGTAGACTTACAAAGAAGAACCATTTCGCTTTTCTAGGTCCTTCTTTTTAAAGAGTAGAAAATATACTTTCCCAGAAAGAAACAAACTCAGAAGGAAAGAGTAGGATGAAAGTTACCTTCATCTGCCTATAATTAGATACTCAAACCAAAAACACTGGAAACTGCAAAAGGATGCCAACTGTTTTTAAAGAAATGGCAGAAGACTTTAGGTAAGAATAACTTTCATGCAAATTGAAGTGGAAGACAGACGTGGTCGAATTGTTCAGGAGGCACCAAAAGAATGAGAATCACATTCCATTGAAAGGAAGGAATACTGAGATTCTGAACAAAAATGTTTTATTAGGTAAAAGAATGTATAATATATATATATACATTATAATATATATAACCATGGTTTTATATAATGGTTATATATATATATATATATATATATATAAGTTTTCTATGGTTGCTACTACAAGATACCAGAAGCCTGGAGGCTGAAACCACAGAAGTGGACAGTCACATTTCTAGAGGCTACAATGTTGGTAGGACATGCTCCTTTTGTAGGTATTGTGGAAGGATCTGTTCCAGGCCACTTTTCCAGCTTGAAGTATTGCTCTGGCTTTGGACTTCTACACCGGGCCTTCTCCCTCAGTGCATATCTGTGTATCCGCACTCTCCCTTCTTAGAAGCACATAAGTCCCCCTGAATTAGGGGCCCAGTCTACTCAAATATGACCTCATGCTAGCTAGTGACATCTCCAGGGACCCTATTTCTAAATAAGGTCATGCTCCCAGGTGCTGGGGTTTAGGACTGGGATACTTCATATGCATAAACACACACACACACACACACACACACACACACACACACACAAACGTGTGTGTGTGTATATGTATTCCTATATATATATATCTATGTGTATAGATAGAAAGGGAGGAAGGAATAGACGGGAAAAAGAAAATACGCCTAGCGAGTTAGTAGACTTCACCTTTAACTTTTCAACAATGACCTTCAGAATGAGCGACTGAAATTCTATTGAAAGAAAAGACCTGCATAGGTCAGTAAAAAATAAACTCTACATAGGGGGATGCAGAGGCTAGTATAGATTTTGTGGAAAGAGAAAGGATGAAAAGGACTAGTCCGTATGTACCCAAAGGAATCCTCAAAGGCTGCTTTTCCGAGGTCTTGAGAAGAGACAATGGAAAGACACCCGATCCGTGAACAGAGAAAGAAACCATTGCAGAACAACAAGGGATCCTTTTAGAAAGACATGGCTATCCTCAAGGTGTCTGCATGCGATGAGAAAACTCCCTGAGATCCACAATTCAAGCCCATCCAACAAGGCTCCAGACACTGTGGAAAGCTTGTCTTTCTTTCATGGAGACAGAATGAGTGAGAGAGAGCATGAGAGAGGAGATGGTCAGTGGGAGAAGCCAACTCCCCAAGGATCTGGGAGCGGGAGGTGGTAGGAGATCATGCCTGCCCGGGGTCATGAACTGATCTCAAGGCAGTCGCTAAACTAACCGAGCCACGCAGGCGCCCGTCTACAGAAATGGGTCAACAACAGCTGAGGAGCACCTGGGCGGCACCTTCAGTGAAGTGCCCAACTCTGGGTTCTGGCTCAGGGGGTGATCTCAGGCTCTTCAGATTGAGCCCTGATGCTAGCTCTCGGTTCAGGTCAGAGTCCACTAGGTCTCTCTTCGGGTCCTGCCCTTCTCCCCTTCCCCATGAAGTGCTCTTGCCCTGAAACCAACTAGGAAAAGCCTTCACAGAAATAAACAATGTTTGAGAGGGGGTGTAATGCCAACTGAATATTACCCCCATTTAAAAGACCACCAGAGACGTGAGTCAAAGCCAAGCAACAAGTGTCGTTTATTGCAGGTTCGAACCTGACCTCTGCGCTGCTCGTTGCCAATAACGCCGAGGGGTACGGGGAGCTGGGTCGGTGCAGGATTTTTATAGACAGATACAAACAAGTTTCGGGTGGGGCTGAGCTGATTGATTGATAGTTTGAACAGGCATACTTGGCGTCAGTGGATTGGGTCAGGGGACCCGCGCGCGAAAGCAGACAAAGCAATCTTACAGAAGCAGAACCGGCCGGTTAGCCCACGCATGCGAAAAAAAAGCACTATCAGGATATTGAAGGCCTGGTTACTATCAAGCCAAGGCCACTTTCCCTCTAATGGGGCACTAACATAAAGACAATTGGGAGTCTCCTGGTGAAATGTTACATTCCGGCTATCAAAGGTAAGGTAACTTCTTTGTTGTAAATTTCAAGGACATTTGCAAACCAAGGGAGACTCCTACCCTGCAGGACTGTGATTTCTGCAAGTTAACTATTTATCATTTTATGGCAGTCAGGGGTGCCTGAGGAATGCTACACATATGGAGGGGAGCGGGTGAAGGGGGGGGGTGCAAGGCGCCAGCTTTTGCTTTGTCCTCAGCCAGCCTCCTGCTCCTTCATTCCCCCCTGAACAATTTTGACCCTTAAATCTTTTAAGGGGGGTTGAAGGTGGAAGGTCTCATCTTCTATAACTTCTTCGTGCTGAATGGGGGCATAGAGCTGTCCCTACCTACTGGGGTCAATATTGATCAGGGTAGGAATGTATAAGGGAGTTACGAAAGGTGGAGGCAGCTGAATCCAGCGCTGACAGTGACGAGGCATCCTCGCGTGCAATAAGGATCGTCTGTCGTGGTGTAGTCATTGTAGCAATGGAGTCTCGGCACCAAGTAGAGAAAGATGGAACAAAGCAACATATTAAGGTTAATAAGGCGATAAGAATAAGAAGCCCGAAAAGGAGATTTGGCCATAGCCCTCCTCCAAGCCAGGAACTTAACCAATCACTAAAAGAGAGAGAGGGACCTTGTAGAGCCTTAATCTGGGCATTCATATCCTTAATTAGTCCTGTGATACTTTTGTGATAGTCTGGGATGTACAAACAACATTCTGTCTTGATAATTGCACATGTGCCACCCTGGGCTGCTTTCAGGACATCTAAGGCCATCCTATTTTGTAGGACTGCCTTGCATATCTGTGACAATTCGGTATTAAGTAGGGAGATGCCATTTAGTGAATCATTGAGTGCCTTTGTAGTATATTTATTAAAGGCTTCTACATGCCACATGACATCCTCTAGTCCCGCAGATGGAACAAAAATGGATGCTAAGTGATCATACCATTTAAAAACAGATCGCGTCCATCTTTATTTCAAGTTGGGGAGATTAGCTGGGGTTGTAATGGTTTTAGTAATGCACCCATGAATTCAGGCAAATCCTAAAGTACAGCGACCTATCTACCCTGGAGGAAGCCAGGGCCACAGGTTGGTGCCACATATCCAGTGGGTTCCGTTTGGAGCTGGCCATCTGATGCCAGGTCGCCTTGCCCAGTCAGTAGCAAACCAGTCAGTAGCTTGAAGTACTATTATTTGGGGACACATTTCTAGTGAGCCATCCTAGACATCGTGTGTTATTTGCCCAATACCACTCGTATGATTCCTTTGTTCCCAGCATAAAACTGCCTTCTGACTGAGCTGTCCAATCGTGGGTGTAAGCCACAGATATGTATCTCAGATGCCATCCTTAGTATATGCCATCCTTAGTATATGCCATCCTTAGTATAGCGATAAGGAGGGTTTTGAAACTTAGGCCCATATTTGATTGGGGATTTATGGCTTGATAGCAATCCCCTTTCTTCCAAATAGCTCCATGGGCATGTAGCATATTTGGATTCAGTATAAATGTTAATTCTTAGGCTTTGGCAATTGCAAAGTGCAAGTGAGCACTATGGCACACCTAGCTTTTCTTATTCTTTCTATGAAAACTACTGTCATCAGAAAACCAACTGTCATTCGTATTTTTAACAGGGGCATCTTAAATCTGGAAAAATAGAGTAAGTAAGATCAATAACCTCTGAAACATTTTTGCCCTATAGAGAAAGAAGTACAATGGCCAGGTTCAGGCATACAGGTAACTAGGTTTAAAGTTTGACAAATTTTAAGTATTATTTCTGGCATATCTATAAGCATAGTCCAATATTTAATTAGATGGCCTCTATAATCCATTGGTGGCCTTTGGCTTCTAAGACAAATCTGGACCTGATGTGAAGTTATTACAGTCAGGGACTGTTCCATAGTGAGCTTTGAGGCTCCTTTTATGAGGGCTGTTCTATGCTTAGCTAAAGCATCTGTTTGCAATCGCACCTCAACAGAGGTGGCCTCTAGGATAAATATGACTAAGGGATGAAACCAATAAGAAGACCTTTGAGTGGTCCAGCCTTAACAATATCCTGATTACAGAGGATCATTGTCAAGTGGGAGAAAACTTGTCAAGAGATAAGGGGAGTCCCCCGTGCATCATACAATCTACTCATAAACAAAGTGGGGTCTTCCATTGTCTCCACAAGTCCATAATTAATCCTATGGAGTGCAATAGGCTGGCTTTTAGGCAATTTCATTATCCCAGCCACACATAAGGTGTTAGTTAAGTTATACAATTGTAAGGGAATCAATCCCATTTTCCAGTTGTTTAATCATGTGTGAGGGGGTTCTACTAATATCCCCACAAAAAAAAAAAGCAAGAAGATCATCTAAATGAGCTATTGTGTAACTTCTCTGAAGTTTACCTCAAATTGTTTAGCTTAGGTAAACAAACATTTAAAGACAATCAAATCTAGAATTTAACATCCATAAAGATGTGTTACTAAAACAATTTTTTTCTCTCTAAAATAACCCTCATTTACAGAGATAGCCAAATCAGGACTAATACACTTGTGAAACAAGTCCAGTTTTAACAAACTTGGCCCATTATTTACATAAGCTCAGCAAGAACAGTTGAGTGTGATCATATAGATCTTTTAGAATCTGCTTTGCTGGAACTTCTTATAAGGAATCTCTGGGTTGAACTTTTAGTAGCCTCTCCGGGCCAGAAGCCAAGCCCTGTACTTGCCATCAGGCATGCCTGCAATACCTGTTGATTTGGGCGAGTTCCTCTTCTGAGTTTCCGCACCTACCAAAGAGTGACATTCTTTACTCACCTGGTGAGGCTGCTGGGAACTCTGTAAGCAAGGTATCAGGCCAACAGTCCCAAGGGGCTTTATGGCTCCAGGTTTCATAAAGTCAACGTTAGTTCCTTAAAGCTGTCTGGTCATATCTGAATCTATGCATGTCTTTCTCAAATATGACATTCCAGTCAAAGCCTTGGTAAAATAACCAGTTCTCAATGGTGTCCTGTTAAAGGAGAACAGATTCTTATTGAACTTATGCAAATGACTGATTGCCATGGAAGAAAGAATACTTACTGAGACCTTTTGGTTTCAGAGGGTTCATATAGAGAGAAAATTTGAATGCCTTGAGCACTTTCACATCTCTATAAGTTACAGATAACTTAAGAAAAAGTATCCCTGGTCTGGAAGAGCAAACATTAGAGAGAACCAGCAATGTTTAAAGTAAGACAAAACATTAAGAGACACAACATTATAATCTTTTAGTTCATTTAGTCCCATGTTAATAAATCTGGTGAATGCGGCTTTAGTTAGTTTTGGAAATTCTTACCCATTTCAGTTTTAGGATTTTCAAGTATATCAAATATCTGTATTTGTCCTGAAAGTCCTTTATAGGAATATCCTTGAAGATAAAAACTCATTTTACAAGAGAATTAAAACAATTATAAATGACAAAAACTCAGAATGGATATGGTTAGAGCTAAAGAGACATGGGAGTTTACAATTTAGCTGCAAGGAAATCAGGTTATTTCTGTGATACATAACATTTCCATAATTAGAGTATCAAGCGATGATCTTTCCAAACATTAAAACTTTAGGAAGTGCATAGAATCTCTAGAATAGTTATAATATTTTCCCAAATGTAATCCAAGGTTTATCATTGTTTCAGTAGTATTTCACGAGAAACTTCACATACCAAGGAAAAGCCCAAGTTTAAAGAGATTTACAATTTAAATCTTGTCAACATTTGCTAAAATCTTAGAAAGTTTTGAAGCACATGCCTAAATATACTTAGGGATGTTAAACACCTGATAAAACAAAACATAGAAACTGGTTTTTCTGGGCAGGCAAAGAGAAAATCACTTACATTCTCGTAACAGGAGATCAATTAATCTAATAAAACTTTATCCTTTGAACAGAGAATTTCAGTCTTGTACTAATGTAATGTACCTTTAAAACCCATTCATTTAGGACAAAATTACCTTCCCTTACCTTCAACAAAATGTATTCCCATTCCTTAAATCTTTCTTACATATCTGCTACTTTCTTACATACAGAGTTTCCCTTATTTCCATCAGTCTTAGTTACACTAAGCAGAACTTTGTATTCTTAGAAACACCTTTAGTTATTAACCAATTGTGAACTGTTACACAACAGAATTCTTCAGGTGGCAAATTTATGAATCAGTTAAGTGGCAAACAAGTTTACCAACAGATTTAAATACTCTTAGTTTCTTTGCAGTAAGAAGTCAAAATCACAAACCTATATCCAATAATTAACGACTTAGCATTTTATCCTGTTTGGTAAAGACCTAGATGTCCACAATTTAATTCCATTTGTCATCCAAGCAAAACTTTAAAACTTTCAGATTACCAAAGACTTTGAAAGCTACTTCAGCAATTACCCATTAGAACTTTGAGACAGACAATTAACCTTCAGTTTAGTTATTGCTTTGCTAACAAATTTTAATAAATAACATGAGCTTATTTGACCTTCAGTAAACCTCGAAGTTTCACATTTACTGCTGATAACTTAAAAGACAGGTCTTATCTTAATTAAACCAACAAACTTAACTTAGTTCCAACACTGATTTACTTTCCACCTGGGCCCACTCCACTTTGAATGTTTACCTGAGACATGCGTGGGAAGATCTGGAGTGGGGGGTGTTAGGTCCAGGGGGTGCTCTTCTTGCTCCTTGACAGTGAAGAGAGAAGGAGCTGTGGTGCATGATCTAGAGGCCAGTCATGCAGGCTGCACACACGTTGGTACAGAAACACGTAAGGGGGAAACAGAAGAAACAAAGCGCTGCCAGGAAGCAGAGAAAAGATTCCCGGTTTTAGAGCTCATACGGCCCAACAGAGGAGCAGACACCATGCTTTCCCATCAGCCAGGGGGGAGGGGTTAGGCAGTCCAAGGCAGGCCAGAGAACACAGTGAAACTTCCCCGAAACAGAGAGTTTCGGCAGCTGCTTGGGAATATTCCTTATAGTCTCTGTCTCGAGTTAGACCAACCCCAGTTGGCTCAAGTTATAGCCATTAACATGGGAAGTGAGTGAGGGAGAAGCCCCCACATCTATTAGGAGTAACAGAGAGAAATAAATCCAGAGTCCCCTTTGCTAGGGATGGCCCAGCAACCTGGGTTTACTAGAAGAAGGCTTATTTACATAATTATCATCCAATATGTCAGGAGGAAATTTACTAGCTGACTCATTGAATCTGGATTTAGCTCTTAATACCTATCTCTTATATTCCCTCCCGATATGTACGTTGTTGCAGACAAGGGGAGAGGGATCTTTCAGGTGCTGTCCTGCTCGGGTCCCTCGCGGGAACTTAGGAGCGTCTTAGCTAAGGTCTATCCGTATAAACCCCGGACCAGGCTACTCCATGGAGTAGATGACCGTTATGCTGTATGACGCTCCACGAGACTCAGGGTGCAGTCCACTCAGACTCCGAAGCCGAAGGCGGTGGAGCCACACAAACACATTCATACAGTCAGGCATTCCTCAGATTCAAAAGGGTTAGACACCCTCCCGTTAAACAGAATGTAACCTTCATGACCAGTACAAGGAACATATATCCACATTTAAAGACATAACATGGAGACATACATGAAGACATACATTGTTGGCCTCCGAGGTGGGGCTCGAACCCATGATCACTGCGAGGCCCTCCTGGCCCCCGAGGTGGGACTCGAACCCACGATCTCTGAGAAGCCGTCTCGGCCCCTGAGATGGGACTTGAACCCACGATCTCTGAGAAGCCATTCCCGCCAGGCACGAGGGACGCCTCCTCCCCATTGGCCCGCTGGCAACACTATAGCGCGTCCGCCAGGGTGTATTTGCCAGCCACCGTCCTGGGACTCTAACCCAGGTCCTGGGACTCTAACCCAGGAAAAATCACAGAAAGGACAAGACACACACAAGACATACATAAGAACAAAGCATACGAAAAAATTAGAGACAAAAGACAAAGCCCGCTTTCTTACCGATCGGTTGCAGTGACCCGTTGACCAGTTGTCTGGTAGGCTTGAAGGGGAGATCTCGGTGGGACCTCCAAATGTATTGCCAACTGAATATTACCCCCACCTTAAAAGACCACCAGAGACATGAGTCAAAGCCAAGCAGCAAGGGTCGTTTATTGCAGGTTCGAACCTGGACTTCTGCGCCGCTCGTTGCCGATAACGCCGAGAGGTCCGGAGCTGGGTCAGTGCAGGATTTTTATAGACAGATACAAACAAGTTTCGGGTGGGGCTGAGCTGATTGATTGATAGTTTGAACAGGCATACTTGGCGTCCGTGGATTGGGTCAGGGGACCCGCGCGCGAAAGCAGACAAAGCAATCTTACAGAAGCAGAACTGGCCGGTTAGCCCACGCATGCGAAAAAAAAGCACTATCAGGATATTGAAGGCCTGGTTACTATCAAGCCAAGGCCACTTTCCCTCTAATGAGGCACTAACATAAAGACAATTAGGAGTCTCCTGGTGAAATGTTACATTCCGGCTATCAAAGGTAAGGTAACTTCTTTGTTGTAAATCTCAAGGACATTTGCAAACCAAGGAAGATTCCTACCCTGCAGGACTGTGATTTCTGCAAGTTAACTATTTATCATTTTATGGCAGTCAGGGGTGCCTGAGGAATGCTTACAAATATGGAGGGGAGCGGGTGAAGGGGGCGGTGCAAGGCGCCAGCTTTTGCTTTGTACTCAGCTAGTCTCCTGCTCCTTCACTTCATCATCAGCACCTACTGCTCTCCTCTCCTGGTGGTCTCTCTGGAATGGGTCTTCTCTAGGTCTTCTAGAAGGAGATGGGCACTTCCCCTCTACCCCTGTTGCCGGACCAACCTTACCTATCCTGCAGGGTCAGGTCGGCATGGCCTTCTTTTATCTGTTGTTCTCTTCTGAATGGTTAGTTTTTTCATAGATACCATGCTTTGCTTTTGTCAGGATTTGCCCTGGACTATCAAAACCCTTTTCTTGTGCCAGTGAAGCCTAAGAAAAACCCTGATGAGAGAACCAGGAACACGAACAGATCATATTTATCCTGAATGTTCCGTCCAAAATGAAAAATACATTTCTGAGGAGCCTCAAGATCTCTGAGAAGGGAACTTTCACCAACTCTGTCATGTAGGGGCATCAATTCCGATTCTGTGTCAGTTTTTCCTACTTTCGCAGCTAGTAATTCTCTACCTCAGAAAGCCCCACTCTCAACCGTTTCCTCTCTCAAAGGCAGTTGCTCTTAGAGTCTGCACATGGCACTTGGGGCCTGCTGGTCGTTGGCTACTGCCCTCTGTACCTTGGGTCTAACAGCTGCGGGGCATCAAGATGAGAACGTCTCTTGTTCTAAGACTTAATATAGTTTGGGGCACATGGTAAGCAATAATCACTTATTTTGTTGATCCAAGTGTTCGACCTTTCTTAATTATTCTAGTACCACAGTTTACTTGTTCTAAGACTTGTCCTCCCCCAGCAATTTTAATATCTCTTAAGGTGGCACTCACCTTGCACTTGATGACATATCCTAGTTTAACTGACAGCATTTCTCTTTCTTAGTCGAACATAAAATATATTGCATCTTACACTTGATGAAAGCTAGGATGCAATTAAATACTCTATTATGGTTACGATTCTGATATTTGAATATCACAGTAGCTCCCTGTGCCCCCACAGTGTAGTACCTCACCTCCTCGGCATTGTGTACAAACCATCTCACCCCCATTGTTAACCCCGGGGCTCAGCTTCCATCCCCAGGTGATGCTGCCAGATCAGCTGTCGGTTGTCATGAACTTGCTGTAGTTTCCTGAATGCACTGTGCTGCCTCCTGGCACTTTGAAACTTGACACACTCATCCTCATTCTTCGCTTTGCCCTTGTCTATCAGCTCCCCTGAAAATCTGTTCCTAAGTGGCTTTTCCCAGCTCCAACCTACCCTTGGTAGTCTTTTATCTCCCTGTGGTAAAGCCTGTCACACTGCACCATGGACATGCCCGTTGTCCCCCTGAGAAGAGAAAGGGGACAGTGAGGTTCCCCCAGCATTTGCAGCTCTAGTGCAGAGCCCCATGCCTGGCTTGCAGGAAATGGCAGATCATGAGGACAAATGAGATCATCCTCTGGTTAAACCAGATCTTCTTTGTCTACCGCAGGATCTGGATCAATAAAGAGCAGCCAGTTATTATTGCTGCTTTTCTACGGACGGATTTTTTCCCCATATATTTCCCAGGGCTTTACTCTTTTTATAGCACTTTAATTCAGGCTTCAACCACTTCCTAGTCAGATCAGGTGAAATCATTTTCCTTCCCATACCCTCGATGTATTTCACACCTAGTAATTCTTTTTTTAAAGATCTTATTTACCCATTTGACAGACAGATCACAAGTAGGTAGAGAGGCAGACAGACAGACAGAGAGGGGGTAAGCAGGCTCACCACTGAGCAGAGAGCCCGATGTGGGGCTCCATCCCAGGACCCTGAAATCATGACCTGAGCCGAAGGCAGAGGCCTAAACCACTGAGCCACCCAGGAGCCCCCATATCTGGTAATTTTTAACCAACGTGGATTTACTGCATCAAATAGTTCCTTCTTCTTTAAATATAAATATATAAATATATTGATCAGGTCACACGCATGTCTTAGGAGAATGTCATACCTTTAGTAGCAAACTTGAAATCTTGGCAATTGGTTTTGATTTTTGTATTGGTTTGATTTGGTTCGGTTTTTGTAATTTTAAAAATCCCTCCAGTCCTTGGCTCTGTCTGACCTGATTGCTTTCAGCTGTTTCCGCCACTAAATTGACCCGGCAGCGAAAGCTCTCATTGTTTACAGTGGCGTCCCCGTCTGAACACATTGTTAATAAAAAGCTTTTTTTTTTTTTTTTTTTTTTTTTTTTTTTTTTTTTTGGCTATGGTAAAGTGGAACAACAATGAAGTATTTCAAGGAGGTGAACCACAGATAAATTTCTCTAAGGGTGGGGTGAGGGTTACTCAAAAAGGAACTTGACAAGGCTTTTTAAAGATATCGACAATCATTATAACATAACGTGACTGATTGTTACCATGCTCTTAACTGGGCAAACACTTGTTGGCTTCCAAGAAAGACTAACATAGTTCTAGATGGTTCTAGCGGCCTTCTAGCACAGGGTCTCATGAGGCAGGGATTCTAGCCACTGGCTGTGCAAGGCATGAGGCCTGTTAGTTATTCTATTTTTTCCTCTCAAGAATGGGCCTTGCTACATTCCAGGTCCTTTCTACCCCAATAAATAATGCGGCGATTCTCTCAGTGCGTTATACTTTTGGCTTAAACAGCCAACTGTCTCTTTAAAAGGACTTTTGTTTAAAGTCCTTTAAAAAAAAGTTCTTTCAAAAAAATCTTTTTTTTTTTTTTTTTTTTTATTTTTTAATCTCATATGTTTACTCTGATCCTGAACTTTGTCATTTTGACCTTCTCTGCTCATTAAAATATTCTTCATCATCAGCATCTAGTGCTCTCCTCCCCTGGTGGCAATCTCCGAGAGGGGTCTTCTCTAGCTCTTCAAGCAGGAGATGGGTACTTCCCCTCTACCCCTGTTGCTGGACCAACCTTACCTGAAAGACCGTAGAGGACCCGCACCCAAGGACGCACTCAGAGACCACTGGATGCAATAAGCAAGAGGATTTTATTCGGGCATGCTTGGACTCCCAGGGACACTTGACCATGAAATCCGTGTAGGATGGGTCAGTGCCTGAGAGCCCTGATCTGTTTCGGGAGTGACTTAATATAGAATTTTACAGTCCATTACATCAGAGCTCTCACTTTTCTAGCCAGTAATTTCAAAGCATTACAGTAAGGCCTACACACAGGTAGCCAATCCTTTAAAATCAACCATACATTCTGGCCTGTCACCGTTCAGGTAGTGTACAGTAGAGGATACATGTTGAATTGCACGTTTCTATCCTTTATCTGTATACGTGCTGAACCGCACGTCTCCAGCTAGTGTACGTGCTGAACCGCTCGTCTCGGCCTTGGTACGGGAGACAACCCTTATCAATTTTATTGAGTAGTAGGGGAAATTCTTAACAGGGGAAGGGTATAACTTTATTTGATTACACAGCGAGCGAGGGTTTAAGCAATTTTTCATTTCTTAGCAAAGCATTAGAAGCATTATTATACAGAAGCCAGAAACAGCTGGGGTTAAACACAGATTTTTGCTATTTGTTATCCTATTATGCTGCTTGCTGACTCCCTTATCTATGGTCAGCTGGCCACAGTTTCTTAGTTAGCATGAGCTGGTTATAAAAAGAATGTTAAAACTTATAGGCTATACTATAGTTCTGACCTGGGGTCCTTCATTCCCCCCTTTTTCTTTATCATGGATATAATCTTATATCCATCTGTTTTGTTCTTCAATTGAGTCCTTTTGGGACTCTACTTGTTTAAGTAGTTGGTATTGCTGAGTCAAGACCATAGTCTGAACAACAGACAGGCGATCTTTAATGAATTGTATTAACCTGTTTAAGACACAAGGACCAAAAGTTAGAATTAATAACAGAATGATGAGAGGGCCTGTTATAGATGACAACAAAGTAGTAAGCCAAGGTGATCTGTTGAACCAGTTTTCGAACCATCCCTGCTGGGACTGAAAATCCCTTTTTCTTTGAGCAAGTCTTTCTCTGAGTTTATCCATAGTTTCTCTGACTACTCCAGTTTGATCTGCATAAAAGCAACATTCTTCTTTTAAGGCAGTCAGGGGTGCCTGTGGAATGTCACACATATTACCAAGGGATGTGGGTGGAGAGGGGGTGCAAGGCATCAGCCCCTTTTCCATCTTCAGCCAGCCTCCTGCTCCCTCATTATTTCCCCCTGAACAATTTTGACCCTTAAAGCTTTAAGGTGATTGAAGGTGGAAGGTCTCATCTTCTGTAACCTCTTCCTGCTGAATAGGGGCGTAGAGCTGTCACTACTACCTACTGGGGTCAATATTGAACAGGGTAGGAATGTATAAGGGAGTTACGAAAGGTGGAGGCAGCTGAATCCAGCGCTGACAGTGAAGAGGCGTCCTCTCACGCGACAAGGATCGTCTGTTGTGGTGAAGTCATTGCAGCAATGGAGTCTCGGCACCAAGTAGAGAAACACTGAACAAAGCAACATATTAAGGTTAATAAGGCGATAAGAATGAAAAGCCCGAGAAGGAGATTTGGCCATAGTCCTCCTTCAAACCAGGAACTTAACCATTCACTGAGAGAGAGAGAAGGATTTTGTAGGGCCTTAATTTGGGTATTCATATATTTTATGGTATACTTTTTTTTTGTTTTATTTATTTATTTGACAGAGAGAGAGATCACAAATAGGCAGAGAGACAGACAGAGAGAGAGAGAGATGAGGAGAAGCAGGCTCCCTGCTGAGCAGAGAGCCCTATGAGGGACTCGATCCCAGGCCCCTGGGATCATGACCTGAGCCGAAGGCAGAGGCTTAACACACTGAGCCACCCAGGAGCCCCGTATTCATATATTTTATTAGTCCTGTGACATTTTTGTGATAGTCTGGGATGTACACACAACATTCTGTCTTGATAATTGTACATGTGCCATCCTGGGCTGCTGTCAGGACATCTAAGGCCATCCTATTTTGTAGGACTGTCTATAGAGCAAAAATGTTCAGAGGTTATTGATTATAGAATAAGCAAGATCAACTACCTTTGAACACCTCCGCTCCACAGAGAAAGAAGTACAGTGGTCAGGTTCAGGCATACAGGTTACTAGGTTTAAAGTTTGACAAATTGTAAGTATTATTTCTGGCATATCTATAGGTATAGTCCAATATTTAATTAGTTGGCCTCTATCATCCATTGGTGGCCTTTGGCTTCTAAGACAAATCTGGACCTGATGTGAAGTCATTACAGTCAGGGACTGTTCCATAGTGAGCTTTGAGGCTCCTTTTATGAGGGCTGTTCTATGCTTAGCTAAAGCATCTGTTTGCAATTGCACCTCAACAGAGGTGGCCTCTAGGATAAATATGACTAAGGGATGAAACCCATAAGAAGACCTTTGAGTGGTCCAGCCTTAACAATATCCTGATTACAGAGGATCATTGTCAAGTGGGAGAAAACTTGTCAAGAGATAAGGGGAGTCCCCCGTGCATCATACAATCCACTCATAAACAAAGTGGGGTCATCCATTGTCTCCACAAGTCCATAGTTAATCCTATGGAGTGCAATAGGCTGGCTTTTAGGCAATTTCATTATCCCAGCCACACATAAGGTGTTAGTTAAGTTATACAATTGTAGGAGAATTAATCCCATTTTCCAGTTGTTTAATCATGTGTGAGGGGGTTCTACTAATATCCCCACAAAATAAAAAAAAAAAAAAGCAAGAAGATCATCTAAATGAGCTAATGTGTAACTTCTCTGAAGTTTACCTCAAATTGTTTAGCTTAGGTAAACATTTAAAGACAATCAAATCTAGAATTTAACATCCATAAAGATGTGTTACTAAAACATAATTTTTCTCTCTAAAATAACCCTCATTTACAGAGATAGCCAAATCAGGACTAATACACTTGTGAAACAAGTCCAGTTTTAACAAACTTGGCCCATTATTTACATAAGCTCAGCAAGAACAGTTGAGTGTGATCATATAGATCTTTTAGAATCTGCTTTGCTGGAACTTCTTATAAGGAATCTCTGGGTTGAACTTTTAGTAGCCTCTCCGGGCCAGAAGCCAAGCCCTGTACTTGCCATCAGGCATGCCTGCAATACCTGTTGATTTGGGCGAGTTCCTCTTCTGAGTTTCCGCACCTACCAAAGAGTGACATTCTTTACTCACCTGGTGAGGCTGCTGGGAACTCTGTAAGCAAGGTATCAGGCCAACAGTCCCAAGGGGCTTTATGGCTCCAGGTTTCATAAAGTCAACGTTAGTTCCTTAAAGCTGTCTGGTCATATCTGAGTCTATGCATGTCTTTCTCAAATATGACATTCCAGTCAAAGCCTTGGTAAAATAACCAGTTCTCAATGGTGTCCTGTTAAAGGAGAACAGATTCTTATTGAACTTATGCAAATGACTGATTGCCATGGAAGAAAGAATACTTACTGAGACCTTTTGGTTTCAGAGGGTTCATATAGAGAGAAAATTTGAATGCCTTGAGCACTTTCACATCTCTGTAAGTTACAGATAACTAGGAGGAAGTATCCCTGGTCTGGAAGAGCAAACATTAGAGAGAACCAGCAATGTTTAAAGTAAGACAAAACATTAAGAGACACAACATTATAATCTTTTAGTTCATTTAGTTCCATATTACTAAATCTGGTGAATGCGGCTTTAGTTAGTTCTGGAAATTCTTACCCATTTCAGTTTTAGGATTTTCAAGTATATTAAATATCTGTATTTGTCCTGAAAGTCCTTTATAGGAATCTCCTTGAAGATAAAACTCATTTTACAAGAGAATTAAAACAATTATAAATGACAAAAACTCAGAATGGATATGGTTAGAGCTAAAGAGACATGGGAGTTTACAATTTAGCTGCAAGAAAATCAGGTTACAGTTTCTGTGACATATAACATTCCCATAATTACAATATCAAGCGATGATCTCTCAAAACATTAAAACTTTAGGAAGTGCATAGAATCTCTAGAATAGTTATAGCATTTTCCCAAATGTAACCCAAGGTTTATCATTAGTTTAAATCTTGTCAACAATTGCTAAAACCTTAGAAAGTTTAAAAACACATGCCTAAATATAATTAGGGATGTTTAACACCTGATAAAACAAAACATAGGAAATGAATTTTCCAGGCAGGCAAAGAGAAAACCATTTACACTTTTTAACAGATCAATTAGCTAGGAAAACTTTGCCCCTTTTAAACAGAAAGAAAACCAGCTTTTTATACCAGTGTCTTTCCCTTTTTTATTTTATTTCTAAGTGTGCAGTCTTAAGATAGGAGTTTCCTGGGTTTCCCTCCCATCATGAATGATGTCGCAGACAAAGGAGGGGGATCTTTCCCCTGCTGTCCTGTTCCCATCCCTCATGGGAATTTAGGAGTGTCTTAGCTAAGGCCTGTCCATATAAACCCCGGACCAGGCTACTCCGTGGAGTAGATGACCGTTATTCCATATGACGCCATGCGAGACTCAAGGTGCAGCCCACTCAGACTCCGTAGCAGAAGTGGTGGAGCCATACAGACACATTCACACAGTCAGGCACTCTTCAGATTCAAACAGGTTGGATACCCTCCCCTTCTGGGCATCTCTGGCTAATGGGAGGTGATCAGTCTCCCCTTTCACTCAGATACAGGGTTGTCCCTAGATTGAAAGGTGAAGCAAAAGGACTAGGTTTGGATAATAGGTAAGGACAGTGAAAAAAATGATCAAATTTTGGGGCAAAATAAATTCTTAGGTGTCCTTTCAATGGAGTCCTGGGCATTATGTAGCAGAAACTCTGGAGATGATCTCAATCCATTTGGAGTCACCCCATTTATTAGCTTGCTATTGACAAAGTTATTTACAAACAGTAGAGCAAGAAGTTATAATGTTATAATGTAGAAAACTGATGGTAATGCACAAGATTCTTGTTAACAATAATGCAAATTAGTGATATTTCATTAGAAAACATAAATGCTATATCCCAAATTATGGGCCCAGAGCACTTCTGCTGCACAACTCTGCTTATATCCCAAATAACCATGTGAACTAGTTTTAATATCTGCTTCTCTTATTAATTTTTGAATAAAAATTCTTGACACAAGTATTTTATAATTGCGTGATAATCGTGCATTTAATTTCTTGGAGAACAAAACACACTTTAGCATAACTATGTTCTTTCACAGAACCAGCCTTGATAACACACTTCTATATGTTAGAAATGATGTAATAAATGTAGAATATTGGGCACTCGTTTGGTATTCTTTGCCATGTCTTGCACTATCTAAAAAGAGTTCAGGGAACTTGGACTGGAGTTAGTAGACATGGAAGAAAATAAAATATTACAGAGAAGAATACTCTGTGGTCCACAACCTAAACGGGCTGGGATTCCCATCATTTGGATCCCTGTAGCTTTACAAAAGTCAATTAAATTTTTGTGTCTCCTATTAAAGTTGATTCCCCAGTACTTTTTCAAACATCTCTTGTAAAGTATCGTTTCCCAGAAAGAAAGGGATTTTGCACATGTATCTGCCTTTGTCTCTGGTCATGATCTCAGTCAGGACCCTGGGATCGAGCTCCATATCGGGCTTCCTGCTCATTAGGGAGTATACTTCACAGTCTCTCTCTGCAGCTACCTCCCCCTGCCCCACTCATGCTCTCTCTCTCAAATAAATAAATACAATCTTTAATTTTTTAATTAAAAATAAGATAAATGAAATAAAATAAAAAGTCTGGTCTTACGGCCCCACTTAGCTCCTTTTTTTGAGTTGTATTTAAAGCAGCATGAGAGAAGATGAGGCTTTTTTTTAAAAAAAAAAAAAGGAAATAATTGAGTTTCGTTAGGATTTAAGATCTTGTCTGCTAGACAAAAACGTTGGCTTTGTTAACATGTGAAAATTAACAAAAGAGAATAAGATAGAATTCTAATAATTTTTGTAGAAATTAAAAATTTCCTCCCACCCAATTACATACAGACCCATTAAGTAAATTCATTCCAATGTCCCAAACCAACCTTTTCTAATAGTAATGCATCTGTGTAAACAGGGTCAACCCAAGGAATAAATAAATATTATTATTTTTTTCCTGTCTCTTCCACAGTCACATCTGGGTATATTGGTAGCAAGCCAATTATCTATCTTATAAGACATGATATCATAAGGAAGCGTATTCTGTCCATTTGGAACAACTGAAAATCATTGTAATTTTATCTTGGTGCAGTAACTTGAGATCGCACAGTGTGGGTTATAATATATATATATATATATATATATATATATATATATTTTCTGGGAAGAAGAGATTATAGAGATATTGGTTATCCAAGAGAGACTGACAGGTGTTGATAGTTGCCAGGTCAATATCCATCTACTTTTTCCTTTAATATCAGAAAGCATTGAGGGATTGACAACAAGGAAACTTAAAAAACAACATCAAATATTTTATTGTCTCTTTTCTAGTGATATTGTAACCATATGACAAAGTATCAGTCGTACAAGCTATCATGCTCTTTTACCTCTATCTTTCTGCCAGAAATGTGGGCTTAATAGTGAGAACTCCAACAGCAATTTTTGCAACTGTGAATAAAAAGCCATGAAAACCTCTAAGATAGTTCACTTGACTTTCTTAAGACTCTGAACCAACACCAGAAAACACTCTCTGTAGTCTTCTTGTTAAATGAAAAAATATGGTTAAACCACTTTTGAAAGTCTACTACATACAGCAAAATGTGAATCTTAATTGAAATATGTCCTCTCAGCTGTGCTTAAGCAATTGAGTCCTGAGCTTTTCAGGTTTTCAGTCTGAAAGAGTACACCTCTGGTGCTCTGAAAGGGAAGAGAAAGGACACCCTGTTCTCCATATAAATTAAAGAAGAGAAATCTGTGCATTTACGTGGGCCATATAAAATTTATCAAGCAATTATCTCCTAACTCCTTCCTATCCAAATTACCTGATATGCTCTCCCTACTCCTTTATTCCACGTTACTGCCTTTTCCAGGATTCTGTCTCACATCACAACATGTCTTCTGTTATTTCCTTCTTGCAAGCTAGTTTTGTTTTCTCCATCTAAACAAAATCAACAATCATTGTGTATTTCAATTCCCACTTTCCTCAAATGCATTGATTCTTCTTATCTATTACTCTTTTCTCATACTCAGTGTCTTTGTCTTTATGGGGTTTGTACTTTGCTTTTCCCCATCGTTTACTGCCATTATATAATCAAATCTAATAACTTCTTAGAGAAAGTTAAAAATTCCTGCATAGCCACACGTGAACTCAAAGTCATGATTTTTTTAGCAAACCTATAAGATAGTCAGACATCCATTCAATTTCTTTTTTTTTAAGATTTTATTTATTTATTTGACAGAGAGAGATGACAAGCAGGCAGAGAGGCAGGCAGAGAGAGAGGAGGAAGCAGGCTCCCTGCTGAGCAGAGAGTCCAATTTGGGGCTCGGTCCCAGGACCCTGGGATCATGACCTGAGCCAAAGACAGTGGCTTAACCCACTGAGCCACCCAGGCGTCCCTCCATTCAATTTCTTAACTGAGTCTCCAATGCATCCTGAGTTCTAACCTAAACCTAAGTTCTACTTCTTACACGTTGTTATATGACCAAATTCTTTCAGTTCAGTATTTTGTAACATTTAAATATTAATCAATTGATGCTTTGTCTGTGTATTTCTATGAAAATAATTTGAATACTGTAGATTTATTGATATATTTATAGATTTATAATCAAAGTTTCATCAGTTGAAGTTTTTGGAAATTTCAGATATAATGATTAACCTAAAATGATTCTGCCTCAAATCCCTCTGATATCAAGGCCCAACACCTGATTATAGCCAAACCTGTGGTGGATAGTTCCATGGGAAATTGCAGTTACTTAACACTGATAGCATCTCATGTTCTCTCTCTCATTTTAGAATGTGTCTGTCCAACACAACCCCAAAGTGTAGGAGAGTAAATGTCCTCTGAGGACAGCTCTCAGTGAAGTGGAAATAAGAACAATAGATAAAATTGTCAGTTTTCAATTCTTCATGAGGACAACTTAAAGAAATTTCTCAGGACCTTTCAGTAAAAGCAAGCCTTCATTTTCTTTCAACAACAATTATATCAACAACGTACCTCTTTGACAAATTTGCTTCTTCACTGTATCACTTTCCCATTCTTTTCTACCTTGGATAATCTCCCAGATAAACTAACAGTACTCAAATACTTTGTCCTACTCTTTGCCCTCAGGATAAATGGAGCCAAAAGACTTAGATTAATATCAAGTTCTGAATGGGATCTTAGAGCTATTTCTGTCCAGATTTTCATAAACATAGGGACCTTTGAGTTATCAGGCTATAAATAAGTTCTAAATGGAGGGGGCAAAAGCAAAAAGTAGAAATTTTTATGTTTGATTTTTAATCATGATTAATTGACTTTACTGATTATTACAAATACTAACATTATAAAAGTGTGCATCTTTGTAAAACAATGTCATAATGTAAGAAATAAGTTGCATAGTCCTTTGGAGAATATTAAACCAAGTGTTCAGGTGCCATCTAATTTCTTGTTTAATCCAGAACTTTGGTGTGCATTATCTTGAGGAATAGGATTTTGAAGTCCAGACAGACTAACAGAAAACAGATCCAAATGTGTGTGTTTATATTTCTGCTTTTGTTGTAAAAATCAAAGTGTGATTGCTGGTTTAAAATGGTAAAACTAATAATGTTCATGGACTCTATTATACATTTTCTAATTGTATGGGAAGAATCCAATAAACATAGAATTAATTGATTTGCAATCCTCAAAGAGCTACAGGATCAGGTAGTGGTATGTTCTGATTCAACAGCATCATAATGAAGCATTTTATATGTGTGGCTAATGGATATTTTCATGAATGTTTGCTAGCTAGTCAGCCAATACAGAGAAATATTAGGTAGGGTAATTACTCACAGTTGTGTTTACTAAAATGAGAGAAAATTATCAAATGACACTACTAATAATAATCCTATAGCAGGCTAAATAATTCAATGATAATTACAAGTATTAATCTAGCTTTCTTCCCTGATTATGACTCTTCTCTCCTTTATCATAATGGGAGTAGCAGATTGTCTGCAATGAATTGTGAAAACCCAGCAGTGACTTTGGCAGTGAAGGCCTCCCATCAATTTTGATAGGTTAAAATGATTCTGGTTGGTCTTGAGCAAATGTGTCAATTTTTTTTTTCTGTGTGTGTCATAAAAGAAAGAAGCAATAGTAAATTCTTGCTGTTATTCCATGGAGCCAATAAAATCATACTGCCAACAAGAGGCTGTTGACACCGTAAGTGTAGTTAACTGTCTTGAAATACTACGCCTCGAAATAAAATTCCAATATTTCACATAACCTCTTTTTTTTTAAGAAAAAAAAACAAAACTAAACAAAACAAAACAAGTATACTGCTTACATTTAGGGCCCTGCTGTTGTGTAACTATTTTTGAACATGTCTACTGTAAGTGTATATATATATTTTTTTTTCTGTGCAATAAAGTCATTTAGAGATAAATTTGGATTGCAAATTATTTTGGGAGAGGCATGGTATTTGTGGCTAGTCTTACAAGTAAAAAGGACTAAAAGAAAGAAGAAAAACATTTTTTATTACAGCATATGTACATCTGTCCAAAGTACTTATTTACTATAGTACTGAGTAATGTATAATACTGTACACAAAGAAAGAAGTTAAATGAGTTATAATTCAGTCGAAGTATAGCTGGCTATTTTAAAACTTACCACTGAATCTTTCTGGTATGAAAAGTGATATCTGGCAATCTGGTCCAGTTCATTACATCAGGTCATTTGTATGTTCTTATTACCATTTTGCTAGCATAGCACATTTTATAACCCAGACATTTTACAATGGAACTATGATGCATGTATTTTCAAAAGTATAGACATACATGAAGCTATGAGGTAAAAAGATGCATGTCCGTAGTACCATATAGACTCAACAAATAAAAGTGTCCAAGGCTCTGAGTGAGATTTATGAATATTGTGTAAGATTAGGCCAACATGTGGTTTTGATATAAATAATCTGTTCTTAAATTAGAATTACAGTCGTTGAGTACAGTGTTGAAAATGGCAGATAGATTTTAGCTATCTTTGCTCACTAGGGAAAATGGAAAAATGTTTAGTTTGGTCAGATTTTCACTTAACTTCTAAAAATCTTACATTTGAGAGAACCCTTCTGAAATAAGAATCCTTAAAGACAAAACCCCTTTGGCACAAGATTTCACGAAACTTGTTTGATGTTGTAGACAATTATATGGCACACGTACTGTTCTAGATGTTTCATGCCAATAATATGTAAGCCATACCAAGGCTACATATACATATAGAGATGTTCCTCAGCTTACAAGGGGGCTATGTACAGAGAAACACATACAAAATTGAAAATGCATTTAATACCCCTAAACTATCAAATATCATAGCTTACCTTAAGCTTATTTAAACATACTCAGAACACTTACATTTGCCTGCATTTGGGCAAAATCATCTTAAGCAAAGCCTATTTTATAACAAAGTATCAAATATCACCTGCAATTTATTAAATATTACACTAAAAAAAAGAAGAATGTTTATATATAGAATGGTTGTAAGAATATCAGGTGTTCACCCCTGTAATCTTCTCGCTGACTGGGAGCTGTGGCTCACTGCCCCTGCCCAGCATCACAAGACGGCACCATACCATATGTCACTGGCCCTTTTTATAAAGACCCAAATTCAAAATTCAAAGTACAGTTTCTACTGAATCACTTTCACTTTCACATCATTGCCAAATATATCATAAGTTGAATCATTTTAAATCAGGAGCCACCTGATTTGAAAGTTAAATCACAGTCACCCATATACACACAAAAAAAGGCCTTCATTTGGGCCATCTATGGATCTCTAAACAACATAGCATGACATATCAACGGCAAAAAATGGAGGTGAAGGGGACAATTGCTTTGCGTCAGTAATCTGAGCAGTAACATACATGGCCTTACTCACCTAGCAGAACTCCAGAGCCAGCTGATGGCAAGGAATTTTGCAAATGTTTGCTGAACAGCTTAAGCACTATTATTTTAAAATTAGTGTGCATATCTGTTTTCTGAAGATATGTTAATTTATTTTATTGACTTTTTACAAAACCAAATAATTTCCTCTTATTTAAGTGGCAGGTAAATAGAATTCTTTTTAATTAAATCAAATGGCTTTTTAGGGAAAATATACTAAAAATTCTGAAACTTGTATTGCTTATGAATCTTTTATTGGAATCCTTATCAAGTTGTATTTTTCAAGTTTTTCCTAAATAATCTTCAATGAATTGAAAATATTTTTTGGATTTTATTTAAGGCTATTAACACACAATTTCACTTTGTTAAATATAGTGCTAAACGTTCAACCAAAACGTTGTGTCTTTTTTTTTTTTTCCAACACTACATCCTCCATCTACTGACTGGATTCTCTCCCCAACTAGCACATATATACCATTGTCTATCTTTAGGATAAGTAAGGGTCATCTTTTATCTTTATTCTATTCCTTGTATGCTTCTGAACTTGTTGAATTTTAATATAATCACACCATAAGCATCACATATTTGATTCCCCTTTCAATAGTAAAGAGTGCACAACCAGAGCATACCTTCAAAGCTATCAATATACTTACTCTGATATATTATTTTTGTATTTTTGTAAATTAAAAGAATTAAATTATAGAACAAGAGTTTCAGGTGGTAGGTGTTGTAAGTTTTACCCAAACTGACTTTTGTCAAACTCGTTTTTGTCATCATATATGTCAAATAGTTTTCTCAGGTTTATTTTTAGAATATCCTTGTATAATGAATATTTACACTGATATCTAGTATAAAAATCTTGCAATTTATTTTAGAAACATTAAGATATTGAAAATCAATCTATTTTTTTAATTCATTAAAGACATTTTTGGCTTGTTTCCAGTACTTTCTTACTGGTTAAAAAATGAATTTGAAGTAGTCTGAATTTCATTATTATATGGCACTTTCCCTTTGATGAATACAAAGACGATATTCTATATTAGCTATCTGAGAAGAATTCATTTTTTTAAATTTTATTTATTTGTAATAGAGAGAGAGTGAGAGAGAGCACAAGCAGGGGGAGCAGCAGGGGGAGGGAGAAGCAAACTCCCGGCTAAGCAGGGAATGTGTTGCAGAACTGAGTCCCAGGACCCTAAGATCATGACCTGAGCTAAAGGCTCAGGCGTTTAACTGACTGAGCCACCCAGGTGTCCCAATCTGTGAAGAGTTCTGTATGTTATTCCTATTCATATGAAGTTTAAAGTCTAGGTGATTAACTTACTATTTTAGTGACTATTACATAGATAGCACTATGTTCCAGGCAGAGAGTAAGAAACAAATATTAAATCAACCATATTCTATGCATTCTAAATGAAAATAATTAATCAATCATAATAAATCCTTCTATTTATGAAATATCAACTTATAAGCTTTCTTCCATATGAACAATGCCAAATACAAGAATAAAGGGTCATCTAATACAAATAAAGGATAGAATTAAAGAATTCTGGTAAGCCATTTAATTTTGAAAAATGGTGCTATATTGTTGCTGAGTTGTGGTTTTCAGTTACATAATATCTGATAAGTGTAGAAGTAACATGAGTGTTACGTGAGATGAGAAATGGTATATAATTAAGATATTTTTAAAGGTACAGATAAATACAAATTTGTAAACATAGCATTATGGAGGAATAAAAATAAATGATAGCTACACCCTCTAAAGTGAGTAAATCTTGGAAAGTTAATAGAGAATTAAAACAAGGACAGTGCAAAAAGTATGGTACATTTTTATGAAGTTCAAACAAATTCTGTGAAACCGTAGATGGACTTAAAGATACTATTATGTATCAAATATTGTAAAAATTAAGCAAGGAAGTAGCAAACATGAAATAACCAAAGCATACAAACTTGGGTAGATACAATAGGTGTGATCATGTTCTACTTCATACAGAGATGAGTTAATAGATAAATAAAAGTAACTAGACTTTTTAGAAGTTAATAAAACTTTGCCTGTTATTTCTTAGCAATATAAAATATATGGTTTTCTAACAAAAACGCTTATCTTAAAAATATTTAAAAATAAATTTCAGGGGGGACGCCTGGGTGGCTCAGTTGGTTAAGCAGCTGCTTTTGGCTCAGGTCATGATCCCAGTGTCCTGGGATCGAGTCCCACATCGGGCTCCTTGCTCCACAGGGAGCCTGCTTCTCCCCCTGACTCTCTCTCTTCCTTCCACTCTGTCTACCTGTGCTCGCTCTCACTCACTCTCTCTCTGACAAATAAATAAATAAAAAATAAATAAATAAATTTCAGGGTACTCATAAGGTTATATTTACTTTTCCACTGAAGGAAAAGCTGGTTGTTGTAGTTGTAGTTGTTTGTTTGTTTTAGTCTCCTCCTAGTTTTTATTATTTTAATGTGGAATGAGGAATGTTAGATTGAAAAGGGAATTATTTTATAGACAAAAATCATTACTTGATTCACCTCCTGGTACAGCAAATGGAACTCCTGAAAATATGCCCTTTTGCCTTATGGAAGAGTAACAGTTATGCTTACTTCTGAAACATACTTGGTGGTTGCCCTAAATAGTGACACCATAGTAAACATTTTGAATATTTGCAATTAATTTTTATAGTCATAGGGCTCCAAAAGGCACTGCTAGTATCTTCGCAGGTATTTCAATAAAGCTAAAAGTTGCCTGACTGTTTAAAAATATTAACAAGGCACAAAACATGGCAGAAGTACTGTCCTCAGATATTATTTTTTTCCATATGCTCCTGATTCCAGACATGAAAGTTATTTTTTAAAATTTTTGTTATAAAAGATTTTATTTATTTATTTGACAGAGATCACAAGTAGGCAGAGTCAGGCAGAGAGAGAGGAGGAATCAGGCTCCCTGTTGAGCTGAGAGCCCGATGTGGGACTTGATACAAGGATCCTGGGATCATGACCTGAGCCGAAGGCAGAGGCTTTAACCCACTGAGCCACCCTGCGCCCCCATGACAAGTTATTTTTGATAGATATATATACAATGTATTTTCCAGTTATAAGAAAAATGGTTCTGCTATTTTTAACCTTTTTAAAAAATTACATAACTTTTTTAAATTAAAATTTTATTTTTTAATGTTTTTTTACTTTTCTTTTCTTTTTTTTTTAAAGGTTTTATTTATTTATTTGACAGACAGAGATCACAAGTAAACAGAGAGGCAGGCAGAGAGAGAGAGAGAGAGAGAGAGAGAGGGAAGCAGGCTTCCTGCGGAGCAGGGAGCCCGATTCAGGGCTCGATCCCAGGACCCTGAGATCATGACCCGAGCCAAAGGCAGCAGCCCAAACCACTGAGCCACCCAGGCGCCCCAATGTTTTACTTTTCAATATACTACTTAGAATATAAAACCTATTCCAGTTGGTAAGAAGTTTACCGTTTAAAAAATGGTAATTTTCTCATTGTGTCTTCCCCTCTCATTGCTTTATTTTGAATAAAAAATTTCACAATAAACATAACTAATGCTTTCCTTTTGATAGTCCCTCTGTTGGTCATATTGTATATGAGCCATGACAATAAGTTTTACAAAATTTATTCATGTTTGTTGATATGTTTTATCATAACTAATTTTCCCTCCCTTATCTAGATTCCCCAGCTTTCAGACAGGTAGACACTTCAATAAACCATACCCAAGGGATGTATCAAGTACTTCTTAGACATCTCTCAGATCCTTGAGGTCTCATTTTGCTTAATATTAACAAACTTATTTTAAAGTTTATATGGAGAGGCAAAGACTCACAATATTCAACATAGTGTTGAAGGAGAACAAAGACTGAGGACTGACTTCAAAGTTTACCATAACGATAGGGCGCCTGGGTGGCTCAGTGGGCTAAGCCTCTACCTTTGGCTCAGGTCATGATCCCAGGGGCCTGGGATTGAGTCCCGCATAGGGCTCTCTGCTCAGCAGAGAGCCTGCTTCTCCTCCTCTCTCTCTCTGTCTGTCTCTCTGCCTATTTGTGATCTCTCTCTCTGTCAAATAAATAAATAAAATCTTTTAAAAAAGTATACCATAACGATAATTGTAAGCAAGATATTGTAATATCACAGAAAGACTAGAATAAAGGAACAGAACATATATTATCAATTATATTTTATATTTAATATAAAAGCAAAAGCAATACAAGAGAGCAAAATACAATCTTTTAAACAAGTGGTTCTGGAGTAATGGTGAAGCTAAATGTAAAAATATAAAATAAAATAATAAAATAAAATAAATCCAGGCAGATATCAGACACTCTTCACAAAAATTAACTCAGATTGGATTACAAACCTAAACATGAAACATGTAGAAGGTAATATAGAAGAAAATTTAAATGACCTTGGTTTTGGAAATAACTTTAGCTACAAAAGCACAAGCACTGAATTTAAAAATGTCTACTCTGTGAAACAATGCCAAGAGAATGAAAAGGCAAAGCACAGACTAAGAAAAAATTTGCAAAATACACATCTGGCAAAGGACTGTTAATCAAAAATACACAAAGACCCCTTAAAACTCAACAATGGGGGAAAACCTGATTAAAAATGAGCCAAAGACATTAGCAGATACCTCACAAAAGAAAATATTACAGATGGCAAATAAGCATATAAAAAGATGCTTCACATCTTATGTCATCAGGAAAATACAAATTAAAACAAAAAAGAGACACCAGTACATACCCAGAATCCCAGAACACTGACAACAGAACACGAAATGTTGGTGAGGATGTGGAGCAACAGGAATGTTCTTCCATGTCTATTGAGAATAAAGAATGGAAAACAACTTGGCAGTTTCTTACAAAACTAAACATATTCTTCCAGATGATTCAGCAGTAGCAGTTCCTGGTATTTATCCAAAGAAGATGAAATCTATACCCACAAAGATGTCTATAGCAGTTTTATTCATAACTGACAAAAGCTTGGAAGCAACCAAGATATCCTTCCATAGGTGAAAGGTCAAATAAAGTGTAGTACATGCAAACAATGGAATATTATTTAATGCTAGAGAAATGAATTTCCACACCATGAAAAGATATGGATATAAATATTTAATAAATATATGATTTTAGGCTTCTACCAGTCTATCAATAGTGTTAGTATATTTTAACAGTGAATGCTCAGCATTCATGAATTTACCTAATAAAATGTTTTGGGTTCAATATTTTAAATACTTCAACCTCTATGATTATATTCCTAATAATTTTGAATTGGGGTAAATAAACCTTAATTTTTTGTAACTTGTTTCTTATTGCAAAAGAGCTCAATGAAATTATAGAAAATAAAAATTTACAAAAAAAAGTTTAGTTTACTATTGCCAAATAATTTAAAAACTTTATCTTATATTCAAATACATATATTTTTCTAAATTGATTTATATGCTACTAAAACCAAAAACTTTTAGTTATATTAGATTTCATATCATGCAATCAATGCCAGAAAGCCATCTGGCGATGACTTGTCTTAAATAGAGTTAAGATGGGGGTGTTATTACAATGCAAGATGGAAACAAAGATAGTATAACAATTGAGTGTTACATAACTTTTCTGTTTTGATCAAGTTACTAATCTACAAAAGGCTTTTATCGGTGACAGACTTGGGAATTTAACAAAACTTTTAAACTAGCATGTGCGACTCATTCCTAGAAAACAACACAATCGATAACACATTATTTAGATGACATCATGACTATTTCTCCATTTGAATAAAAAAGGTAGCAACCCCAATAAGTTTATTGAACAGGAAATGTTGAAATGCTATAATGCTCCTAAGGAATTTAATGATCCAGTCATGAATTACAAAAAAAGGATATAAATTACCAAAGTGTTTGTATAATTGGAATGTACAACTGCCCATTATCGTTCAATAGTGTCGGCTTGTACAAGAACTCTATAAAAGAACTCCACTTCTAAACCGTGGAAAATATGTTCCCTTTCCCCCTATATACAACTATTAAGCCATTCATTTAGTTTTTAAAATATCCACTTAATACAGGCTTTTTACTCATTTGAACAGGCAGCAGGGCTCTATTCTTATTGCTTACATCTGAAAGATAGACTTCTAGCGTAAGAGGTAAAGCCCATAAAGGAGCCCAATAATAACAACAAAATAGAGTTTAGTGAGCCCTTACAATCTGCCAGCTACCTTTCTGAGAATACTTCAATTAATAAAACATATAAAATACCTGACCACAAAGAGCTTACATTCTTTGAAATATAATAGTGAAATAAACCAATAATAAAGGGGCACCTCGGTGGCTCAGTCCATTGAGTGACTGCCTTTGGCTTGGGTCATGATCTCAGGGTCCTGGGATGTAACTCCCCAGCAGGCTTTCTAGGCAGTGGGGTGTTTTCTTCTTCCTCTGCACCCCCTCCCAATTCTCTCTCTCTCTGTCTCCAAAAAGAAAATAACCAGTATTAGAATAATGATTGATGGTTGATGGTGATAAGTGTTACAAAGAAATACAAGAAAGGTAAAAGCCATTGGAGAATGCTGGGAGGAAAGTTAATTTTATTTTGTGTTGGGTGGTTATATCTCATTTATGAGACGTTATTTGCACAAAGACCCAGGAAGTGAAGGAGGGTGTTATACACATATTAAAGGAAAAGACTGCTCTAGGCAGAGCAAGTAAGTATATAGACTTTGTGTGAACAGCTGGTCTGTTACTTTTGAGGAAAAGCAAGGAGGCCAATGAGGAGTTCATAGTGGTGGAGAGAGGAAGAACGTATTGATGCGTGACCTTCTAGTACATTGAAACGCCTTCAGTTTTTATTTAATATGAAAGGGGAAGATACCAAAAGACTTTCGACAGCAGAATAAAATCATCTGACTTGATTTTTAGGTTAAATTGCTGTACCAAAATAAATTTGCAGGGAGAAAGGAGTGCAGTATGTGTGGAAGTGGGGTTATCAATCAAGTCAATAATTCAGGAACATATGATGGTGTTTTTTTAGCATGCTGGGTGGTAATAGAAGTGGTGAGGTATGGTATTTATTTTGTATATATTTTGATGGTGAATATTCTGGTGAACAGGATGGAGTATGTGCAGGACAGACAATATCAACATTTATTTTACCTGCACAAACAGAAGTGTGGAGTCTTCATTCCCTGATATGGAGAGAACTCTGAGTTCAAATGTTCTTTCTGATTAAATGGCATAGTGATGATGAGGATTTAGTCAGACAGTGAAGAGAGCAGAGCAGTAAGCATAATGTTAAGCGGTAAGACGTTATAATACATTTGAACATCAAAAAACGTGTGTGTTGGATCATCTGTTTATGTGAGTAAATAAATAAATAAAGCTTCCTGGGGTTCTGATAGAGGTAAAGAAGACTAATATATGATCCAAAGGGGCACGTGCACCAAATGTTTATAGCAGCAATATCCACAATAGCCAAACTATGGAAAGAACCTAGATGTCCATCAACAAATGAATGATATATATATATATATATATATATATATATATATATATATATGATAGAATACTATGCAGCCATCAAAAGAAATGAAATCTTGCCATTTCCGATGACATGGATGGAACTAGAGGGTATTATGCTTAGCAAAATAAGTCAACCAGAGAAAGACACTATCATATGATCTCCCTGATATGAGGAAATGGAGGTGCAATATGGGGGGTTTGGGGGAATAGGAAAAGAGTAAATGAAACAAGATGGGATCGGGAGGGAGACAAACCATAAGAGACTGTTAATCTCACAAAACAAACTGAGAGTTGCCGGGGGGGGGGTGGGGAGGGTAGGGAGAGGGTGGTGGGGTTATGAACATTGGGGAGGGTCTGTGCTGTGGTGAGTGCTGTGAAGTGTGTAAACCTGGCGATTCACAGACCTGTACCCCTGGGGCTAATAATACATTATATGTTAATTAAAAAAAAAAGAAGAAGAAGAAGACTACTATAAATCAAATGCTATGGTTTTCAGCAAAGAGTGTGTAATCAGGCATATTTTATTAAAGTAACCAAGTAAAATGATGGCGGAAAATTGGAAAAACAGAAAACATAAAAATCAGAGATTTTAAAAAGAGATATGGGACAGTGTAGAGAATATAGTCAATGATATTATAATAGTGTTATATGGTGACAGATGGTGGCTATATTTGTAGTGATCATAGAATAATGTATGGAGATATTGAAAACCTGAAACCAATGTAACACTGAATATCAACTATACTCAAATAAAAGAATAGTAAAAATAAAACATTTTAATTTAAAAAGATAAAAAGAGGGACAAGAATTTGAAAAGTGAATTTCAAAAAGAGTAAAGATGAGGCTAAGACATACTCTGAACCTTGAGGAAAACACCATTTTGAAAATTCTTCCCAGTTTGAGAACCCAAATGAATCAATATCCTTAAAAGAACCCATTTTAACTGAGAGATGTAATGAATGCTCAAGAAATAATTTTATGACAGGATAATTCTTCCCTATGAAACAGCATACAGAAACCAGGGGAAACACCTGGAAGCAAAGTAAACTATACTGAAAATAAGAATTAGGAAAAAGATAAATGATGAAAGATAAGAAAATTAGACCTGCGACAGAGACCTAGTGAAGAGAACTTTTAGCTTGTGGTTTAATGTTTTTGAGGATAATGTAGAGTTCATAACTGCCTTGAGACAGGCTGGTTGCAGGCAGTTTAGGAAGACCCCTAAGACAGCCCTACTTTGGGCAGGTTGGTGTTGGAGGAGGCCATTGGGCTGGACAAAGACAAATCCAACCATTTGACTAAAGTGTCTGTGAAGATGTTGAAGTCAGATGCAACAGAGAAAGACCTGTCAAACCTAATCTCAGAAATGGAGATGATGAAGATGATTGGACAGCACAAGGACACCATCAACCTGCTGGGTCCTGCACACAGGACGGTCCTTTGTACACTCTCATGGAATATGCCTCCAAAGACAACATACAGGAGTACCTGCAGGCCCAGAGGCCTCCTGACCTGGAGTACTGTTACAATATCAGCCACAATGCAGCAGAGCAACTCTCCTCCAAGGACCTGGTATCCTACGCCTATCAGGTAGCCTGAGGCATGGAGTACCTTGCCTCCAAGAAGTGCATACACCAAGACCTGGCCACCAGGGAATTGCTGGTGACAAAGGACAACATGATGAAGATCTCAGACTTCAGCCTTGCCAGAGATATCACCACATCAGTTACTATAAAAAGACAACCAACAGTGGACTGCCTGTGAAGTGGATGGTCTCTAAGGCCATGTTTGACCAGATCTACATCCACCAGAGTGACTTCTGGTCTTTTGGGGTGATCCTGTGCAAAATATTCACTCTGGAAGCCTCCCATATCCTGGAGTGCCTGTGGAGGTGGTTTTCAAGCTGCTGAAGGAGTCATTTGATGGATAAGCCAATAAGTGCACCAGAGAGTTCTACACAATAATGAGGGGTGGCTGGCATGTGGTACCTTCAAGCTGCTGGTAGAAGACCTGGATCATACTGTGGCCTTGACCTCCAACCAGGAGTACCCGGACCTGTCCTTGGCCCTGGAACAATACTGTCTATGCTTTCCCAACACCCAAAGCTCCACCTGCTCCTCAGAGAAGAATTCCACCTTCTCTCATGTGCCGTTGCCCAGGGAGTCCTATCTGCCCTGACACCCAGCCCAGCTTGCCAATGGTGGACTCAAATGACTAGTATCCCTATTACTCCTGTCCAGATTCCGTCATAAGCTGTAACCCTTACCCCCCACCCTCCCTGCAAGACTCACTGCCTTCTCCTTTGTCCTTTTCCTACTGGCAGGAGACAGCTGCCTACCTGAGGCCTTCACCCCTTGAAGTTCAGCTCTCTTCCCCTTCCTCTTCCTCCTCCTTACAACCTGCTCATGAAAGAAAGGCACAGAGAGGCAGGTACTTGCTCGTGGCTACTTCCTTCCCTCCCATATGTTGGACCAAGACCCATCCCTGGCATCTGGTACTGCCTGGACATCGAGGGAGTGGGAGATGAGGCATGCCAGTGAAAGCTGTCGCAGCTTTCCTGTTTTGGTTTTGTCTGCTTAGCATAACATGTAAGACTGAGTTCTGGTGGCAGGGACCTAGTCCTTGGGGCTATAGCACTAGCGAGGGGAGGTCCACTGCTCTGGGCCTTGGCTAAGAGCAACCCCTGCTCCAGAGATATGGTGCCAAGGGCTTATTAATTTTGATACTAATTTGCTTTGCTGACCAAATACCTGGTATCAAAAGATGGGAAGGCAAAGACTGGAAGCAGTGTTGTGACCATGGGCTCAAGTCCCAAACTATGAAGAAAACACAAAGTGTATAAATCTGAGTAAGTATATATTTACACACCTCTTTAAATAGGTTGTTATCAAAGATTTAATCAATGGGTAATATGCTCCTCGTGGCTCGGAAGCATCAGTTGCCATATATTAAAAACAAAGAAAAGAGGTGTCTGGGTGGCTTCCTCCATAAGTGTCCCTTCCTTTCAGGTCATGATCCCAGGGTCCTGGGATGGAGCCCCACATCAGGCTCTCTGCTCACTGGGAAACCTGCTTCTCCTTTTCCCTCTGCCATGCTTATACTTCCTCTTCCTGTCTCTCTGTCTGTCAAATAAATAAAATATTTTAAAAAAAGAAACAAACAAAATGTTTTTAAAAGGTCTTTTTTTTTTTTTTAATTTTCCAGGGGTGACTGGATGACTCAGTTGTTTAAGCAGATATTTGCCTTTGGCTGAGGTCATGATTCCAGTGTACAGGGATCCAGGCCTGCATGGGACTACTTGCACCCCAAGGAGCTTGCTTCTTCCTCTCCCTTTGCACGTGATTCCTCCCGCTTGTGCGCTTCCTCTCTCTCTCTTGCTGTCAATAAACAAAATAAAATCTTTTACTAAATAAATAAATAAATAAACCTACTTTCAGTTTAGGTCCCTTAACAAAAATTGCTACTGCTTCATTTAAGAAAAAAAAAAGTTAATTTAGAAAGATGCTTCCAGAGCTAAAAATCTGTTTTTTTTTTTCAGGATTAAATATAGAAGTGCTTTATAAAGTAAAAGAAAAACTATGCTATATTAACACTAATCACACTATAACTTTGGTGGTTATATCAAGATAATGAAAAGTGATTTTAAAGCAAATTTCATTATCAGACATAATGATCAAGTCAAAATTACAGAAGACTAAAAGGATGAATTTATCAGGGAGTATAATAATTCTTGCTTTTTAATACTTAATAACAGATTTGGGGATATATAGGGAAAAACTAAGAACAAAAATCATAACTTCTACCTTAGAAGAGAAACAGAAAAAAGTTTCAATACCTTTATTTTAAGATTATATAGACAAATAGTCATCAAATTGGTAAGATATGTAAGACTTGAACAAAATTATCAACTAACTAGATATGCTTGATATTACAGAACACTCCCAACAACCGCAGACTACATATATCTTAAGCCATGATTTTCTTTGCAAAGGTCAACATTGATAATGTTCTAGTCATACCTCCGTGTACCAGGAAAGAAGTAGCATATTTCTTGAAAGACACAGCTATCAAAGCTCCATTGAGAAACCGTAAAGATGGAAAAGGGATTTGCAAATTATATATCTGATAATGGACATCTCCTCTGATTATAAAAAAAAAATGAATAAAAATAAAAAACCTTACTAATAACCAAACAAAGTAACCAATTTTACATGTGAAGAAATTTATTGAGGAGACATGTCACCAAAAGGATATGGATGGCTTATAAGCACATGACAAATTTCTCAACATTTAGACATTAAAGAAATACAAATTAAAATCACAATAAGACATGTTTACATATCTATTAGAATGGCTAAAATTATAAAGGCTAATTTACTTCGTCTGAGCTAGATTGAGAAGCAACAAAAAATCTAAACTGTTGTTGGCATATATCATGATACCACCACTTTGGAAAATAGTTTGAAAATTTTTTTTTAAATGCAAAATATGTTGCAGTTACACAAATAGCCATTTTACTTCTAGGCATTTAACCAAGAGAAACAAACCCTATGTTCATACAAGACTTGTATATGAATTTCATAGCAGCTTTATTTTTAAGAATTGAAAACTGTGGAAATGTTCATCAATGTCCATCAATAGAGCAAAGACAAATTATGATCTCTCATTAAAGAGATTACTGTTCAACATCAAAATGAACTATTTACAATTGGAGATTCTCAAAGTAATCATGCTGAGAAAAGAAAAGCCAGGCAATGAATAGTATATACTGTGTGATTCCATGACTATAAAAAAATCTAGAAAAGACAAAAATTTATATATAGTCACAGTCATCAAATATATTGGTGTGATTTTAGTGCCTTCTTCTGTGCTCCCATAGCTTCCTACACTTGGATCTCTGAGCATTTGTTACACCATGTGAAAATATGAACTCTTTTTTTCTTTATTCTGTCTTACAAGAAAAAGAATCTTTGAAATTTTATGGACATTTGTACTCTCAGTTATTAGCAGAAATTCTATCATATAGTAAATTTCCAAATATAAAAGCCAGAGTTTTACAATGACTTCTAAGCTTTTACATGATCTAGCCACTCATTTAACCTCTGTGACCTCTTTCCCTGCTACTCTTCAGTCCCTCACAGTGGCCTCCTTGCTATTCCTCAGATATGCCAGGCACGATCCAACCTTATGGCCTTCAAGATAGCCAATTCCTTTGTCTGGAGTGACCTTATTGCTGATAGTTCTGGGCAAATTCATCACCATTCCATACCTTTGTTCAATTGTCAGCTTCATTGTAACTACCCTGATCTTCCTATTAAAATTCTTAACTCCCCATCCCCTGCCTAGCAACCTTGATTTTTCTCACCCTGATCTAATTTTTCTTTTTCCCCATTGTACTCATCATTTTTGAATGCACTATGCAATTTTTATTAAGTTTTATAGCTTTTAATTGTCTCACCCATTATAATAAACGTTCTACAAAGCCAAGTATTTCATTTACCAGTGTAGTCTGAAGTAATATCTGCCATATAATAGGTTCAAGACACAATAGGTAAATTTCAGAAAAACATATGCTGAGAGTATACTGAATTTCATAAGTCATTTCAATATTTTCCAAAAAATAAACTATGTAAACTATGTAAAACATACCTTAAATTTACTTTCAAAATATTTTGTAGCATATAATGGACAATATACATAAGCCTTAAAGAAACAATCATATAAATAAACATTTCATACCTACTTAAATATTGCATAATACCACACTCCTAGATCCTCTCTGAATGCTCTAAAATAACCCTTCAAAGGAAATACATTTTTAAAAATAACAGATTTTTTGGCAAATAATTTAATAAAATAAAAGTTTCATTCATCTATGTAGATCATAATAAATGTTTTTAATAAGCATGAAATTATAACTCTGAAGTGTGCTAAAATGAAACCACCTGCTAAGGGTGAGAGAACAAAAATAAACATCATTTTTCCAAATAAGAGGAATTTATTACCTTTGAATCAAAGCATGTGGATTTGTTCAAACTGGCAATAAAGGAATATGGAAACACAAACCATAGAATGTCATATTTTAGATTTCTAAAAGACTTCAAAGTGAAGAGTATACATTTTTTAAATGCTACATAATGCTACATAATGACAAGATGACAGGTTGTGACAAATAGCATTTTAAAAGCTCTACTCATAATGGAACGGAAGGTGTCATTTCCCTATAGTTTTATATAGGTCATTAATTTACAATATCTAGATACAACATATTAACAAACAGATGTTCATCAAAGACTAAATCATTTTTAATGGAACATAATATTTTGAACTTACATCTGTCAATCATTTTTTCGATCTAACATTTATAGTCTCGCTAAACAATTTATCAGTTGTCGACAAAATTAAAAAAAAATAGGATAAAAAGTCGTGTTTGGAAAAGTAGATTTTCTTTGAAATTTGCATTTAAATGAAAATATTTGCTGATATTTTTTAAACTTTAAATGTAATTTTATAAATATCTGACCTATCAGATGATATAAAATTTTTGGAGAAAATAGGACATATTTTTTTGATCTTGGTTGAAGGTATTAATAAAGAGCAACTGTTTGTATTATTTGTATTGTGATATCTTAGTTAATAAACATGAATAACTGGTATAAAATATGTTTTTTTTATTTTATTTATTTCCTTGACAGAGATCACAGGAAGGCAGAGAGGCAGGCACAGAGAGAGGAATGGAATCAGGCTCCCTGCTGAGAAGAGAGCCCACTGTGGGACTCAATCCCAGGAACCTGGATTCATAACCTGAGCCGAAGGCAGAGATTTTAACCCACTGAGCCACCCAGGCGCTCTAAAATATGTTCTTTTTTTTATAGAATTATAGTTCTTGAAAAATATGGAACTAGCTGGAACTGAATGCCTCCTTCAAAGTCAGCTCTGGAGAAATTATGCAAGTGTAATATAGAACTATTTCAGATATGAACCAAAAACAAAGAAATGATGATAAATTCCTTAAAAGACTCAAAGTTGCTCTTGACTGGTATGTTTCAAGCTCTATTCCTGGTTTGAGGACAGTTTTTAACAGGCCTGTCACTGTAGAAATCAGCTGGATGTTTAGAGGCTATCAGAACTGTGCAAAAACCTTGAAGGGGTAAAGACTTGAAAATTCTTTAGAGAGATCAGCTCCCTAAGGCATTATTCATCCACACATTTTCCTCCACACAATTAAGACTGATGGATGAGGGGCACCTGAGGGGCTCTCTCATCACGTGGGTGTTGGGTTAAGCCTCTGCCTTCATCTCAAGTCATGGTCTCTGGGTCCTGGGATCCAGCCCCACATCGGGCTCTGCTCAAAAGGAAGCCTGCTTCCCTCCCTGCTTGCCTGCCTCTCTGCTTACTAGTAATCTCTCTCTCTCTCTCTCTCTCTGTGTGTGTGTCCAATAAATAAATAAAATCTTAAAAAGAAAGGCTGATGGATGATAAATTATGTAAACTGCTCCCTCCAAATGATGCTTCTTCATAAGGATTTAAGAATTTAAAATTGTAAGAATTTAAAATTAAAACTTGATCGTAGGATTTATCTTATAGAATAACATCAAGTGAAGGCAGTTATTATTAGTTCTGAAGTATTTGTGATTCTGAATTCTTGGCCTCATTAGTAAATTTATTTTTAAATTCTCCCATGGAGTGGTGATTGGCCTTCAGTCTTTCATTGATGTACATCATTGGGTCAAATGAGATGTGTGTGCCCAGAACTATATATAATCTTCTTTGTATTTCACTGGAGATGGCATTTCTGAGTTTTGTTCAATTTAATTTGGACAGATGTTTTAATAGTTACTTCTAGAGTTGGCCCTGGAGAATATCTTCTTTTTTTTTTTTTTCTCTTCCCGATTCTCTGAAAAACCCTGACTAATTCACATTATCACAGTGATATCACAATTCAAGTTTTTCCAAACACTATAGCTGCAAAATAGAAGGAAGCTACTCAGAATGTAATGCTATTGTGAATGATTGATAAAGAAAACATTATTATAATTAAGCTACCAGGTTTCAATGTATTTTATTGTTGCTAAGAAAATCCTAGCATACCCAGACTTTACAGAGATTTGATGATCCTAAGAGGAGCTGAACTCATGGACCAAAATAACTATGCACATAAAAAGTACAATTACTTACCTAAAAATGATGATGTGGTTAACTTTATATGGAAATCCAAGTGTTATTGGAACAGGAATTTTAAAAAGAGCTTAGGGGCGCCTAGGTGGCTCAGTGGATTAAGCCACTGCCTTCAGCACAGGTCATGATCTCAGGGTCCTGGTATCAAGTCCTGCATCAGGCTCTCTGCTCAGCAGGGAGTCTGCTCTCTCTCTCTCTCTCTCTCTCTCTCTCTCTCTCTCTCTCTCTCTGCCTGCCTGCCCTCCGTCTACTTGTGATCTCTCTCTCTGTCAAATAAATAAATAAATAAAATCTTGAAAAAAAAGAATGACTGTACTTTTAAAAAATAGCTTAAAAGGGGCACCTGGGTGGCTCAGTGGGTTAAAAAGACATGTAGACCAGTGGGTTACAGTAGAGTGCCCAGATATGGACCATCAACTCTATGGTCAAAAAATCTTTCACAAAGCAGAGAAAATTATACAGTGGAAAAAAGACAGCCTCTTCAATCAATGGTGCAGGAAAAATTGGAGAGCTATGTATGGAAGAATGACACTCAACCATTCTCTTATACCATACATAAAGATAAATTCGAAATGGACAAACGACCTCAACGTGAGGAAGGAATCTATCAAAATCCCAGAGGAGAACATAGGCAGTAACCTCTTGGACACTGGCCACAGCAAATTCTTTCAAAACATGTCCCCAAAGACAAAGGAAACAAAAGCAAAAATGAACTTTTGGGACTTCATCAAGATCAAAAGTTTCTGCACAGCAAAGGAACCAGTGAACAAAATGAAGAAACAACCCACGGAACGGGAGAAGATTTTCACAAATGACATTACAGATAAAGGGCTGATATCCAAGATCTATAAAGAACTCCTCAAACTCAACACACACAAAACAGATAATCATGTCAAAAAATGGGCAGAAGACATGAACAGACACTTCCCCAAAGAAGACATACAAATGGCAAACAGATGCCATATATGCAGGCAGAGAGAGAGGGGTAAGCAGGCTCCCCGCTGAGCAAAGAGCCTGATGTGGGGCTCCATCCCAGGACCTTGAAATCATGACCTGAGCCGAAGGCAGAGGCCTAAACCACTGAGCCACCCAGGAGTCCCATATCTGGTAATTTTTAATCAACGTGGATTTGCTGCATCAAATAGTTCCTTCTTCTTTAAATATAAATATAGAAATATATTGATCAAGTCACTCGCATGTCTTAGGAGAATGTCATACCTTTAGTAGCAAACTTTAAATCTTGGCCATTGGTTTTGATTTTTGTTTTGGTTTGATTTGGTTCGGTTTTTGTAATTTTAAAACCCTGCAGCTCTTGGCTCTGTCTGACCTGATTGCTTTCAGCTGTTTCTGCAACAAAATTGTCCCAGCAGCGAAAATTCTGATTGTTTACAGTGGCGCCCCATTCTGAACACTTTGTTAATAAAAAGCTTTATTTTTATTTTTTATTTTTTTTTTGGCTATGGTAAAGTGTAACTAAAATGAGGTATTACAAAGAGGTGAACCACAGAAAAATTTCTCTAAGGGTGGAGTGAGGGTTACTCAAAAAGGAACTTGACAAGTCTTTTAAAGATATAGACAATCATTATAACATAACGTGACTGATTGTTACTGTGCTCTTAACTGGGCAAACACTTGTTGGCTTCCAAGAAAGACTAACATAGTTGAGATGGTTCTAGCGGCGTTCTAGCACAGGGTCTCATGAGGCAGGGATTCCAGCCATTGGCTGTGCAAGGCATGAGTCCTGTTAGTGATTCAATTTTTTCCTCTGCAGAATGGGGCTTTCTACATTCCAGGTCCTTTCTACCCCTATAAATAATGTGGTGATTCTCTCAGTGAGTTCTACTTTTGGTTTAAACAGCCAACTTTCTCTTAGAAAGGACTTTTGTTTAAAGTCCTTTAAAAAAAAAGTCCTTTTAAAAAATATTTTTTTTTTATCTTTTATTTTTAAACCCATATATTTTTACTCTGATACTGGAACTTTGTCATTTTGACCTTTTCTGCTGATTAAAATATTCTCTCCAAAATGTCAGTATTTGCAGGTACTTGCACTGTAGACATTCTTTACATATTTTTTAAAAAAATCCATTCACGATTTTTAGTGAAAATCCCGGGAATCTGAAAGACTACCATTAGCTATTCATCGAACAGTTACTGTCTCCACTAAGTGACAGGGTTTCAGAGAACGTGAGCTCACAAGAGATGTAGCCTATTTTCCACTTTCTGCTACCATGTTCATTTCTATGTAGTCTGAAGTAATATCTGCCATATAATAGGTTCAATAGACAATTGGTAAATTTCAGAAAAAATTAATGTTGAGAGTATACTGAATTTCATAAGTCATTTCAATATTTTTTCCAAAAAATAAACTATGTAAACAAACCTAAATTTACTTTCAAAATATTTTATAGCATATAATGGACAATATACATAAGCCTTAAAGAAACAATAATATAAATAACCATTTCATACGTACTTAAAAATTGCATAATACCACACTCCTAGATCCTCTCTGAATGCTCTAAAATAACCCTCCAAAGGAAATACATTTTTAAAAAATAACAGATTTTTGGGCAAATAATTTAATAAAATAAAAGTTTCATTCATCTATGTAGATCATAATAAATGTTTTTAATAAGCATGAAATTATAACTCTGAAGTGTGCTAAAATGAAACCACCTGCTAAGGGTGAGAGAACAAAAATAAACATCATTTTTCCAAATAAGAGGTATTTATTACCTTTGAATCTAAGCATGTGGATTTGTTCAAACTGGCAATAAAGGAATATGGAAAAACAAACCATGGAAAGTCATATTTTAGATTTCTAAAAGACTACAAAGTGAAGAGTATACATTTTCTAAATGTTACATAATGCTACATAATGACAAGATGACAGGTTGTGACAAATAGCATTTTAAAAGCTCTACTCATAATGGAACAGAAGGTGTCATTTACCAATAATTTTATATATGTCATTAATTTACTATATCTGGATACAACATATTACCAAAGAGATGTTCATCAAAGACTAAATCATTTTTAATGGAACATAATAATTTGAACCTACATCTATTAATCATTTTTTTCGATCAAACATTTATAGTCTCGCTAAACTTTTTATCAGTTGTCGACAAAATTAAAAAAAAATAGGATAAAAAGTCGTGTTAGGAAAGTAGATTTTCTTTGAAATTTGCATTTAAATGAAAATATTTGCTGATATTTTTAAAACTTTAAATGTAATTTTATATATATCTGACCTATCAAATGATATAAAATTTTTGGAGATTAATATAGTTTGGGGCACATGGTAAGCAATAATCACTTTTTTAGTATATCCAAGTGTTCGACCTTTCTTAATTATTCTAGTACCACAATTTACTTGTTCTAAGATATGTCCTCCCCCCCATTTTAATATCTCTTAAGGTGGCACTCACCTTGCACTTGATGACATATCCTAGTTTAACTGACAGCATTTCTCTTTCTTAGTCGAACATAAAATATATTGCATCTTACACTTGATGAAAGCTAGGATGCAATTAAATACTCTATTATGGTTACGATTCTGATATTTGAAATCCTCCGGTAGCTCCCTGTGCCCCCACAGTGTAGTACCTCACCTCCTGGGCATAATATACAAACCATCCCACCCCAGTGTTAACCCCGCGGCTCAACCTCCATCCCCAGGTGATGCTGCCAGATCAGCTGTCGGTTGCCATGAACTTGCTGTAGTTTCCCGAATGCACTGTGCTGCCTCCTGGCACTTTGAAACTTGACACACTCATCCTCATTCTTCGCTTTGCCCTTGTCTATCAGCTCCCCTGAAAATCTGTTCCTAAGTGGCTTTTCCCAGCTCCGACCTACCCTTGGCAGTCTTTTATCTCCCTGTGGTAAAGCCTGTCACACTGCACCATGGACATGCCCGTTGTCCCGCTGAGAAGAGTAAAGGGACAGTGAGGGCCCCCCAGCATTTGCAGCTCTAGTGCAGAGCCCCATGCCTGGCTTGCAGGAAATGCCAGATCATGAAGACAAACGGAGATCATCCTCTGGCAAAAACCAGCCCTTCTTTGCCTACCGCAGGATCTGGATCAATAAAGGACAGCCAGTTATTATTGCTTTTTTTTCTATTTTTTTTCCCTATTTATTTCCCAGGTATTTACTCTTTTTATAGCACTTTAATTCAGGCTTCAACCACTTCCTATTCAGATCAGGTGAAATCATTTTCCTTCGCATACCCTCGATGTATTTCACACCTAGTAATTCTTTTTTTAAAGATCTTATTTACCCCATTTGACAGACACACACAAGTAGGTAGAGAGGCAGGCAGAGAGAGAGGGGGGAAGCCTGCTCCCCGCTGAGCAGAGAGCCTGATGTGGGGCTCCATCCCAGGACCCTGCAATCATGACCTGAGCCGAAGGCAGAGGCCTAAACCACTGAGCCACCCAGGAGCCCCCATATCTGGTAATTTTTATTCAACGTGGATTTGCTGCATAAAAAGTTCCTTCTTCAATTATAAATATATAAATATATTGATCAGGTCACTCACATGTCTTAGGAGAATGTCATACCTTTAGTAGCAAATTGAAATCTTGGCCATTGGTTTTGATTTTTGATTTTTGTTTTGGTTTGATTTGGTTCGGTTTTTGTAATTTTAAAACCCTGCAGCTCTTGGCTCTGTCTGACCTGATTGCTTTCAGCTCTTTCTGCAACAAAATTGTCCCAGCAGCGAAAACTCTCATTGTTTACAGTGGCGCCCCCTTCTGAACACTTTGTTAATAAAAAGCTTTTTTTTTTTTTTTTTTTTGGCTATGGTAAATGTGGAACAAAAATGAGGTATTTCAAAGAGGTGAACCACAGATAAATTTCTCTAAGGGTGGGGTGAGGGTTACTCAAAAAGGAACTTGACAAGGTTTTAAAGATATCGACAATCATTTTAACATAATGTGACTGATTGTTACCGTGCTCTTTACTGGGCAAACACTTGTTGGGTTCCAAGATAGACTAACATAGTTGAGATGGTTCTAGCGGCCTTCTAGCACAGGGTCGCATGAGGCAGGGATTCTAGCCACTGGCTGTGCAAGGCATGAGGCCTGTTAGTGATTCTATTTTTTCCTCTGCAGAATGGGTCTTTCTACATTCCAGGTCCTTTCTACCCCAATAAATAATGCGGCGATTCTCTCAGTGAGTTGTATTTTAGTTTTAAACAGCCAACTGTCTCTTAAAAAGGACTTTTGTTTAAAATCTTTAAACAAAAGTCCTTTTAAAAAATATTTTTTTTATTTTTTATTTTTTAATCCCATATGTTTACTCTGATCGTGGAACTTGGTCATTAAGACCTTCTCGGCTGATTAAAATATTCATCATCAGCACCTACTGCTCTCCTCTCCTGGTGGTATCTCCGGAAGGTGTCTTCTCTAGCTCTTCTAGCAGGAGATGGGCACTTCCCCTCTACCCCTGTTGCCGGACCAACCTTACCTATCCTGCAGGGTCAGGTCGGCCTGGCCTTTTATCTGTTGTTCTCTTCTGAATGGTTAGTTTTTCATAGTTATCATGCTTTCCTTTTGTCAGGATTTACCCTGGACTATCAAAACCCTTTTCTTGTGCCAGTGAAGCCTAAGAAACAGTCCTGATGAGAGAACCAGGAACTCGAACAGATCATTTTTATCCTGAATGTTCGGTCCAAAATGAAAAATACATTTCTGAGGAGCCTCAAGATCTCTGAGAAGGGAAGTTTCACCAACTCTGTCATGTAGGGGCATCAATTCCGATTCTGTGTCAATTTTCCTACTTTCCCAGCTAATATTCTCTCTACCTCAGAAAGCCCACTCTCAACCGTTTCCTCTCTCAAAGGCAGTTGCTCTTAGAGTCTGCACATGGCACTTGGGGCCTGCTGGTCGTTGGCTACTGCGCTCTGTACTTTGGGTCTAACAGCTGCGGGGCATCAAGATGAGAACGTCTCTTGTTCTAAGACTTAATATAGTTTGGGGTGCATGGCGAGCAATAACCACTTTTATAGTTGATCCAAGTGTTTGACCTTTCATAATTATTCTAGTACCACAATTTACTTGTTCTAAGATTTGTCCTCCCCCACCCCCATTTTAATATCTCTTAAGTTGGAACTCACCTTGGACATGATGACATATCCTAGTTTAACTGACAGCATTTCTCTTTCTTAGTCGAACATAAAATATATTGCATCTTACACTTGATGAAAGCTAGGATGCAATTAAATACTCTATTATGGTTACGATTCTGATATTTGAAATCCTCCGGTAGCTCCCTGTGCCCCCACAGTGTAGTACCTCACCTCCTGGGCATAGTATACAAACCATCCCACCCCAGTGTTAACCCCGTGGCTCAGCCTCCATCCCCAGGTGATGCTGCCAGATCAGCTGTCGGTTGTCATGAACTCGCTGTAGTTTCCCGAATGCACTGTGCTGCCTCCTGGCACTTTGAAAATTGACACACTCATCCTCATTCTTTCGCTTTGCCCTTGTCTATCACCTCCCCTGAAAATCTGTTCCTAAGTGGCTTTTCCCAGCTCCAACCTACCCTTGGCAGTCTTTTATCTCCCTGTGGTAAAGCCTGTCACACTGCACCATGGACATGCCCGTTGTCCCGCTGAGAAGTGAAAAGGGACAGTGAGGGGCCCCCCAACATTTGCAGCTCTAGTGCAGAGCCCCATGCCTGGCTTGCAGGAAATGGCAGATCATAAAGACAAACGAAGATCATCCTCTGCCTAAAAGCAGCTGTTCTTTCCCTACCGCAGGATCTGTATCAATAAAGGGCAGCCAGGTATTATTGCTGTTTTTTCTAGGGATTTTTTTTGCCATATATTCAAGGGGTTTCTTGTTAGCCTCGGAGGGCAATGTTTTTTTTTTTCTTCTGGAGGGCAGGCAGAGGGCTGCATGGTCCTTCTGGAATTTCCAAATTTGAGGGCTTGTGGCCAGGAGTTGAGGACAGAAGTTGAGAACACAAGCAGTCTTAGGTTTCTGGGCAAGGGCATGGCAGTTACGCTCTGCAGAGCTGAAACGAGATCTCGTGCATCCGAAATCAGGTGAGGATCTGACGAACGCTCAGGTTGGAGTTTCTGTCCCTTATGGCCCTCTTCTTGAAGAGGTGGTGGATCATGAGGCCATGGAATTTTTCCCACAATAGGAATTGTGAGATGCTCCAAATCGTAAAGAGTCTTCTGCAGGACGATTGAGACATGTTGGTTGGCTCCAGGTCTTCCCATACAGAAGGATTCCAGGTAGGGTTCTAAGAATGGATGGTTGGGAAGCCCGACTCTCATTCCTCTTGTGTCCTAGTGACAAGACAGGTTAGATCAGCTGGATCTGGGGGAGAAACTGAGAGGGTTGAGTTGAAATGGAGTCTCTTGTGGATGGGTCCTAATGTGGGTTTGTGTCCATGGAGAACTTGGAATTAGGTAGTGGCACAGGGTCCCTGAAGGGTTCCCCTAACTAGAAGTTTTGACACAGCTCCAACGTGCAAGATTCCCACGTGGAGACGAGATTTGTTCTGATGGGTGCCTCAAGAAACAGCCATATGCTGATATTAGAATCCAGGCCTCTGAGGTGAGATGCCTGGACAACAAAGCAATGGATCCGATTAGGATCTAGGGGCCTGCTCATTCCAATTTACCTCTGGGGACATCTGTCCACGGGTCTAGGTGCAGGTAGATGCTCAGCCAGTGTCAGACCGCCCTTGTTTTTTCTGGGCAGTCAACACTATTGGGATGGCCCTGGGCACTTTGGACGTTTATCATCCTATTTCTAGGTTTGTGGCCAATGGAATGGGCAGAATTCCCAGGGACAGTCCTCAGGTTTGGCTCCAAGAACCTGTGCCTGTAGGTTTTGTGGGCCAGGGCTGTGGGGACAGTTGTCTGAAAACACAAACTCGGCTTAGGTTTCGGGTCGTAGGTATTGCCAGACTGATCTACAGACCGTGAGGAGAACTTTTCAGGATATGAACAAGGGGGCGAGTGTGAGACCCTTGCTCAAGATTTTGTCTCTGGATATTGTGTCACTGATGGCCGTGGAATGTCTGGGTGGCCTCATGGGCCATGGACAAGTCTTCCTCTCTGGGCATTTGGCCCGATCCCAAGAGTTTGGGGTTATTCTTTGAGGGGGAGGAGGTTTTTTTTTTTTTTTTTTCCCTCAGGTGTCCCACCAAAAGAGTTTTCCAGAGCAGAGCCCTGGGGAGGGGCGACTGGACAACCAGAAAGCTGGTTAAAACTTGGGGCCTAGGGGCATGGCAAGCCCATTATGACGTCTAATGGTCCAGCCACTGAGAGGACTTACTAGAGGACAGGACTCACACTGAGGGTCACAATGCGTGTTTGTGCCCTCTTCGTACTCAAGCATGGGCGGGGCCTCATGGTGAACGCTGGTTTCTCCTACACTGAACGTGGGACAACATGCCAACCACAAGGTTTCTTGCCATAGGGAAGGAGGAGTTCTGATTTTTGCATCACATTCACCGCTTGGCGGGGTGTGGAGTTAAGTTCTATGTTCTGAAGCCTGAGAAGCTAGGTTGGGAATAGATGACGAGCTAAGGCCATGGCGGGTCTGTTGTGCTCAGTGTGCGGTCAGCTGTCTGGGGTGTTGGTCAGGAAGTCCGGGCTCTCAGGCTGTGTCAGACAGTGTATTAGTGCCCAGATTTGTCGATATAATTTGTGTACAGAAGGGTGCCGTGTAGGTCTATCCTCATTTGGGGTGCCTGGGAAGCTCCATAGGGCAACATTTTTTTTTTTTTTCTGGAGGGCAGGCAGAGTGCTGCCTTGTGGGTCCAGAATTGCCAAACGTGAGGTCTTGGGGGCCAGGAGTGTGAGGACGGACATTGGAGAACAGAAGTTTCACATAGGTTTAAGGGCGAGGGCAAGGCCGGCACACTCTGCAGAGCTGAATCGAGATGTCGTGCATCTGAATTCAGGGCGAGGATCAGACGTTGGCTCAGGTTGGAGTTCCTGTCCATGATTTCCCCTTCAGAAAGGGGGGGGGGCTTCAGAAAGCCATCACGGTTTTCCCACGTTGGGAGTTGTGAGATGCTCCAAAACGCAAGGATTCCTTCTGCAGGACATTTGAGACCATTCGGATGGGTCCAGGACGTTCCATATGGAACGACGCCAGAGCAGGGTTCTAAGGGCGGAGCCCTGGGCAACCCGCCTCGCATCTCAATTGTCTCCTAGCGACAAGACAGGTTCTATCTGCTGGCTCTGGGGGAGCAACCGAGAAGCCAGAGTTGAAATGGACTCTCCTGCGGATGGATCCTAATGTGGGTTTGTGTCCATGGAGACCTTGGAAAGGGGTGGTGGCACCGGGCCCTGAAGGATTCTCCTAACCGGAAGTTTTGACACAGTTCCAGCCTGCTATTTTCCCATGTCGAGACAAGATTTGCCTCCGGAAACCCCCACATGCTGGTATTTGAAAACACGCCTCTGTGGAGAGATGCTTGGAAACCAAAGCAATGGATCCGATTACGGCCTAGGGACCTGTGAGGTTCAATGTACTACCCTGGTGCCATCCAACTACGGTGATGAGTGGAGGTAGATGCTCAGCTGTTGTCAAACGCCCTTGTTTGTCCCGGGCGGCCTACACAAATGGGATGGCTTCAGGGACTGTGGAGGTTTCTCCTAATTTGGAGGCGTGTGGTCAAGTGAATGGGCAGAATTCCAGTGGAGTGGGCAGGCACAGACCTGATGTGTGGCTCCAGGGGCCCCAGCCTGGAGGGTGTGTGGGCCAGGAGTGTGGGGATAGAAGTCTGAAAACACTAACTCGGCTTACGTTTGGGGACGTAAGTATGGCAGGCCCGATCTACAGACCGTGAGGAGAACTCTTCGGGATATGAAGAAAGAGTGAGTGTGAGGCATTTATTCAGGCTTTTGTCTCTGGATTTTGTGTCAACAATGGCCGTGGAATGTCGAGGAGGCCTCATGGGCCATGGACAAGTCTTCCTCTCTGTGGATTCGGCACGAACCCAATTGTTTTGGGTCCATCTTGGGGATGGGAGGAGTCCTTTCAGTTTGGTTACCTCAGGTTTCCCACCAAAAGAGGGATTTCAAAGCCGAGCCCTGGGGTGGGGCGAATGGACAAACCGAACTATGGTTACTTCCAGCCACTGAGAGGCCTTCCTTGAGGACAGAACTCACGCTGAGGGTCACAATGTGTGTTTATGCCTTCTAGGCGCTCAAGCATGGGCGGGAATCATGGTCCACACTGTTGCTCCTACACTGAACGTTGGGCTCCATGCCAACCACATGGATTCTTGCCATGGGGAAGTAGTAGTTCTGATTTTTTCATCTCTTTCACCGCTGGGCCGTGATTGGAGTTAAGGTCTAGGTTGTATAGTCTGAAACCCGAGCTTGGTAAGAGATGACGACTTAAGTCCATGTCAGGTCCGACGTGCTCAGTGTGGAGCCAGCTCGCTGAGTGTTGGTCGGGAGGTTCAGGCCTAGGCTGCATCAGACCAGGCATTAGTTTTCAGGGTATATTGTATAATTGGGGGAGAGTCGAGTGCCGTGCAGAATGATCCTCTTTTTAGCGTTTCTGGGTAGCCCCAAGGGCAACGTTTTTCTTCTGGAGGGCAGGCAGAGTGCTGCTTTGTGGCTCCGGAATTCCCAAACTGGATGCCCTTTGGGCAAGGAGTGTGAGGACAGAAGAATAAGAACACAAGTTAGGCGTAGGTTTCGGGACGAGGGCACGGCAGGCACTCTCTGCAGATCTGAATCGGGACTTCCTGCATCTGAAGTCAGGGAGAGGTTCAGACCTAGGCTCAGGTTGGAGTTTCTGTCCATTATGGCCCTTTCTTGAAGGGGGCAGCATCTCGAGGCCATGGAGGTTTACCCAGGAGGGGAGTTGGGATATGCTCCAAGCCACAAGGATTTTTTCTGATCAACAATTGAGATCTGTTGGATCGCTCCAGGATGTTTCATACGGAATGACAGCAATGCAGGGATCGAAGGATGGAACCCTGGGCAGACTGCTTCGATTCTAACTGTCTCCTAGTTAATAGACAGTTTTGATATGCTAGCTCTAGGGGGAGCAACGGAGGGGGCTGAGTTGAAATGGACTCTCCTGCGGATGGGTCCTAATGTGGGTTTGTGTGCATGGAGACCATGGCACGGGGCGGTGGCACACGGACCCTGAATGCTTCTCCTAACCAGAGGTTTTGCGTCATCTCCAAAAGACAACTTTCCCATGCGGAGACTAGATTTGATCTGATTGGTGCCTCAGGAAAGCCCCACATGCTGATATTTGAAACCAGGCCTCTGATGAGAGATAGCAGGAAACCAAAACAATGGGCCCCATTAGGGCCTAGGGCCCTGTCCCGTTCAATCTCCTTCTCTGGGGACATCCATCTACAGCATGAGTGGAGATGGATGCTCAGCTGGATTCAGGCAGCCCTTGTTTGTCCTGGGCGTTCTATGCTATTGGGATGGCCTTGGGGACTTTGGAGGTTTCTCCTCGTTTGTATGATTGTGGTCAATGGAATGGGCAGAATTCCCATGGAGTTGAGAGGCATGGACCTGTTGTGTGGCTGCAGGTCCCCCCAGGATGGAGGGTATGGAAGCCAGGAATGTGGGGATAGAAGTCTGAAACACACACACTCGGCTTGTTTTTGGGGACCTAGGTATGGCAGTCCCGATCTACAGACCGTGAGGGGAAGTCTTTGGGATATGAGGAAAGAGCGAGTGCGAGGCGCTTATTCAGGCTTTGTCTCTGGATTTTGTGTCAACGATGGGCGTGGAATGTCAGGGAGGCCTCATGGGCCACGGATGAGTCTTCCTCTCTGTGGATTTGGCCCGATCCCAATTTGGGGGTCAATCTGTGGGATGGGAGGAGTCCTTTCAGTTTGGTAACCTCATTCTAAAGCAGAGCACTGGGGAGGGGCGAATGGACAACACGAACTATGATTAAAAATTGGGGCCTAGGGGCATGGCAAGCCCAACATGCCGTCTCTTGGTCCAGCCACTGAGAGACCTTACTTGGGGACTGGGCTCACGCTGAGGGTCACAACGCGTATTTGTGACCAACGCGGCCCTCAAACATGGCGAGGACAAAGGGCCACACTGCCATAAACTACACTGAATGTTGGGCAACACGCCAAACCCAAGATTTCTTGCCATGGGGAAGGATTTCTGATTTCTGCCTCATGTTCACCCTGGGCAGTGATTGGAGAAAACGTCTAGGTTCTGAAGCCTGAAAAACGAAGTTGGGAAGAGATGACGACCTAAGGCTTTGGCAGGTCCAATGTGTTCAGTGTGAGTCCAGCTGCTGGCTGGGTGTGGGTCGGGAGGTCCAGGCTCAGGCTGTGACAGAAAGGGCATGAGTGCCCAGGGCATCCTGTAGAATTGGGGTACAGTCAAGTGGCGAAAAGGTTGATCCTCATTTGGGGTTTCTGGTTAGCCCCAGAGGCTAATGTTTTTTTTTCTTCTGGAGGGCAGGCAGAGGGCTACGTTGTAGTTCTGGAATTGCCAAACTGGAGGGCTTGTGGGCCAGGAGTTGAGGACAGAAGTCTGAGAACACAAGCAACCTTAGGTTTCTGGGCGAGGGCAGGGCATGGCATGTACGCTCTGCAGAGCTGAATCGAGATCTCGTGCATCTGAAATCAGGTGAGGATCTGACGAACGCTCAGGTTGGAGTTTCTGTCCCTTATGGCCCTCTTCATGAAGAGGTGGTGGATCACGAGGCCATGGAATTTTCCCCACGATGGGAGTTGTGAGATGCTCCAAACCGTAAAGATTCTTCTGCAGGACGATTGAGACCTGTTGGTTGGATCCAGGACTTCCCATACGGATCAATTCCGAGTAGGGTTCTAAGGATGGATGGCTGGAAAGCCCAACTCTCATTCCTCTTGTGTCCTGGTGACAAGACAGGTTAGATCTGCTGGATCTGGGGGAGAAACTGAGAGGGTTGAGTTGAAATGGACTCTCTAGTGGATGGGTCCTAATGTGGGTTTTGTGTCCTTGGAGACCTTGGAATGAGGCAGTGGCACAGGGTCCCTGAAGGGTTCTCCTAACCAGAGGCTTTGACACAGCTCCAACGTACAAGATTCCCACGTGGAGACGAGATTTGTTCTGATGGGTGCCTCAAGAAACAGCCATATGCTGCTATTGGAATCCAGGCCTCTGAGGAGAGATGCCTGGACAAAAAAAGCAATGGATCCGATTAGGATCTAGGGGCCTGTTCATTCCGATATACCTCTGGAGACATCTGTCCACGGGTCTAGGTGCAGGTAGATGCTCAACCGGTGTCAGACCGCCCTTGTTTTTCCTGGGCAGTCAACACTATTGGGATGGCCCCGGGCACTTTTGACGTTTATCATCCTATTTCTAGGTTTGTGGCCAATGGAATAGGCAGAATTCCCAGGGACAGTCCTCAGGTTTGGCTCCAAGAACCTGTGCCTGTAGGTTTTGTGGGCCAGGGCTGTGGGGACAGTTGTCTGAATACACAAACTCGGCTTAGGTTTCAGGTCGTAGGTATTGCAGGACTGATCTACAGACCGTGAGGAGAACTCTTCAGGATATGAACAAGGGGGTGAGTGTGAGACGCTTGCTCCAGATTTTGTCTATGGATATTGTGTCACTGTTGGCCGTGGAATGTCCGGGTGGCCTTATGCGCCATGGACGAGTCTTCCTCTCTGGGCATTTGGCCCGATCCCAAGAGTTTGGGGTTATTCTTTGAGACGGGAGAGGTCAGTTTGTTTTGTTTTTACCTCAGGTGTCCCACCAAAAGAGAGTTTCCAGAGCAGAGCCCTGGGGAGGGGCCACTGGACCACCAGAAAGCTGGTTAAAACTTGGGTCCTAGGGGCATGGCAAGCCCATTATGACGTCTAATGGTCCAGCCACTGAGAGGACTTACTAGAGGACAGGACTCACGCTGAGGGTCACAATGCGTGTTTGTGCCCTCTTCGTACTCAAGCATGGGCGGTGCCTCATGGTGAACGCTGGTTTCTCCTACACTGAACGTGGGACAACATGCCAACCACAAGGTTTCTTGCCACAGGGAAGGAGGAGATCTGATTTCCGTATCACATTCACCCCTTGGCAGGGTGTGGAGTTAAGTTCTATGTTCTGAAGCCTGAGAAGCTAGGTTGGGAATAGATGACGAGCTAAGGCCATGGCGGGTCTGTTGTGCTCAGTGTGCGGTCAGCTGTCTGGGTGTTGGTCAGGAAGTCCGGGCTCAGGCTGTGTCAGACAGTGTATTAGTGCCCAGATTTGTCGATATAATTTGTGTACAGAAGGGTGCCGTGTAGGTCTATCCTCATTTGGGGTGCCTGGGAAGCTCCATAGGGCAACATTTTGTTTTTTTTTCTGGAGGGCAGGCAGAGTGCTGCCTTGTGGGTCCAGAATTGCCAAACGTGAGGTCTTGGGGGCCAGGAGTGTGAGGACGGACATTGGAGAACAGAAGTTTCACATAGGTTTAAGGGCGAGGGCAAGGCCGGCACACTCTGCAGAGCTGAATCGAGATGTCGTGCATCTGAATTCAGGGCGAGGATCAGACGTTGGCTCAGGTTGGAGTTCCTGTCCATGATTTCCCCTTCAGAAAGGGGGTGGGGGCTTCAGAAAGCCATCACGGTTTTCCCACGTTGGGAGTTGTGAGATGCTCCAAAACGCAAGGATTCCTTCTGCAGGACATTTGAGACCATTCGGATGGGTCCAGGACGTTCCATATGGAACGACGCCAGAGCAGGGTTCTAAGGACGGAGCCCTGGGCAACCCGCCTCGCATCTCAATTGTCTCCTAGCGACAAGACAGGTTCTATCTGCTGGCTCTGGGGGAGCAACCGAGAAGCCAGAGTTGAAATGGACTCTCCTGCGGATGGATCCTAATGTGGGTTTGTGTCCATGGAGACCTTGGAAAGGGGGGTGGTGGCACCGGGCCCTGAAGGATTCTCCTAACCGGAAGTTTTGACACAGTTCCAGCCTGCTATTTTCCCATGTCGAGACAAGATTTGCCTCCGGAAACCCCCACATGCTGGTATTTGAAAACACGCCTCTGTGGAGAGATGCTTGGAAACCAAAGCAATGGATCCGATTACGGCCTAGGGACCTGTGAGGTTCAATGTACTACCCTGGTGCCATCCAACTACGGTATGAGTGGAGGTAGATGCTCAGCTGTTGTCAAACGCCCTTGTTTGTCCCGGGCGGCCTACACAAATGGGATGGCTTCAGGGACTGTGGAGGTTTCTCCTAATTTGGAGGCGTGTGGTCAAGTGAATGGGCAGAATTCCAGTGGAGTGGGCAGGCACAGACCTGATGTGTGGCTCCAGGGGCCCCAGCCTGGAGGGTGTGTGGGCCAGGAGTGTGGGGATAGAAGTCTGAAAACACTAACTCGGCTTACGTTTGGGGACGTAAGTATGGCAGGCCCGATCTACAGACCGTGAGGAGAACTCTTCGGGATATGAAGAAAGAGTGAGTGTGAGGCATTTATTCAGGCTTTTGTCTCTGGATTTTGTGTCAACAATGGCCGTGGAATGTCGAGGAGGCCTCATGGGCCATGGACAAGTCTTCCTCTCTGTGGATTCGGCACGAACCCAATTGTTTTGGGTCCATCTTGGGGATGGGAGGAGTCCTTTCAGTTTGGTTACCTCAGGTTTCCCACCAAAAGAGGGATTTCAAAGCCGAGCCCTGGGGTGGGGCGAATGGACAAACCGAACTATGGTTACTTCCAGCCACTGAGAGGCCTTCCTTGAGGACAGAACTCACGCTGAGGGTCACAATGTGTGTTTATGCCTTCTAGGCGCTCAAGCATGGGCGGGAATCATGGTCCACACTGTTGCTCCTACACTGAACGTTGGGCTCCATGCCAACCACATGGATTCTTGCCATGGGGAAGTAGTAGTTCTGATTTTTTCATCTCTTTCACCGCTGGGCCGTGATTGGAGTTAAGGTCTAGGTTGTATAGTCTGAAACCCGAGCTTGGGTAAGAGATGACGACTTAAGTCCATGTCAGGTCCGACGTGCTCAGTGTGGAGCCAGCTCGCTGAGTGTTGGTCGGGAGGTTCAGGCCTAGGCTGCGTCAGACCAGGCATTAGTTTTCAGGGTATATTGTATAATTGGGGGAGAGTCGAGTGCCGTGCAGCTTGATCCTCATTTAGCGTTTCTGGGTAGCCCCAAGGGCAACGTTTTTCTTCTGGAGGGCAGGCAGAGTGCTGCTTTGTGGCTCCGGAATTCCCAAACTGGATGCCCTTTGGGCAAGGAGTGTGAGGACAGAAGAATAAGAACACAAGTTAGGCGTAGGTTTCGGGACGAGGGCACGGCAGGCACTCTCTGCAGATCTGAATCGGGACTTCCTGCATCTGAAGTCAGGGAGAGGTTCAGACCTAGGCTCAGGTTGGAGTTTCTGTCCATTATGGCCCTTTCTTGAAGGGGGCAGCATCTCGAGGCCATGGAGGTTTACCCAGGAGGGGAGTTGGGATATGCTCCAAGCCACAAGGATTTTTTCTGATCAACAATTGAGATCTGTTGGATCGCTCCAGGATGTTTCATACGGAACGACAGCAAAGCAGGGATCGAAGGATGGAACCCTGGGCAGACTGCTTCGATTCTAACTGTCTCCTAGTTAATAGACAGTTTTGATATGCTAGCTCTAGGGGAGCAACGGAGGGGGCTGAGTTGAAATGGACTCTCCTGCGGATGGGTCCTAATGTGGGTTTGTGTGCATGGAGACCATGGCACGGGGCGGTGGCACACGGACCCTGAATGCTTCTCCTAACCAGAGGTTTTGCGTCATCTCCAAAAGACAACTGCCCATGCGGAGACTAGTCTTTAATCCTAACCCGCCCTTGGAGCTGAGATTCACATGGCCAACTGCCTGCAGCATATTTCTCCATGAATATGTAACAGGAGTCTTATTTTCACCATGAATTCTATCCTGCTCCCCCTCCTCAACCTGCTCCTGTCCCAGTCTCCCCATCTTAGTAAACAGCATCCCCACCTCCTACTGGCTAAAGCCTCAGCCCCTGCGATAAATTCCCCCTTTCCCTTTTCTCGTATCTAATCCATCAGCAAAACCAACTGATTTGACCTCCAAAACAGAAGTCAGACTTGCTCACTGCTCTTTATATCCACTGCTCCCATTTGAATCCAAACCCTGAATTTTTTTTTTTTTTTTTTGCACTTCAGACACTGTTAACAGTCATTGGTCCCACGACTACACCTACACAGATATTTTACAAGATCGCTAATCACCGCCAAGTTGCCAAATCCAATGATTAACTTTCAGATCCAAATGACTCAACCTGTCAGTCCTATAGACATAGAAGTCCCTCCACTTCTCTGGAAATATTCTATCTTTTTCATCGTGATGTTGGCTCTCCCTTCCTCTTCCACACTGGTCAGTGATGATGGCTCCTTTCTTGGCTGGGTTTTGTTGAGCTTCCTGACCTTTAGACATCAGTCCTGTGCTCTGGGACTCGGACCTTCTGCTTGAGTTTTCTGTTGTGTAAAAAAAAAAAAAATTTCAGCTGAATACATTTTAAAGAACCTATTGGCTTTATTCAATGATTCACGAAATGGGCAGCATCCTGCTTGCAGACTGAAAGGAGCTCAGAGAGGAGCAGGAGCTCAGAGGAGCAGTACAAAATGAAAGACTTTTATAGGCAGAAGAGAGGAGGAGCAAGGAAGTCACGTCAGGCAAACAAGGCAGGTTGGTTATGGCCAGGTGACTTGGCTTCTGGGGATGGCAGGGGTCCGAGGGAGTGGGGATCAGGTGGTGTCTGCTTGCCTGGGCTCAGATTCCATTTCTGGGACAGCTGAAATCATAATTAAGTCTGGTTTGGGGGACATGGGGATTAGCATAAGCAACTCCATTTTGGGCCTCTTGTTTTGTTTTTAATAGTTACTTCATAACAAATAATAACAAGTTTAGTAACTTTAAAACAGCTCAGTTTACTATCCTACCATCTCTAGCTGTCAGGAGGCCAGACACAGCTTAACCAGGGTCCTTGGCTCTGGGTCTCACTCAAAGGAGGAGAGAAGGCACCCACCAAGCTGTGTTCTCACCTGCAGGTTCCACTAGGGAAGGCTCTGCTTCCAAACTCACTTGGGTTGTTGGAAGAACTCATTTCCTTGTAGCTGTGTGATTTGGGGGGCAGCCCATGCTGGGGTGGGCCAGGGAGATTCTCCAGGCTGTTAACTGGAAACCATCCTCAGCCCCCAGAGTCTGCTTGCGGTTTCCTGCCATATAACTCTCTCCACAGGTGATTCTGAACTTGGCTCTTTGCTTCTTCAAGTCCAGGACAGCCTCTCACTCCAATCAGTAAAACAGTCTGATTTAATATAATGAGATCATAATAGTGACATCTTCTTACCTTGCCAAATTCTACTGGTTAAAAGCAAGTCCTAAGTCCCATACACACTCCCATCCATACTCACAGGACAAATACCAGGGGGACAGATATCATGAAGCTGACTTATCATGTTGCCAAACACACCTCTGTCCATACTCACTGCGTAGGTAAGCCCACTTCTTCTCAGAGCTTGAACCCTATGTCCTAACGGTGCTCATATTTGTGCCTCCAGCCTGGACCTCACCCATGAATGCCAGACTCGTGTGTTCAGCTGCTGGTTGGGGATCCCCATGTGGATTCAGCCACCATTTCCAGAAAAAAAAACACCTGTTGCCCATCAAACTTGCTTCTCCTGTCGTCTTTTCCATGTTAGCAAGTGGTAACGTCACTGTTCCAGGGCCTCGGGCCCCCAAAATTGTAAAATCATCCCATCTCTTGTCTTTTCTGCACACTCCACACTTAATATATTTACAAATCCTGCATGTTTTGTCTTCAATATACACCCAGAATCTCCCCCCTTCTCCCCACACCTGCATCTACTGCTCTGGTCTGGGCCAATACCCCTTCTCACCCAAATCGGTGGTCCTCAACCAGGAGAGTTTTTGTGTACCTGCTCCCCCCCAGGGGATTTTGACAGAGTCTGGACACACTTTTCGTTGTCACAACTTGAGAGTGGGAAAGGGCGCTCCTGCGATCTAGTGGTCAGTGCACAGGACAGCTCCCCATAACAAAAATGAATGTGGCCCCAAATGCCAGCAGTATAGAAATCTCAGTCTACATTAATGCAAGTAGCATCCCCACCCCACAACCCCACAAGTCCGTTCTGCACACAGCAGCCTGAGTGATTCTTTTCTTTTCTCTTTAAGATTTTAATTATTTATTTGACAGAGAGCGAGAGAGAGATCCATGTAGGCAGAGAGGCAGGCAGTGGGAAAGGGATGAGCAGAGAGCCCAATGCAGGGCTCGATGCCAGGACCCCGAGGCCATGACCTGAGCTGAAGGCAGAGGCTTAACCCACTGAGCCACCCAGGCGCCCTGATCCTTTTCTAATCTAAATCAAGTCAAGCCTCTTCAAAACCATCCAAGCTCTTCCCATCTGGCACAAAGTTAAAGGCAAATCTTTACAATGGCCTTGAATACTTTATGTGTGACCCCACTACCTTCCTTACCCCACTACCTCTCCCCTACCTACCTCCTACTGAAAGACCCCTCTCCCCTTGCTGAAGGCTTATTGGTCCCCATAGCTGGATGGAAACACATACCAGGATGTCTATTGTTTGTGATCACCCGGTCTGTCAAAAGAAAAGACAAATGAGGAATAGAGTGTACCTGGGAATTTCCAGAGTGCTGAGGCAAGGCCCGCCAGAACAAATGGCTGTGTCCTTGCCTTAAACCCAATGCCTGACTAATTAACCAATCAGATCCCTGTAACCATGCATCTGCTTCTGTAAGCTTGCTTCCCGCCACCCCAACCCTGCCCTATATAATCTGCTCCCCAACTTAGCCTGGCGCGCTCAGCCCACAAAGGCTGATGCATCCACAGGCGCCTGTGTAACCAATAAACCTCTTGCAGTTTGCATCCAGTGGAGGCGTGCTGTTTGATTCTTGGGTGCGGCACCAGGGTCTTTCATTTGGAGGTCCCACCGAGATCTCTTGAAGTCCCACCCAAGACTCTAGCCGGTCCCCACCAGGAGGTAAGCTGGCCAGTATCCGTGTCTCTGTCATTCATGTCTCTGTCTCTCTGTTTGTCTGTTTTCCTGTTCCGTACAACAACGTTGTTGCTCCGTATTTTTGGGCAGGCTGAGAAGGAGTTGACGAACTCAGACTTCTCCCCTGCTGCAACCGAGGGACGCCTCGGGGGTTTCAGTTTACTCTAGGAGACGCCTTGGGGTTTCCTAAGAGGGCCATTATCTTGGGCCACCTGTCGGTCAGAGAGGATCTCGCGTTCCTCCTGACCATAACCCGTAGTCTCGATTTCTGAACCGAACCCGCACAGCAATTTCTATTTTTGTCTCTTGTGTCCAGGCTGTCCTGTCGACGTCCTAAGTGTCTATATGTTCTTTGTTTCAGTTATGAAGGTAACATTCTGTTTAGGGAAAAATGTCTGATCCGTTTGAATCTGAGGAATGCCTGACTGTATGAATGTTTATGTGGCTCCACTGCCTTTGGCTATGGATTCTGAGTGGGCTGCACCCTGAGTCTCGCGGAGCGTCATACGGCATAATGGTCATCTACTCCATGGAGTAGCCTGGTCTGGGGTTTATATGGATAGACCTTAACTAAGACGCTCCTAAGTTCCCACGAGGGACGCGAGCAGGACAGCACCTGAAAGGTCCCCCTCCCCTTGTCTGCAACATCATACATATCGGAAGGAAATATAAAAGATAGGTATTAAGAACTAAAACCAGATTCAATGAGTCAGCTAGTAAATTTCCTCCTGACATATTGGATAAACCCAGGTTGCTGGGCCAGCCCTAGCAAAGGGGACTCTGGCTTTATTTCTCTCTGTTTTTCCTAATAGATGTGGGAGCTTCTCCCTCACTCACTTCCTATGTTGATGGCTATAACTGAAGCCAACTGGGGTTGGTCTGACTCGGGACAGAGACTATAGGGAATATTCCCAAGCAGCTGCCGAAACTCTTTGTTTCGGGGAGGTTTCCCTGTGTTCTCTGGCCTGACTTGGACTGCCTAACCCCTCCCCCCTGGCTAATGAAAAAGCATGGCATCTGCTCCTCTGTTGTGGCTTAGGAGCTCCAAAACTGGGAATCCTTTCTCTGCCTCCTGGCAGCACTTTCTTTCTTCTGTTTCCCTCTTCTCCTATTTCTATACCAACGTGTGTGCAGCAGCCTGCATGACTGGCCTCTAGATCATACACCACAGCTCCTTCTCTCTTCACTGTCAAGGAGCAAGAAGAGCACCCCCTGGACCTAACACCCCCTCACTCCAGATCTTCCCAACCATGTCTCAGGTAAACATTCAAAGTGGAGTGGGTCCAGATGGAACGTAAATCAGTGTTGGAACTAAGTTAAGTTTGTTGGTTTAATTAAAATAAGACCCGTCTTTTAAGTTATCAGCAGTAAATGTGAAACTTCGAAGTTTACGGAAGGTCAAATAAGCTCATGTTATTTATTAAAATTTGTTAGCAAAGAAATAACTAAACTGGTGGTTGTCTGTCTCAAAGTTCTAATGGGTAATTGCTGAAGTCGCTTTCAATGTCTTTGATAATCTGAAAGCTTTAAAGTTTTGCTTGGATGACAAATAAAATTGAATTATAAACATCTAGGTCTTAACCAAGCAGGATAAAATGCTAGGTCATTAATTACTGGATATAGGTTTGTGCTTTTGACTTCTTACTGCAAAGAAACTAAGAGTATTTAAATCTGTTGGTAAACTTGTTTGCCACTTAACTGATTCATAAATTTGCCACCTGAAGAATTCTGTTGTAACAGTTCACAATTGGTTAATACTTAGTCTTCACTAGAGATTAAGGTGTTTCTAAGAGTATCAAATTCTGCTTAGTGTAACTAAGACTGATGGAAATAAGGGAAACTCTGTAGGAAAGTAGATGATAAGTAAAAAAAAAAAAAATTAAGGAATGGGAATACATTTTGTTGAAGGTAAGGGAAGGTAATTTTATCCTAAATGAGATGGTTGCTTAGAAAGAAATGGCTTAGGACAAGACCTGAATGCAAAGGAAAGTTATAAAAGATTTATAAAGGGAAATCTTCAGAAAAGGAATTTTTAGCTATGGTCAGAACGGACTAAAATAGACTAAATAAATGGGTTTTAAAAGTACATTACATTAGTACAAGACTAAAATTCTCTGTTCAAAGGACAAAGTTTTCTTAGATTAATTGATCTCCTGTTACGGGAATGTAAGTGATTTCCTCTTTGCCTGCCCAGAAAAACCAGTTTCTATGTTTTGTTTTATCAGGTGTTTAACATCCCTAATTATATTTAGGCATGTGCTTCAAAACTTTCTGAGATCTTAGCAAATGTTGACAAGATTTAAATTGTAAAATCTCTTTAACTCAGGCTTTTCCTTAATATATGAAGTTGCTCATGAAATACTACTGAACCGATGATAAACCTTGGATTACATTTGGGAAAATACTATAACTATTCTAGAGATTCTACGCACTTCCTAAAGTTTTAATGTTTTGAGAGATCATCGCTTGATACTGTAATTATGGAAATGTTATGTATCACAAAAATAACCTGATTTCCTTGCAGCTAAATTGTAAACTCCCGTGTCTCTTTAGCTTTTTAACCATATCCATTCTGAGTTTTTGTCATTTATAATTGTTTTAATTCTCTTATAAAATGAGTTTTTATTTTCAAGGAGATTCCTATAAAGGACTTTCAGGACAAATACAGATATTTGATATACTTGAAAATCCTAAAACTGAAATGGGTAAAAATTTCCAAAACTGACTAAAGCTGCATTCACTAGATTTGGTAACACGGGACTAAATGAACTAAAAAATTATAATGTTATATCTCTTAATGTTTTGTCTTACTTTAAACATTGCTGGTTCTCTCTGATGTTTGCTCTTCCAGACTAGGGATACTTCCTCCTAGTTATCTGTAACTTATAGAGATGTAAAAGTGCTCATTTATAAAAGAGCTCAAAGCATTCAAGCTTTTCTCTCTATCTGAACCCTCTGAAACCAAAAGGTCTCAGTAAGTAAGCATTCTTCCATGACAGTCAGTCATTTGCATAAGTCCAATAAGAATCTGTTCTCCTTGTAACAGGAAAGAGTTGGAAACACACGTTTTATTTTACCAAGGCTTTGGCTGGAATGTCATATTTAAAAAGACTCGGATATAACCAGACAGTTTAAAGGAACTAAGGTTGACTTTATAAAACCTAGAGCCATAAAGCCCCTTGGGACTGTTGGCCTGATACCTTGCTTACAGAGTTCCCAGCAGCCTCACCAGGTGAGTAAAGAATGTCACTCCTTGGTAGGTGCGGTCTCAGAAGAGGAATTCCCCAATGAGAAATTCGCCCAAATCGACAGGTATTGCAGGCATGCCTGATGGCCAGTACAGGGCTTGGCTTCTGGCCCAGAGAGGCTACTAAAAGTTCAACCTAGAGATTCCTTATTAAAAGTTCCAGCAAAGCAGATGCTAAAAGATCTATTGATCACACTTATTGTTCTTGCTGAGCTTATGTAAATAATAGGCCAAGTTTGTCAAAACTAAACTTGTTTCACAAGTGAATTAGTCCTGATTTGGCTATCTCTGTAAATGAGGGTTATTTTAGAGAGAAAAATTCTATTTTCGTAACACACCTTTATGGATGTTAAATTCTAGATTTGATTGTCTTTAAATGTTTGTTTACCTAAGCTAAACAATTTGAGGTAAGCTTCAGGGAACTTGTACAATAGCTTCTTTAGTCAATCTTATTATTTTGTGGGGATATTAGCAGACCCCACGGCACATGATTAAACAACTGGAATAATGAAATTGCCTAAAAGCCAGCATACCGCACCCTTCTCCCACTTGACAATGATCCTCTGTAATTAGGATATTGTTAAGGTTGGATGACTCAAAGGTCTTCTTATTGGTTTCATCCCTTAGTCATATTTATCTAGAGGCCACCTCCATTGAGGTGCAATTGCAAACAGATGCTTTAGCAAAACCTAAAACAGCCCTCATAAAAGAGCCTCAAAGCTCACTATGGGACAGTCCCTAACTGTAATAATGTCACATCAGGTCCAGATTTGTCTTAGTAGCCAAAGGCCACCAATGGATGATGGAGGCCAACTTATTAAATACTGGGCTACACTAACAGAGATGCCAGAAATAAAACTTAAAATTTGTCAAACTTTAAACCTAGTTACCTGTATGGCTGAACCTGACCACTGTACATCTTTCTCTATAGAGCAAAAATGTTCAGAGATTATTAATCTAGCTTATTCTATATGGCCAGGTTTAAGATGCCCCTGTTAAAATTACAAATGACAGTTGGTTTTCTGATGAAAATGGTTTTCATAGAAAGAAGAAGAAAAGCTAGGTGTGCCATAGTGCTCACTAGCACTTTGCAATTGCCAAAGCCTAAGAATTAACATGTATACTGACTCCAAATATGCCTTCCTGGTACCACATGCCCATGGAGCGATTTGGAAGAAAAGGGGATTTTCCTGGAAATGGGGCATTTAAAACCATTACAACTCCAGCTAATCTCCCCTACTTGAGACAAAGATGGACACGATCTGTTTTTAAATGGTATGATCACTTAGCATCCATTTTTGTTCCATCTGCGGGACTAGGGGATATCATGTGGCATGAAGAAGCCCTTAATAAATATACTACAAAGGCACTCAATGATTCACTAAATAGCATCTCCCAGCTTAATACCAAAGTGTCACAGATATGCAAGGCAGTCCTACAAAATAGGATGGCCTTAGATGTCCTGACAGCAGCCCAAGGTAGCACATGTGCAATTATCAAGACAGAATGTTGTGTGTATATCCCAGACTATCACAAAAATGTCACAGGACTAATAAAGGATATGAATACCCAAATTAAGGCCTACAAGATCCTCCTCTCTCTCTCAGTAAATGGTTAAGTTCCTGCTTTGAAGGAGGACTATGACCGAATCTCCTTTTTGGGCTTCTCATTCTTATCGCCTTATTAACCTTAATATGTTGCTTTGTTCCATGTTTCTCTACTTGGTGTCGAGACTCCATTGCTACAATGACTACACCACGACAGACGATCCTTGTCGCGCGCAAAGAACACCTCTTCACTGTCAGCGCTGGATTTCAGCTGCCTCCACCTTTTGAAACTCCCTTATACATTCCTACCCTGATCAATATTAACCCCAGTAGGGAGGGACAGCTCTACGCCCCTATTCAGCACGAAGAAGTTATAGAAGATGAGACCTTCCACCTTCAACCACCTTAAAAATTTAAGGGTCTTTAAAAGCTGGCGCCTGGCATCCCCCCTTCACCCGCTCCCCTCCATATGTGTAGCATTCCTCAGGCACCCCTGACTGCCATAAAATGATAAATAGTTGACTTGCTAAGATCACAATCCTGCAAGATAGGAGCCTCCCTTGGTTTGCAAATGTCCTTGAGATTACAACAAAGAAGTTACTTTATCAATAGCCCAATTTTCAATCGGCCCTTGTATCTTAAATAAACTCGTACAGTTTGTAAAAGATCGCTTGTCAGTAATCCAGACAATGGTACTGACACAGCAATATCAACTAATTAAACAAACCGGCTCTCAAACTGACTTACTTGATAAACAAAGCGAATGTATATAGGATTCTATCCATGACAAAGAAAAAGGGGGGAATGAAAGACCCCTCTCCCCTTGCTAAAGGCTTGTTTAAATAACCTGAAGTCCCCACAGCACCCCCTCTCCCCTTGCTGAAGGCTTGATTGTCCCCATAGCCAGATGGAAACACATACCAGGATGTCTATTGTCTGTGATCACCCGGGCTGTCAAAAGAAAAGACAAATGAGGAATAGAGTGTACCTGGGAATTTCCAGAGTGCTGAGGCAAGGCCCGCCAGAACAAATGGCTGAGTCCTTGCCTTAAACCCAACGCCTGACTAATTAACCAATCAGATCCCTGTAACCATGCATCTGCTTCTGTAAGCTTGCTTCCTGCTACCCCAACCCTTCCTATATAATCTGCTCCCCAACTTAGCCTGGTGCGCTCAGCCCACAAAGGCTGATGCGTCCGCAGGCGCCTGTGTAACCAATAAACCTCTTGCAGTTTGCATCTAGTGGAGGCGTGCTGTTTGATTCTTGGGTGCGGCTCCAGGCTCTTTCACTACCACTTGCCGTCTTGCTCATTTTTTGCCCAGCATTATTGGTCGCTGTGTCATTCTTTAAACACACCAGATGTGCTCCCACCTTGGGCTTACTGTTTGCTTTGTGTGGGATGCTCTTCTCCAAACAGCACAACTGCTCGTTCCTTAATTTCCTCCAAGTCTTTCCTCAAATGAGGTAGACTTCCCTTACACAGTACCATAGAAAATTCCAACCTGCTCCCCTAAACCCCACACCCCATGTCCACTCACTCAGCTTAGTTTCCTTCCTACACCCCATCAACCCCTGATATGTATGTATATTTATTTGCTTCATTTCTCACTCAACAACTAAAATGAAAACTCCAAGAGGACATCAAATTCATTTTGTCTCTTGTTAACTATTCTGTCTTTAGGGTTTAGAACAGTACCTGACACATAGTAGATGTTCCATAAATATTGGAGAATGATTTGTTACTACTATTTTTGCCTTTTCTCTATCCATTCTTTACACAGCAGCCAAAAATGACATTTTAAAAATGCAAAAGAAATCCCGTGACCACCCTCCACCCACCAGTGTAAAACCCTTCAATGGCTTTTCATTGTGCTCAAGCCCGCAGCTGACATTCTACAGCCCAGGCCAGATTAAGATTTCAGAGTTCTTAATCACTGGAAGGACGATGGTGTTGTCACCACCAGAGATATTTAAATATTTTTGAAGATTAGATCCCAAAGTAAGTGTGCTAAAAGCCTAGCAATATCCGATTTCACAAACTCAGATTTCATAAAGTCTCATTAGTCTTCTCACCTTGTGTAAGTTTAATCTTTCCCCCTTTTCTCTTCTGTTTCAGGCACTCACCATACTTTGCCACAATGACCATAACGGCCTTCCAACCTGTCATGTCATCTTCAGGAATATGCCCCTTTCCCTCCCCTCCTCACACCAATTCATCCTCTAAACTTATTCTAAGATGATCACTCTAAAATGTGCATCTCACTGTGTCCTTCCCCTACAGGAACGTACTCAATAGCTCCTAAGGACGTGTGAATTTCCTTGGTGTGGTATTTTTACAAGACCCTTTGCTTGCAAGTGGCAGCAATCCAAAGAAAACTGGAGGAACCAAAAGGGAAAAGCAAGCAAACAAACACAAAACAAAGGAATGTCCAGGATCCTGTAGGTATGGATACCACAGAAGTTCATAAAAAATCCAAAAGAAGATGGGGCACCTGGGTGGCTCAGTGGGTTAAGCCTCTGCATTCGGCTCAGGTCATGATCCCAGGGTCCTAGGATCGAGCCCCACATTGGGCTCTCTGCTCTGCAGGGAGCCTGCTTCCTCCTCCTCTCTCTCTGCTTGCCTCTCTGCCTACTTGTGATCTCTGTCAGATAAATAAAAAAAAAACTTTTTTTTAAATCAAAAGAAGAGCTGCAGAACTAAAATTTCAGAATCAAGAACAGGGACTGGAAACCGGCAAAAAAACAGTTTTCTATTTGTCCATGTCTCATGTTTACTAGTCTCCATATGGCTGCTTTCTTCTCTGGTCAGACTCTTCAAGTGTCCAGGAAGATGGCCATGGCCAGCTCCTGAATCCCATCCAGCAAGGCCAGTCACTCGCCTAAAGAGAGAACTTTGTCTTCCTGTCATTTACATATCAATCCCAGGGAGACTCTGATTGGTCCTATTGGTGTCAGGTGGACTAGACACTATATGGGTTTATATGTGTGCCCATCCTCCTCCAGACTGCAGAAGCACAGGAGAAATTTTTTTAAAATTAACATATAATGTATTATTTGCCCCAAAGGTGCAGGTCTGTGATTCATCTGTGTTACACATTTCACAGAACACACCGTATCACATAACCTCCCCAATGTTCATAACACCAGCCACCCTCTCCATACCCTCCATCACCGCAAACTTCTGTTTGTTTTGTGAGATTAAGTCTATTATGGTTTCTCTCCCCCCATCCCATCTTGTTTCATTTTCCCTCCCTCCCTACCTCCCATGACCCCCTACCCTGCCTTTCAAATTCCTCCTATCAGACAGATCATATGATAATTTGCCTTTCTCTGAGTGACGTACTTCACTTAGCATAATACCCTCTAGTTCCATCCAGGTCATTGCAAATAGCAAGATTTCATTTTTGATGGCTGCATAGTATTCCATTGTGTGTGTGTGTGTGTGTGTGTGTGTGCCTCTGGGTGTCTGTGTGTCTGTGTGTAAAGAGGACCTGGCCATACCATCATGGCTGGAGATGCCCCAAGCAGGATGAGGCTGATGAGGGTTTCGATGTCTGGTGGGCAAGTTATGTTCACACCCCAGTTTAAGGCTGGTTAAGTGGGATCGGGTGGAGGGTCTACACCCTTCTGCCCAGGGTTTATCCTGAGACCCTGAACAGATGGGTCCATGACCCAGGAGCGGGGCTCACCCTAACAGTAACCATTAACCCTGAACCTGACACTGACTCTGAGCCTGCCCCAAACCCTAACCCAAACCCTGACTCTGACCCTGACCCTGTCTGTGATCCTGACCTGAACCCTAAACCTAAACCTAAGCCTGACACTCACACTGATGTGGACCCTGAACCTAAACATAACGTTGATATTACTGTTACCAACTCAAACCTAACCATGACCCTGACCCTGACCCTAATCCTAAACCTGACGCTGACCTAACCCTGACCCTAACCCTAACCCTGACCGTGACTATGAGCCTAACCCTAACCATAAACCTAAAGGTAACTCTAACCATGACCCTAATACCGACCCTGAACATAAACCTAACGCTGACCCTGACCCAAACACTAACCCCTACAATAAACCAAACCCTAACCCTAACCTTACGCTGTCTAACCCTAACCCTAATTATAAACCTACTTCTAACTCTAACCCTAACCCAATCCCAAACCGTACCGCCAAAACCTAACTGTGACACTGAAACGAACCTTGACCCTAAACCAAAGCCGGACGCTAAACCTAACCCTGTCCATGACCTTCACCTGAACACGACCCTACAACTAACCCTGACCCAACTGTGAGCCTGACCCTAACTCTAACCCTAAACGTAACCCTGACCATGACACTAACACGGGCCCTGACCCGAAAACTAACGGTGAAACTAACCCTAAAACTAACCCCTAACATTATCCCTGAAATTGACCCTAAACGGTCTAACCCTCCACCTACCTCTAACCCTAACCCTAACCCCACTTTAACAATAATCCTGACCCTCTCCCTGACCCTGATCATAACCCTAACTCTGAACTTTGCCTATGTCAGAGCTTAACCTTAAACCTGACCCTGGCCTTGACTGTAACACTGACACTAACCCTGAATGTAAACCTAACTCAGACCCAATCCGTGATCCTGAACAGAATCTTAACCCTTAAGCTAACCCTGAACCTGAACCTACTCATAAAACAAAACCTGAAAATAAAGCTGACCTTACCATATCCATGAACCTAACCCTGACCCTGACCCTAACCCTGACACTAGACCTGTCCCAATCCTAACCCTGAACCTGATATGAACCTTGCCCCCAAACCAAAACTTGAACCTGACCCTAAATCTGACAATGACCCTGAACCTGACCCTAAACCTAACCGTCACCCTACACTGACCCTGACACTGTCTCTGATGGTAACGGTAACCATGATCCTACTGTGAGCCTGAACCTAAACTTAACCATGAACCTAACCCTTACCCTGACCCCTACCCTAAGCCTTCCGCTAACCCTGACCCCAAGCTCGTCTAACCCTAAACCTGATCCTAAGTCTTTCTTAACCCTAACCCTAACACTAATCTAGTCTAAACCCAGCTCTGTTGCCTCCAGCGGGGACAACAGCTGCACCCAGGCCGGCCAGGGGCTGGGGGGAGGCTGTATGGGGGCCATTGGATTGGCACTGCATTGACTGGAGGGTGAGCATTGAGAAGTTTGGGGAACGGCGGCTCAGGGAGCTCAGGTACAGCAGGAAGTTCGGTAAGGAGCCCCCAGGCAGTGGTGACCTCACTTCCCTGACGACAGAGCCCAACGGAATTGGAACCCACGTATCCAGGCTACCCATTACAGAGAAAACCCCCCTACCCAGCTCATTTCTAGGCACATCCTAAAGGAAGCGACATGTTCTTCTGCTGTACTGAAGCCGAGAGGATGTAGGGAGAAGAGAGCTCGGCCGCCAGACACGTCCCCTCCCTGGCCGGTCATATCAGGTTTCCCCAACGCCTCAGGCCCTTTGGCTACTAAAATCAAAAGGTGACACCAGGGGACTCAGAGTCAGAGAGTCCCACACCTTCTGATCAACCGGTGTAGCCCTAGGTCTCCTCCCCATCTCTGTATGTGTGTGTGTGTGTGTGTGTGTGTGTGTGTGTGTGTGTGCCTCTGGGTGTCTGTGTGTCTGTGTGTAAAGAGGACCTGACCATGCCATCGAGGGTGGAGATGCCCCAAGCAGGATGAGGCTGATGAGGGTTTAGATGTCTGGTGGGCAAGTTATGTTCACACCCCAGTTTAAGGCTGGTTAAGTGGGATCGGGTCGGGTGGAGGGTCTACACCCTTCTGCCCAGGGTTTATCCTGAGACCCTGAACGGATGGGTCCATGACCCAGGAGCGGGGCTCACCCTAACAGTAACCTCTAACCCTGACCCTGACACTGACTGTGAGCCTGCCCCAAACCCTAACCCAAACCCTGACCCTGACACTGACCCTGTCTGTGATCCTGACCTGAACCCTAAACCTAACCTAAGCCTGGCACTGACCCTGATGTGTACCCTGAATCTAAACCTAACGTTGATATTACTGTAACCAAGACTCATACCTAACCATGACCCTGACCCTGACCCTAATCCTAACCCTGATGCTGACCTAACCCTGACCCTAACCCTAACACGGACCGAGACTGTGAGCTTGACCCTAACCCTAAACCTAAAGGTAACTCTAACCATGACCCTAATAAGGACCCTGAACCTAAACCTAACGCTGACCCTGACCCTAAAACTAACCCCTATGCCAAACAAAACCCTAACCCTGACCTTACGCTGACTAACCCTAAAGCTAAGCATAACCCTACTTCTAACTCTAACCCTAACCCCAATCCCAAACACTACCGCCAAAACTTAACTGTGACACTGAACCGAACATTGACCCTAAACCAAAGCCTGACGCTAAACCTGTCCCTGTCCATGACCTTCACCTGACCCTGACCCTGACCCTAATCCTAACCATGACCCTAACACTGAATACTACATAACCTTGTCCCTGACCCGAATGCGGACTTTAAACCAATACCTGAACCTGACCCTAAAACGGACAGTGGCGCTAAACATCACCCTGACCCTGACCTAGACCATGACCATAAACCTAACCCTGACCCTAACAGTGACGCCGACACTGACCCGAACACTAAAAACCTGACCCGGACTGTGAGCCTTACCCTAACTCTAACCCTAAATGTAACCCTGAACCTGACACTAACACGGGCCCTCCCCCGAATCCTATCGCTGACCTAACCCTCAGAGTAACCCCTAACCCTACCACGGACCCTGATCCTAACAAGTTCTAACCCTAACCGTCAACCAAACGCTAACACCAACACTAACCCTAAACTTTAACAATAACCCTGAACCTATACCTGATTATGCTCATAACCCTAACCATGATGTTTGCCTAGACCAGACCCTGACCCTAAACCTGAACCTGGCCCTGACCCTAAACCTAACCATGACCCGAACACTGACCACTACATAACCCTGTCGCTGACCCGAATGAGGACTTTAAACCAAACCTGATCCTGATCGTAAAGCTGACACTGGCGCTACACTTCACCCTGACCCTGACCCAGGCAAAGACCATAAACCTAACCCTGACCCTAACAGTGACCCTGACCACGACCCTAACACTAACAGTGACCCTGACTGTGAGCCTGACCCTAACTCTAACCCTAAACGTAACCCTGACCATGACACTAACACGGGCCCTGACCCGAAACCTAACGCTGAACCTAACCCTAAAACTGACCCCTAACATTAACCCTGATACTGACCCTAACCCGGTCTAACCCTCCACCTACCTCTAACCCTAACCCTAACCCCACATTAACAATAATCCTGACGCTGATCATAAACCTAACTCTGAAGTTTGCCAATGTCTGACCTTAACCTTAAACCTGACCCTGGCCTTGACCTTAACACTGACCCTAACCCTGAATGTAAACCTAACTGTGACCCAATCCGTGATCCTAAACAGAATCTTAAGCCTAAAGCTCAACCCTGATCCTGAACCTACTCATAAAACAGAACCTAAACATAAAGCTGACCTTACCATAACCATGAACCTAACCCAGACCCTGACCCTAACCCTGACACTAAACCTGTCCCAAACCAAATCCTGACCCTGACATGAACCTTGCCCCCAAACCTAAACGTGACCATGACCCTAAATCTGACCATGACCATGACCCTGAACCTGACCCTAAACCAAATCGTCACTAACACTGACACTGACCCTGACTCTGACCGTAACCCTAACCGTGACCCTACTGTGAGCCTGACCCTAAAACCTAACCATGAACCTAACCCTTACCCTGACCCATACCCTAAGCCTTACGCTAACCCTGACCCCAAGCTCGTCTAAACCTAACCCTGATCCTAAGTCTTTCTTAACTCTAACCCTAACACTAAACTAGTCTAAACCCAGCTCTGTTGCCTCCAGCGGGGACAACAGCTGCACCCAGGCCTGCCAGGGGCTGGGGGGAGGCTGTATGGGGGCCATTGGATTGGCACTGCATTGAGTGGAGGGTGAGCATTGAGAAGTTTGGGGAACGGCGGCTCAGGGAGCTCAGGTACAGCAGGAAGTTCGGTAAGGAGCCCCCAGGCAGTGGTGACCTCACTTCCCTGACGACAGAGCCCAACGGAATTGGAACCCACGTAACCAGGCAACCCATTACAGAGAAAACCCCCCTGCCCAGCTCATTTCTAGGCACATCCTAAAGGAAGCGACATGTTCTTCTGCTGTACTGAAGCCGAGAGGATGTAGGGAGAAGAGAGCTCGGCCGCCAGACACGTCCCCTCCCTGGCCGGTCATATCAGGTTTCCCCAACGCCTCAGGCCCTTTGGCTACTAAAATCAAAAGGTGACACCAGGGGACTCAGAGTCAGAGAGTCCCACACCTTCTGATCAACCGGTGTAGCCCTAGGTCTCCTCCCCCATCTCTGTGTGTGTGTGTGTGTGTGTGTGTGTGTGTGTGTGTGTGTGTGTGCCTCTGGGTGTCTGTGTGTCTGTGTGTAAAGAGGACCTGACCATGCCATCGAGGGTGGAGATGCCCCAAGCAGGATGAGGCTGATGAGGGTTTAGATGTCTGGTGGGCAAGTTATGTTCACACCCCAGTTTAAGGCTGGTTAAGTGGGATCGGGTGGAGGGTCTACACCCTTCTGCCCAGGGTTTATCCTGAGACCCTGAACGGATGGGTCCATGACCCAGGAGCGGGGCTCACCCTAACAGTAACCTCTAACCCTGACCCTGACACTGACTGTGAGCCTGCCCCAAACCCTAACCCAAACCCTGACCCTGACACTGACCCTGTCTGTGATCCTGACCTGAACCCTAAACCTAAAACTAAGCCTGGCACTGACCCTGATGTGTACCCTGAATCTAAACCTAACGTTGATATTACTGTAACCAAGACTCATACCTAACCATGACCCTGACCCTGACCCTAATCCTAACCCTGATGCTGCTGACCTAACCCTGACCCTAACGCTAACACGGACCGAGACTGTGAGCTTGACCCTAACCCTAAACCTAAAGGTAACTCTAACCATGACCCTAATAAGGACCCTGAACCTAAACCTAACGCTGACCCTGACCCTAAAACTAACCCCTATGCCAAACAAAACCCTAACCCTGACCTTACGCTGACTAACCCTAAAGCTAAGCATAACCCTACTTCTAACTCTAACCCTAACCCCAATCCCAAACACTACCGCCAAAACTTAACTGTGACACTGAACCGAACATTGACCCTAAACCAAAGCCTGACGCTAAACCTGTCCCTGTCCATGACCTTCACCTGACCCTGACCCTGACCCTAATCCTAACCATGACCCTAACACTGAATACTACATAACCTTGTCCCTGACCCGAATGCGGACTTTAAACCAATACCTGAACCTGACCCTAAAACGGACAGTGGCGCTAAACAACATCACCCTGACCCTGACCTAGACCATGACCATAAACCTAACCCTGACCCTAACAGTGACGCCGACACTGACCCGAACACTAAACCTGACCCGGACTGTGAGCCTTACCCTAACTCTAACCCTAAATGTAACCCTGAACCTGACACTAACACGGGCCCTCCCCCGAATCCTATCGCTGACCTAACCCTCAGAGTAACCCCTAACCCTACCACGGACCCTGATCCTAACAAGTTCTAACCCTAACCGTCAACCAAACGCTAACACCAACACTAACCCTAAACTTTAACAATAACCCTGAACCTATACCTGATTATGCTCATAACCCTAACCATGATGTTTGCCTAGACCAGACCCTGACCCTAAACCTGAACCTGGCCCTGACCCTAAACCTAACCATGACCCGAACACTGACCACTACATAACCCTGTCGCTGACCCGAATGAGGACTTTAAACCAAACCTGATCCTGATCGTAAAGCTGACACTGGCGCTACACTTCACCCTGACCCTGACCCAGGCAAAGACCATAAACCTAACCCTGACCCTAACAGTGACCCTGACCACGACCCTAACACTAACAGTGACCCTGACTGTGAGCCTGACCCTAACTCTAACCCTAAACGTAACCCTGACCATGACACTAACACGGGCCCTGACCCGAAACCTAACGCTGAACCTAACCCTAAAACTGACCCCTAACATTAACCCTGATACTGACCCTAACCCGGTCTAACCCTCCACCTACCTCTAACCCTAACCCTAACCCCACATTAACAATAATCCTGACGCTGATCATAAACCTAACTCTGAAGTTTGCCAATGTCTGACCTTAACCTTAAACCTGACCCTGGCCTTGACCTTAACACTGACCCTAACCCTGAATGTAAACCTAACTGTGACCCAATCCGTGATCCTAAACAGAATCTTAAGCCTAAAGCTCAGCCTGATCCTGAACCTACTCATAAAACAGAACCTAAACATAAAGCTGACCTTACCATAACCATGAACCTAACCCAGACCCTGACCCTAACCCTGACACTAAACCTGTCCCAAACCAAATCCTGACCCTGACATGAACCTTGCCCCCAAACCTAAACGTGACCATGACCCTAAATCTGACCATGACCCTGAACCTGACCCTAAACCAAATCGTCACTAACACTGACACTGACCCTGACTCTGACCGTAACCCTAACCGTGACCCTACTGTGAGCCTGACCCTAAAACCTAACCATGAACCTAACCCTTACCCTGACCCATACCCTAAGCCTTACGCTAACCCTGACCCCAAGCTCGTCTAAACCTAACCCTGATCCTAAGTCTTTCTTAACTCTAACCCTAACACTAAACTAGTCTAAACCCAGCTCTGTTGCCTCCAGCGGGGACAACAGCTGCACCCAGGCCTGCCAGGGGCTGGGGGGAGGCTGTATGGGGGCCATTGGATTGGCACTGCATTGAGTGGAGGGTGAGCATTGAGAAGTTTGGGGAACGGCGGCTCAGGGAGCTCAGGTACAGCAGGAAGTTCGGTAAGGAGCCCCCAGGCAGTGGTGACCTCACTTCCCTGACGACAGAGCCCAACGGAATTGGAACCCACGTAACCAGGCAACCCATTACAGAGAAAACCCCCCTGCCCAGCTCATTTCTAGGCACATCCTAAAGGAAGCGACATGTTCTTCTGCTGTACTGAAGCCGAGAGGATGTAGGGAGAAGAGAGCTCGGCCGCCAGACACGTCCCCTCCCTGGCCGGTCATATCAGGTTTCCCCAACGCCTCAGGCCCTTTGGCTACTAAAATCAAAAGGTGACACCAGGGGACTCAGAGTCAGAGAGTCCCACACCTTCTGATCAACCGGTGTAGCCCTAGGTCTCCTCCCCATCTCTGTCTGTGTGTGTGTGTGTGTGTGTGTGTGTGTGTGTGTGTGTGGGTGTCTGGGTGTCTGTGTGTCTGTGTGTAAAGAGGACCTGACCATGCCATCGAGGGTGGAGATGCCCCAAGCAGGATGAGGCTGATGAGGGTTTAGATGTCTGGTGGGCAAGTTATGTTCACACCCCAGTTTAAGGCTGGTTAAGTGGGATCGGGTGGAGGGTCTACACCCTTCTGCCCAGGGTTTATCCTGAGACCCTGAACGGATGGGTCCATGACCCAGGAGCGGGGCTCACCCTAACAGTAACCTCTAACCCTGACCCTGACACTGACTGTGAGCCTGCCCCCAAACCCTAACCCAAACCCTGACCCTGACACTGACCCTGTCTGTGATCCTGACCTGAACCCTAAACCTAAAACTAAGCCTGGCACTGACCCTGATGTGTACCCTGAATCTAAACCTAACGTTGATATTACTGTAACCAAGACTCATACCTAACCATGACCCTGACCCTGACCCTAATCCTAACCCTGATGCTGACCTAACCCTGACCCTAACCCTAACACGGACCGAGACTGTGAGCTTGACCCTAACCCTAAACCTAAAGGTAACTCTAACCATGACCCTAATAAGGACCCTGAACCTAAACCTAACGCTGACCCTGACCCTAAAACTAACCCCTATGCCAAACAAAACCCTAACCCTGACCTTACGCTGACTAACCCTAAAGCTAAGCATAACCCTACTTCTAACTCTAACCCTAACCCCAATCCCAAACACTACCGCCAAAACTTAACTGTGACACTGAACCGAACATTGACCCTAAACCAAAGCCTGACGCTAAACCTGTCCCTGTCCATGACCTTCACCTGACCCTGACCCTGACCCTAATCCTAACCATGACCCTAACACTGAATACTACATAACCTTGTCCCTGACCCGAATGCGGACTTTAAACCAATACCTGAACCTGACCCTAAAACGGACAGTGGCGCTAAACATCACCCTGACCCTGACCTAGACCATGACCATAAACCTAACCCTGACCCTAACAGTGACGCCGACACTGACCCGAACACTAAACCTGACCCGGACTGTGAGCCTTACCCTAACTCTAACCCTAAATGTAACCCTGAACCTGACACTAACACGGGCCCTCCCCCGAATCCTATCGCTGACCTAACCCTCAGAGTAACCCCTAACCCTACCACGGACCCTGATCCTAACAAGTTCTAACCCTAACCGTCAACCAAACGCTAACACCAACACTAACCCTAAACTTTAACAATAACCCTGAACCTATACCTGATTATGCTCATAACCCTAACCATGATGTTTGCCTAGACCAGACCCTGACCCTAAACCTGAACCTGGCCCTGACCCTAAACCCTAACCATGACCCGAACACTGACCACTACATAACCCTGTCGCTGACCCGAATGAGGACTTTAAACCAAACCTGATCCTGATCGTAAAGCTGACACTGGCGCTACACTTCACCCTGACCCTGACCCAGGCAAAGACCATAAACCTAACCCTGACCCTAACAGTGACCCTGACCACGACCCTAACACTAACAGTGACCCTGACTGTGAGCCTGACCCTAACTCTAACCCTAAACGTAACCCTGACCATGACACTAACACGGGCCCTGACCCGAAACCTAACGCTGAACCTAACCCTAAAACTGACCCCTAACATTAACCCTGATACTGACCCTAACCCGGTCTAACCCTCCACCTACCTCTAACCCTAACCCTAACCCCACATTAACAATAATCCTGACGCTGATCATAAACCTAACTCTGAAGTTTGCCAATGTCTGACCTTAACCTTAAACCTGACCCTGGCCTTGACCTTAACACTGACCCTAACCCTGAATGTAAACCTAACTGTGACCCAATCCGTGATCCTAAACAGAATCTTAAGCCTAAAGCTCAGCCTGATCCTGAACCTACTCATAAAACAGAACCTAAACATAAAGCTGACCTTACCATAACCATGAACCTAACCCAGACCCTGACCCTAACCCTGACACTAAACCTGTCCCAAACCAAATCCTGACCCTGACATGAACCTTGCCCCCAAACCTAAACGTGACCATGACCCTAAATCTGACCATGACCCTGAACCTGACCCTAAACCAAATCGTCACTAACACTGACACTGACCCTGACTCTGACCGTAACCCTAACCGTGACCCTACTGTGAGCCTGACCCTAAAACCTAACCATGAACCTGAACCTAACCCTTACCCTGACCCATACCCTAAGCCTTACGCTAACCCTGACCCCAAGCTCGTCTAAACCTAACCCTGATCCTAAGTCTTTCTTAACTCTAACCCTAACACTAAACTAGTCTAAACCCAGCTCTGTTGCCTCCAGCGGGGACACAACAGCTGCACCCAGGCCTGCCAGGGGCTGGGGGGAGGCTGTATGGGGGCCATTGGATTGGCACTGCATTGAGTGGAGGGTGAGCATTGAGAAGTTTGGGGAACGGCGGCTCAGGGAGCTCAGGTACAGCAGGAAGTTCGGTAAGGAGCCCCCAGGCAGTGGTGACCTCACTTCCCTGACGACAGAGCCCAACGGAATTGGAACCCACGTAACCAGGCAACCCATTTACAGAGAAAACCCCCCTGCCCAGCTCATTTCTAGGCACATCCTAAAGGAAGCGACATGTTCTTCTGCTGTACTGAAGCCGAGAGGATGTAGGGAGAAGAGAGCTCGGCCGCCAGACACGTCCCCTCCCTGGCCGGTCATATCAGGTTTCCCCAACGCCTCAGGCCCTTTGGCTACTAAAATCAAAAGGTGACACCAGGGGACTCAGAGTCAGAGAGTCCCACACCTTCTGATCAACCGGTGTAGCCCTAGGTCTCCTCCCCATCTCTGTATGTGTGTGTGTGTGTGTGTGTGTGTGTGTGTGTGTGTGTGTGTGTGTGCCTCTGGGTGTCTGTGTGTCTGTGTGTAAAGAGGACCTGACCATGCCATCGAGGGTGGAGATGCCCCAAGCAGGATGAGGCTGATGAGGGTTTAGATGTCTGGTGGGCAAGTTATGTTCACACCCCAGTTTAAGGCTGGTTAAGTGGGATCGGGTGGAGGGTCTACACCCTTCTGCCCAGGGTTTATCCTGAGACCCTGAACGGATGGGTCCATGACCCAGGAGCGGGGCTCACCCTAACAGTAACCTCTAACCCTGACCCTGACACTGACTGTGAGCCTGCCCCAAACCCTAACCCAAACCCTGACCCTGACACTGACCCTGTCTGTGATCCTGACCTGAACCCTAAACCTAAAACTAAGCCTGGCACTGACCCTGATGTGTACCCTGAATCTAAACCTAACGTTGATATTACTGTAACCAAGACTCATACCTAACCATGACCCTGACCCTGACCCTAATCCTAACCCTGATGCTGACCTAACCCTGACCCTAACCCTAACACGGACCGAGACTGTGAGCTTGACCCTAACCCTAAACCTAAAGGTAACTCTAACCATGACCCTAATAAGGACCCTGAACCTAAACCTAACGCTGACCCTGACCCTAAAAACTAACCCCTATGCCAAACAAAACCCTAACCCTGACCTTACGCTGACTAACCCTAAAGCTAAGCATAACCCTACTTCTAACTCTAACCCTAACCCCAATCCCAAAACACTACCGCCAAAACTTAACTGTGACACTGAACCGAACATTGACCCTAAACCAAAGCCTGACGCTAAACCTGTCCCTGTCCATGACCTTCACCTGACCCTGACCCTGACCCTAATCCTAACCATGACCCTAACACTGAATACTACATAACCTTGTCCCTGACCCGAATGCGGACTTTAAACCAATACCTGAACCTGACCCTAAAACGGACAGTGGCGCTAAACATCACCCTGACCCTGACCTAGACCATGACCATAAACCTAACCCTGACCCTAACAGTGACGCCGACACTGACCCGAACACTAAACCTGACCCGGACTGTGAGCCTTACCCTAACTCTAACCCTAAATGTAACCCTGAACCTGACACTAAACACGGGCCCTCCCCCGAATCCTATCGCTGACCTAACCCTCAGAGTAACCCCTAACCCTACCACGGACCCTGATCCTAACAAGTTCTAACCCTAACCGTCAACCAAACGCTAACACCAACACTAACCCTAAACTTTAACAATAACCCTGAACCTATACCTGATTATGCTCATAACCCTAACCATGATCTTTGCCTAGACCAGACCCTGACCCTAAACCTGAACCTGGCCCTGACCCTAAACCTAACCATGACCCGAACACTGACCACTACATAACCCTGTCGCTGACCCGAATGAGGACTTTAAACCAAACCTGATCCTGATCGTAAAGCTGACACTGGCGCTACACTTCACCCTGACCCTGACCCAGGCAAAGACCATAAACCTAACCCTGACCCTAACAGTGACCCTGACCACGACCCTAACACTAACAGTGACCCTGACTGTGAGCCTGACCCTAACTCTAACCCTAAACGTAAACCCTGACCATGACACTAACACGGGCCCTGACCCGAAACCTAACGCTGAACCTAACCCTAAAACTGACCCCTAACATTAACCCTGATACTGACCCTAACCCGGTCTAACCCTCCACCTACCTCTAACCCTAACCCTAACCCCACATTAACAATAATCCTGACGCTGATCATAAACCTAACTCTGAAGTTTGCCAATGTCTGACCTTAACCTTAAACCTGACCCTGGCCTTGACCTTAACACTGACCCTAACCCTGAATGTAAACCTAACTGTGACCCAATCCGTGATCCTAAACAGAATCTTAAGCCTAAAGCTCAGCCTGATCCTGAACCTACTCATAAAACAGAACCTAAACATAAAGCTGACCTTACCATAACCATGAACCTAACCCAGACCCTGACCCTAACCCTGACACTAAACCTGTCCCAAACCAAATCCTGACCCTGACATGAACCTTGCCCCCAAACCTAAACGTGACCATGACCCTAAATCTGACCATGACCCTGAACCTGACCCTAAACCAAATCGTCACTAACACTGACACTGACCCTGACTCTGACCGTAACCCTAACCGTGACCCTACTGTGAGCCTGACCCTAAACCTAACCATGAACCTAACCCTTACCCTGACCCATACCCTAAGCCTTACGCTAACCCTGACCCCAAGCTCGTCTAACCCTAACCCTGATCCTAAGTCTTTCTTAACTCTAACCCTAACACTAAACTAGTCTAAACCCAGCTCTGTTGCCTCCAGCGGGGACAACAGCTGCACCCAGGCCTGCCAGGGGCTGGGGGGGAGGCTGTATGGGGGCCATTGGATTGGCACTGCATTGAGTGGAGGGTGAGCATTGAGAAGTTTGGGGAACGGCGGCTCAGGGAGCTCAGGTACAGCAGGAAGTTCGGTAAGGAGCCCCCAGGCAGTGGTGACCTCACTTCCCTGACGACAGAGCCCAACGGAATTGGAACCCACGTAACCAGGCAACCCATTACAGAGAAAACCCCCCTGCCCAGCTCATTTCTAGGCACATCCTAAAGGAAGCGACATGTTCTTCTGCTGTACTGAAGCCGAGAGGATGTAGGGAGAAGAGAGCTCGGCCGCCAGACACGTCCCCTCCCTGGCCGGTCATATCAGGTTTCCCCAACGCCTCAGGCCCTTTGGCTACTAAAATCAAAAGGTGACACCAGGGGACTCAGAGTCAGAGAGTCCCACACCTTCTGATCAACCGGTGTAGCCCTAGGTCTCCTCCCCATCTCTGTATCTGTGTGTGTGTGTGTGTGTGTGTGTGTGTGTGTGTGTGTGTGTGTGTGCCTCTGGGTGTCTGTGTGTGTCTGTGTGTAAAGAGGACCTGACCATGCCATCGAGGGTGGAGATGCCCCAAGCAGGATGAGGCTGATGAGGGTTTAGATGTCTGGTGGGCAAGTTATGTTCACACCCCAGTTTAAGGCTGGTTAAGTGGGATCGGGTGGAGGGTCTACACCCTTCTGCCCAGGGTTTATCCTGAGACCCTGAACGGATGGGTCCATGACCCAGGAGCGGGGCTCACCCTAACAGTAACCTCTAACCCTGACCCTGACACTGACTGTGAGCCTGCCCCAAACCCTAACCCAAACCCTGACCCTGACACTGACCCTGTCTGTGATCCTGACCTGAACCCTAAACCTAAAACTAAGCCTGGCACTGACCCTGATGTGTACCCTGAATCTAAACCTAACGTTGATATTACTGTAACCAAGACTCATACCTAACCATGACCCTGACCCTGACCCTAATCCTAACCCTGATGCTGACCTAACCCTGACCCTAACCCTAACACGGACCGAGACTGTGAGCTTGACCCTAACCCTAAACCTAAAGGTAACTCTAACCATGACCCTAATAAGGACCCTGAACCTAAACCTAACGCTGACCCTGACCCTAAAAACTAACCCCTATGCCAAACAAAACCCTAACCCTGACCTTACGCTGACTAACCCTAAAGCTAACCATAACCCTACTTCTAACTCTAACCCTAACCCCAATCCCAAACACTACCGCCAAAACTTAACTGTGACACTGAACCGAACATTGACCCTAAACCAAAGCCTGACGCTAAACCTGTCCCTGTCCATGACCTTCACCTGACCCTGACCCTGACCCTAATCCTAACCATGACCCTAACACTGAATACTACATAACCTTGTCCCTGACCCGAATGCGGACTTTAAACCAATACCTGAACCTGACCCTAAAACGGACAGTGGCGCTAAACATCACCCTGACCCTGACCTAGACCATGACCATAAACCTAACCCTGACCCTAACAGTGACGCCGACACTGACCCGAACACTAAACCTGACCCGGACTGTGAGCCTTACCCTAACTCTAACCCTAAATGTAACCCTGAACCTGACACTAACACGGGCCCTCCCCCGAATCCTATCGCTGACCTAACCCTCAGAGTAACCCCTAACCCTACCACGGACCCTGATCCTAACAAGTTCTAACCCTAACCGTCAACCAAACGCTAACACCAACACTAACCCTAAACTTTAACAATAACCCTGAACCTATACCTGATTATGCTCATAACCCTAACCATGATCTTTGCCTAGACCAGACCCTGACCCTAAACCTGAACCTGGCCCTGACCCTAAACCTAACCATGACCCGAACACTGACCACTACATAACCCTGTCGCTGACCCGAATGAGGACTTTAAACCAAACCTGATCCTGATCGTAAAGCTGACACTGGCGCTACACTTCACCCTGACCCTGACCCAGGCAAAGACCATAAACCTAACCCTGACCCTAACAGTGACCCTGACCACGACCCTAACACTAACAGTGACCCTGACTGTGAGCCTGACCCTAACTCTAACCCTAAACGTAACCCTGACCATGACACTAACACGGGCCCTGACCCGAAACCTAACGCTGAACCTAACCCTAAAACTGACCCCTAACATTAACCCTGATACTGACCCTAACCCGGTCTAACCCTCCACCTACCTCTAACCCTAACCCTAACCCCACATTAACAATAATCCTGACGCTGATCATAAACCTAACTCTGAAGTTTGCCAATGTCTGACCTTAACCTTAAACCTGACCCTGGCCTTGACCTTAACACTGACCCTAACCCTGAATGTAAACCTAACTGTGACCCAATCCGTGATCCTAAACAGAATCTTAAGCCTAAAGCTCAGCCTGATCCTGAACCTACTCATAAAACAGAACCTAAACATAAAGCTGACCTTACCATAACCATGAACCTAACCCAGACCCTGACCCTAACCCTGACACTAAACCTGTCCCAAACCAAATCCTGACCCTGACATGAACCTTGCCCCCAAACCTAAACGTGACCATGACCCTAAATCTGACCATGACCCTGAACCTGACCCTAAACCAAATCGTCACTAACACTGACACTGACCCTGACTCTGACCGTAACCCTAACCGTGACCCTACTGTGAGCCTGACCCTAAACCTAACCATGAACCTAACCCTTACCCTGACCCATACCCTAAGCCTTACGCTAACCCTGACCCCAAGCTCGTCTAACCCTAACCCTGATCCTAAGTCTTTCTTAACTCTAACCCTAACACTAAACTAGTCTAAACCCAGCTCTGTTGCCTCCAGCGGGGGACAACAGCTGCACCCAGGCCTGCCAGGGGCTGGGGGGAGGCTGTATGGGGCCATTGGATTGGCACTGCATTGAGTGGAGGGTGAGCATTGAGAAGTTTGGGGAACGGCGGCTCAGGGAGCTCAGGTACAGCAGGAAGTTCGGTAAGGAGCCCCCAGGCAGTGGTGACCTCACTTCCCTGACGACAGAGCCCAACGGAATTGGAACCCACGTAACCAGGCAACCCATTACAGAGAAAACCCCCCTGCCCAGCTCATTTAGGCACATCCTAAAGGAAGCGACATGTTCTTCTGCTGTACTGAAGCCGAGAGGATGTAGGGAGAAGAGAGCTCGGCCGCCAGACACGTCCCCTCCCTGGCCGGTCATATCAGGTTTCCCCAACGCCTCAGGCCCTTTGGCTACTAAAATCAAAAGGTGACACCAGGGGACTCAGAGTCAGAGAGTCCCACACCTTCTGATCAACCGGTGTAGCCCTAGGTCTCCTCCCCATCTCTGTATGTGTGTGTGTGTGTGTGTGTGTGTGTGTGTGTGTGTGTGTGTGTGTGTGTGCCTCTGGGTGTCTGTGTGTCTGTGTGTAAAGAGGACCTGACCATGCCATCGAGGGTGGAGATGCCCCAAGCAGGATGAGGCTGATGAGGGTTTAGATGTCTGGTGGGCAAGTTATGTTCACACCCCAGTTTAAGGCTGGTTAAGTGGGATCGGGTGGAGGGTCTACACCCTTCTGCCCAGGGTTTATCCTGAGACCCTGAACGGATGGGTCCATGACCCAGGAGCGGGGCTCACCCTAACAGTAACCTCTAACCCTGACCCTGACACTGACTGTGAGCCTGCCCCAAACCCTAACCCAAACCCTGACCCTGACACTGACCCTGTCTGTGATCCTGACCTGAACCCTAAACCTAAAACTAAGCCTGGCACTGACCCTGATGTGTACCCTGAATCTAAACCTAACGTTGATATTACTGTAACCAAGACTCATACCTAACCATGACCCTGACCCTGACCCTAATCCTAACCCTGATGCTGACCTAACCCTGACCCTAACCCTAACACGGACCGAGACTGTGAGCTTGACCCTAACCCTAAACCTAAAGGTAACTCTAACCATGACCCTAATAAGGACCCTGAACCTAAACCTAACGCTGACCCTGACCCTAAAACTAACCCCTATGCAAAACAAAACCCTAACCCTGACCTTACGCTGACTAACCCTAAAGCTAACCATAACCCTACTTCTAACTCTAACCCTAACCCCAATCCCAAACACTACCGCCAAAACTTAACTGTGACACTGAAACCGAACATTGACCCTAAACCAAAGCCTGACGCTAAACCTGTCCCTGTCCATGACCTTCACCTGACCCTGACCCTGACCCTAATCCTAACCATGACCCTAACACTGAATACTACATAACCTTGTCCCTGACCCGAATGCGGACTTTAAAACCAATACCTGAACCTGACCCTAAAACGGACAGTGGCGCTAAACATCACCCTGACCCTGACCTAGACCATGACCATAAACCTAACCCTGACCCTAACAGTGACGCCGACACTGACCCGAACACTAAACCTGACCCGGACTGTGAGCCTTACCCTAACTCTAACCCTAAATGTAACCCTGAACCTGACACTAACACGGGCCCTCCCCCGAATCCTATCGCTGACCTAACCCTCAGAGTAACCCCTAACCCTACCACGGACCCTGATCCTAACAAGTTCTAACCCTAACCGTCAACCAAACGCTAACACCAACACTAACCCCTAAACTTTAACAATAACCCTGAACCTATACCTGATTATGCTCATAACCCTAACCATGATCTTTGCCTAGACCAGACCCTGACCCTAAACCTGAACCTGGCCCTGACCCTAAACCTAACCATGACCCGAACACTGACCACTACATAACCCTGTCGCTGACCCGAATGAGGACTTTAAACCAAACCTGATCCTGATCGTAAAGCTGACACTGGCGCTACACTTCACCCTGACCCTGACCCAGGCAAAGACCATAAACCTAACCCTGACCCTAACAGTGACCCTGACCACGACCCTAACACTAACAGTGACCCTGACTGTGAGCCTGACCCTAACTCTAACCCTAAACGTAACCCTGACCATGACACTAACACGGGCCCTGACCCGAAACCTAACGCTGAACCTAACCCTAAAACTGACCCCTAACATTAACCCTGATACTGACCCTAACCCGGTCTAACCCTCCACCTACCTCTAACCCTAACCCTAACCCCACATTAACAATAATCCTGACGCTGATCATAAACCTAACTCTGAAGTTTGCCAATGTCTGACCTTAACCTTAAACCTGACCCTGGCCTTGACCTTAACACTGACCCTAACCCTGAATGTAAACCTAACTGTGACCCAATCCGTGATCCTAAACAGAATCTTAAGCCTAAAGCTCAGCCTGATCCTGAACCTACTCATAAAACAGAACCTAAACATAAAGCTGACCTTACCATAACCATGAACCTAACCCAGACCCTGACCCTAACCCTGACACTAAACCTGTCCCAAACCAAATCCTGACCCTGACATGAACCTTGCCCCCAAACCTAAACGTGACCATGACCCTAAATCTGACCATGACCCTGAACCTGACCCTAAACCAAATCGTCACTAACACTGACACTGACCCTGACTCTGACCGTAACCCTAACCGTGACCCTACTGTGAGCCTGACCCTAAAACCTAACCATGAACCTAACCCTTACCCTGACCCATACCCTAAGCCTTACGCTAACCCTGACCCCAAGCTCGTCTAACCCTAACCCTGATCCTAAGTCTTTCTTAACTCTAACCCTAACACTAAACTAGTCTAAACCCAGCTCTGTTGCCTCCAGCGGGGACAACAGCTGCACCCAGGCCTGCCAGGGGCTGGGGGGAGGCTGTATGGGGGCCATTGGATTGGCACTGCATTGAGTGGAGGGTGAGCATTGAGAAGTTTGGGGAACGGCGGCTCAGGGAGCTCAGGTACAGCAGGAAGTTCGGTAAGGAGCCCCCAGGCAGTGGTGACCTCACTTCCCTGACGACAGAGCCCAACGGAATTGGAACCCACGTAACCAGGCAACCCATTACAGAGAAAACCCCCCTGCCCAGCTCATTTCTAGGCACATCCTAAAGGAAGCGACATGTTCTTCTGCTGTACTGAAGCCGAGAGGATGTAGGGAGAAGAGAGCTCGGCCGCCAGACACGTCCCCTCCCTGGCCGGTCATATCAGGTTTCCCCAACGCCTCAGGCCCTTTGGCTACTAAAATCAAAAGGTGACACCAGGGGACTCAGAGTCAGAGAGTCCCACACCTTCTGATCAAACCGGTGTAGCCCTAGGTCTCCTCCCCATCTCTGTATGTGTGTGTGTGTGTGTGTGTGTGTGTGTGTGTGTGTGTGTGCCTCTGGGTGTCTGTGTGTCTGTGTGTAAAGAGGACCTGACCATGCCATCGAGGGTGGAGATGCCCCAAGCAGGATGAGGCTGATGAGGGTTTAGATGTCTGGTGGGCAAGTTATGTTCACACCCCAGTTTAAGGCTGGTTAAGTGGGATCGGGTGGAGGGTCTACACCCTTCTGCCCAGGGTTTATCCTGAGACCCTGAACGGATGGGTCCATGACCCAGGAGCGGGGCTCACCCTAACAGTAACCTCTAACCCTGACCCTGACACTGACTGTGAGCCTGCCCCAAACCCTAACCCAAACCCTGACCCTGACACTGACCCTGTCTGTGATCCTGACCTGAACCCTAAACCTAAAACTAAGCCTGGCACTGACCCTGATGTGTACCCTGAATCTAAACCTAAGGTTGATATTACTGTAACCAAGACTCATACCTAACCATGACCCTGACCCTGACCCTAATCCTAACCCTGATGCTGACCTAACCCTGACCCTAACCCTAACACGGACCGAGACTGTGAGCTTGACCCTAACCCTAAACCTAAAGGTAACTCTAACCATGACCCTAATAAGGACCCTGAACCTAAACCTAACGCTGACCCTGACCCTAAAACTAACCCCTATGCCAAACAAAACCCTAACCCTGACCTTACGCTGACTAACCCTAAAGCTAACCATAACCCTACTTCTAACTCTAACCCTAACCCCAATCCCAAACACACTACCGCCAAAACTTAACTGTGACACTGAACCGAACATTGACCCTAAACCAAAGCCTGACGCTAAACCTGTCCCTGTCCATGACCTTCACCTGACCCTGACCCTGACCCTAATCCTAACCATGACCCTAACACTGAATACTACATAACCTTGTCCCTGACCCGAATGCGGACTTTAAAACCAATACCTGAACCTGACCCTAAAACGGACAGTGGCGCTAAACATCACCCTGACCCTGACCTAGACCATGACCATAAACCTAACCCTGACCCTAACAGTGACGCCGACACTGACCCGAACACTAAACCTGACCCGGACTGTGAGCCTTACCCTAACTCTAACCCTAAATGTAACCCTGAACCTGACACTAACACGGGCCCTCCCCCGAATCCTATCGCTGACCTAACCCTCAGAGTAACCCCTAACCCTACCACGGACCCTGATCCTAACAAGTTCTAACCCTAACCGTCAACCAAACGCTAACACCAACACTAACCCTAAACTTTAACAATAACCCTGAACCTATACCTGATTATGCTCATAACCCTAACCATGATCTTTGCCTAGACCAGACCCTGACCCTAAACCTGAACCTGGCCCTGACCCTAAACCTAACCATGACCCGAACACTGACCACTACATAACCCTGTCGCTGACCCGAATGAGGACTTTAAACCAAACCTGATCCTGATCGTAAAGCTGACACTGGCGCTACACTTCACCCTGACCCTGACCCAGGCAAAGACCATAAACCTAACCCTGACCCTAACAGTGACCCTGACCACGACCCTAACACTAACAGTGACCCTGACTGTGAGCCTGACCCTAACTCTAACCCTAAACGTAACCCTGACCATGACACTAACACGGGCCCTGACCCGAAACCTAACGCTGAACCTAACCCTAAAACTGACCCCTAACATTAACCCTGATACTGACCCTAACCCGGTCTAACCCTCCACCTACCTCTAACCCTAACCCTAACCCCACATTAACAATAATCCTGACGCTGATCATAAACCTAACTCTGAAGTTTGCCAATGTCTGACCTTAACCTTAAACCTGACCCTGGCCTTGACCTTAACACTGACCCTAACCCTGAATGTAAACCTAACTGTGACCCCAATCCGTGATCCTAAACAGAATCTTAAGCCTAAAGCTCAGCCTGATCCTGAACCTACTCATAAAACAGAACCTAAACATAAAGCTGACCTTACCATAACCATGAACCTAACCCAGACCCTGACCCTAACCCTGACACTAAACCTGTCCCAAACCAAATCCTGACCCTGACATGAACCTTGCCCCCAAACCTAAACGTGACCATGACCCTAAATCTGACCATGACCCTGAACCTGACCCTAAACCAAATCGTCACTAACACTGACACTGACCCTGACTCTGACCGTAACCCTAACCGTGACCCTACTGTGAGCCTGACCCTAAACCTAACCATGAACCTAACCCTTACCCTGACCCATACCCTAAGCCTTACGCTAACCCTGACCCCAAGCTCGTCTAACCCTAACCCTGATCCTAAGTCTTTCTTAACTCTAACCCTAACACTAAACTAGTCTAAACCCAGCTCTGTTGCCTCCAGCGGGGACAACAGCTGCACCCAGGCCTGCCAGGGGCTGGGGGGAGGCTGTATGGGGGCCATTGGATTGGCACTGCATTGAGTGGAGGGTGAGCATTGAGAAGTTTGGGGAACGGCGGCTCAGGGAGCTCAGGTACAGCAGGAAGTTCGGTAAGGAGCCCCCAGGCAGTGGTGACCTCACTTCCCTGACGACAGAGCCCAACGGAATTGGAACCCACGTAACCAGGCAACCCATTACAGAGAAAACCCCCCTGCCCAGCTCATTTCTAGGCACATCCTAAAGGAAGCGACATGTTCTTCTGCTGTACTGAAGCCGAGAGGATGTAGGGAGAAGAGAGCTCGGCCGCCAGACACGTCCCCTCCCTGGCCGGTCATATCAGGTTTCCCCAACGCCTCAGGCCCTTTGGCTACTAAAATCAAAAGGTGACACCAGGGGACTCAGAGTCAGAGAGTCCCACACCTTCTGATCAACCGGTGTAGCCCTAGGTCTCCTCCCCATCTCTGTATGTGTGTGTGTGTGTGTGTGTGTGTGTGTGTGTGTGTGTGTGTGTGTGTGTGCCTCTGGGTGTCTGTGTGTCTGTGTGTAAAGAGGACCTGACCATGCCATCGAGGGTGGAGAGATGCCCCAAGCAGGATGAGGCTGATGAGGGTTTAGATGTCTGGTGGGCAAGTTATGTTCACACCCCAGTTTAAGGCTGGTTAAGTGGGATCGGGTGGAGGGTCTACACCCTTCTGCCCAGGGTTTATCCTGAGACCCTGAACGGATGGGTCCATGACCCAGGAGCGGGGCTCACCCTAACAGTAACCTCTAACCCTGACCCTGACACTGACTGTGAGCCTGCCCCAAACCCTAACCCAAACCCTGACCCTGACACTGACCCTGTCTGTGATCCTGACCTGAACCCTAAACCTAAAACTAAGCCTGGCACTGACCCTGATGTGTACCCTGAATCTAAACCTAACGTTGATATTACTGTAACCAAGACTCATACCTAACCATGACCCTGACCCTGACCCTAATCCTAACCCTGATGCTGACCTAACCCTGACCCTAACCCTAACACGGACCGAGACTGTGAGCTTGACCCTAACCCTAAACCTAAAGGTAACTCTAACCATGACCCTAATAAGGACCCTGAACCTAAACCTAACGCTGACCCTGACCCTAAAACTAACCCCTATGCCAAACAAAACCCTAACCCTGACCTTACGCTGACTAACCCTAAAGCTAACCATAACCCTACTTCTAACTCTAACCCTAACCCCAATCCCAAACACTACCGCCAAAACTTAACTGTGACACTGAACCGAACATTGACCCTAAACCAAAGCCTGACGCTAAACCTGTCCCTGTCCATGACCTTCACCTGACCCTGACCCTGACCCTAATCCTAACCATGACCCTAACACTGAATACTACATAACCTTGTCCCTGACCCGAATGCGGACTTTAAACCAATACCTGAACCTGACCCTAAAACGGACAGTGGCGCTAAACATCACCCTGACCCTGACCTAGACCATGACCATAAACCTAACCCTGACCCTAACAGTGACGCCGACACTGACCCGAACACTAAACCTGACCCGGACTGTGAGCCTTACCCTAACTCTAACCCTAAATGTAACCCTGAACCTGACACTAAACACGGGCCCTCCCCCGAATCCTATCGCTGACCTAACCCTCAGAGTAACCCCTAACCCTACCACGGACCCTGATCCTAACAAGTTCTAACCCTAACCGTCAACCAAACGCTAACACCAACACTAACCCTAAACTTTAACAATAACCCTGAACCTATACCTGATTATGCTCATAACCCTAACCATGATCTTTGCCTAGACCAGACCCTGACCCTAAACCTGAACCTGGCCCTGACCCTAAACCTAACCATGACCCGAACACTGACCACTACATAACCCTGTCGCTGACCCGAATGAGGACTTTAAACCAAACCTGATCCTGATCGTAAAGCTGACACTGGCGCTACACTTCACCCTGACCCTGACCCAGGCAAAGACCATAAACCTAACCCTGACCCTAACAGTGACCCTGACCACGACCCTAACACTAACAGTGACCCTGACTGTGAGCCTGACCCTAACTCTAACCCTAAACGTAACCCTGACCATGACACTAACACGGGCCCTGACCCGAAACCTAACGCTGAACCTAACCCTAAAACTGACCCCTAACATTAACCCTGATACTGACCCTAACCCGGTCTAACCCTCCACCTACCTCTAACCCTAACCCTAACCCCACATTAACAATAATCCTGACGCTGATCATAAACCTAACTCTGAAGTTTGCCAATGTCTGACCTTAACCTTAAACCTGACCCTGGCCTTGACCTTAACACTGACCCTAACCCTGAATGTAAACCTAACTGTGACCCAATCCGTGATCCTAAACAGAATCTTAAGCCTAAAGCTCAGCCTGATCCTGAACCTACTCATAAAACAGAACCTAAACATAAAGCTGACCTTACCATAACCATGAACCTAACCCAGACCCTGACCCTAACCCTGACACTAAACCTGTCCCAAACCAAATCCTGACCCTGACATGAACCTTGCCCCCAAACCTAAACGTGACCATGACCCTAAATCTGACCATGACCCTGAACCTGACCCTAAACCAAATCGTCACTAACACTGACACTGACCCTGACTCTGACCGTAACCCTAACCGTGACCCTACTGTGAGCCTGACCCTAAACCTAACCATGAACCTAACCCTTACCCTGACCCATACCCTAAGCCTTACGCTAACCCTGACCCCAAGCTCGTCTAACCCTAACCCTGATCCTAAGTCTTTCTTAACTCTAACCCTAACACTAAACTAGTCTAAACCCAGCTCTGTTGCCTCCAGCGGGGACAACAGCTGCACCCAGGCCTGCCAGGGGCTGGGGGGAGGCTGTATGGGGGCCATTGGATTGGCACTGCATTGAGTGGAGGGTGAGCATTGAGAAGTTTGGGGAACGGCGGCTCAGGGAGCTCAGGTACAGCAGGAAGTTCGGTAAGGAGCCCCCAGGCAGTGGTGACCTCACTTCCCTGACGACAGAGCCCAACGGAATTGGAACCCACGTAACCAGGCAACCCATTACAGAGAAAACCCCCCTGCCCAGCTCATTTCTAGGCACATCCTAAAGGAAGCGACATGTTCTTCTGCTGTACTGAAGCCGAGAGGATGTAGGGAGAAGAGAGCTCGGCCGCCAGACACGTCCCCTCCCTGGCCGGTCATATCAGGTTTCCCCAACGCCTCAGGCCCTTTGGCTACTAAAATCAAAAGGTGACACCAGGGGACTCAGAGTCAGAGAGTCCCACACCTTCTGATCAACCGGTGTAGCCCTAGGTCTCCTCCCCATCTCTGTATGTGTGTGTGTGTGTGTGTGTGTGTGTGTGTGTGTGTGTGTGTGTGTGTGTGTGCCTCTGGGTGTCTGTGTGTCTGTGTGTAAAGAGGACCTGACCATGCCATCGAGGGTGGAGATGCCCCAAGCAGGATGAGGCTGATGAGGGTTTAGATGTCTGGTGGGCAAGTTATGTTCACACCCCAGTTTAAGGCTGGTTAAGTGGGATCGGGTGGAGGGTCTACACCCTTCTGCCCAGGGTTTATCCTGAGACCCTGAACGGATGGGTCCATGACCCAGGAGCGGGGCTCACCCTAACAGTAACCTCTAACCCTGACCCTGACACTGACTGTGAGCCTGCCCCCAAACCCTAACCCAAACCCTGACCCTGACACTGACCCTGTCTGTGATCCTGACCTGAACCCTAAACCTAAAACTAAGCCTGGCACTGACCCTGATGTGTACCCTGAATCTAAACCTAACGTTGATATTACTGTAACCAAGACTCATACCTAACCATGACCCTGACCCTGACCCTAATCCTAACCCTGATGCTGACCTAACCCTGACCCTAACCCTAACACGGACCGAGACTGTGAGCTTGACCCTAACCCTAAACCTAAAGGTAACTCTAACCATGACCCTAATAAGGACCCTGAACCTAAACCTAACGCTGACCCTGACCCTAAAACTAACCCCCTATGCCAAACAAAACCCTAACCCTGACCTTACGCTGACTAACCCTAAAGCTAACCATAACCCTACTTCTAACTCTAACCCTAACCCCAATCCCAAAACACTACCGCCAAAACTTAACTGTGACACTGAACCGAACATTGACCCTAAACCAAAGCCTGACGCTAAACCTGTCCCTGTCCATGACCTTCACCTGACCCTGACCCTGACCCTAATCCTAACCATGACCCTAACACTGAATACTACATAACCTTGTCCCTGACCCGAATGCGGACTTTAAACCAATACCTGAACCTGACCCTAAAACGGACAGTGGCGCTAAACATCACCCTGACCCTGACCTAGACCATGACCATAAACCTAACCCTGACCCTAACAGTGACGCCGACACTGACCCGAACACTAAACCTGACCCGGACTGTGAGCCTTACCCTAACTCTAACCCTAAATGTAACCCTGAACCTGACACTAACACGGGCCCTCCCCCGAATCCTATCGCTGACCTAACCCTCAGAGTAACCCCTAACCCTACCACGGACCCTGATCCTAACAAGTTCTAACCCTAACCGTCAACCAAACGCTAACACCAACACTAACCCTAAACTTTAACAATAACCCTGAACCTATACCTGATTATGCTCATAACCCTAACCATGATCTTTGCCTAGACCAGACCCTGACCCTAAACCTGAACCTGGCCCTGACCCTAAACCTAACCATGACCCGAACACTGACCACTACATAACCCTGTCGCTGACCCGAATGAGGACTTTAAACCAAACCTGATCCTGATCGTAAAGCTGACACTGGCGCTACACTTCACCCTGACCCTGACCCAGGCAAAGACCATAAACCTAACCCTGACCCTAACAGTGACCCTGACCACGACCCTAACACTAACAGTGACCCTGACTGTGAGCCTGACCCTAACTCTAACCCTAAACGTAACCCTGACCATGACACTAACACGGGCCCTGACCCGAAACCTAACGCTGAACCTAACCCTAAAACTGACCCCTAACATTAACCCTGATACTGACCCTAACCCGGTCTAACCCTCCACCTACCTCTAACCCTAACCCTAACCCCACATTAACAATAATCCTGACGCTGATCATAAACCTAACTCTGAAGTTTGCCAATGTCTGACCTTAACCTTAAACCTGACCCTGGCCTTGACCTTAACACTGACCCTAACCCTGAATGTAAACCTAACTGTGACCCAATCCGTGATCCTAAACAGAATCTTAAGCCTAAAGCTCAGCCTGATCCTGAACCTACTCATAAAACAGAACCTAAACATAAAGCTGACCTTACCATAACCATGAACCTAACCCAGACCCTGACCCTAACCCTGACACTAAACCTGTCCCAAACCAAATCCTGACCCTGACATGAACCTTGCCCCCAAACCTAAACGTGACCATGACCCTAAATCTGACCATGACCCTGAACCTGACCCTAAACCAAATCGTCACTAACACTGACACTGACCCTGACTCTGACCGTAACCCTAACCGTGACCCTACTGTGAGCCTGACCCTAAAAACCTAACCATGAACCTAACCCTTACCCTGACCCATACCCTAAGCCTTACGCTAACCCTGACCCCAAGCTCGTCTCTAACCCTAACCCTGATCCTAAGTCTTTCTTAACTCTAACCCTAACACTAAACTAGTCTAAACCCAGCTCTGTTGCCTCCAGCGGGGACAACAGCTGCACCCAGGCCTGCCAGGGGCTGGGGGGAGGCTGTATGGGGGCCATTGGATTGGCACTGCATTGAGTGGAGGGTGAGCATTGAGAAGTTTGGGGAACGGCGGCTCAGGGAGCTCAGGTACAGCAGGAAGTTCGGTAAGGAGCCCCCAGGCAGTGGTGACCTCACTTCCCTGACGACAGAGCCCAACGGAATTGGAACCCACGTAACCAGGCAACCCATTACAGAGAGAAAACCCCCCTGCCCAGCTCATTTCTAGGCACATCCTAAAGGAAGCGACATGTTCTTCTGCTGTACTGAAGCCGAGAGGATGTAGGGAGAAGAGAGCTCGGCCGCCAGACACGTCCCCTCCCTGGCCGGTCATATCAGGTTTCCCCAACGCCTCAGGCCCTTTGGCTACTAAAATCAAAAGGTGACACCAGGGGACTCAGAGTCAGAGAGTCCCACACCTTCTGATCAACCGGTGTAGCCCTAGTCTCCTCTCCCCCCATCTCTGTGTGTGTGTGTGTGTGTGTGTGTGTGTGTGTGTGTGTGTGTGTGTGTGTGCCTCTGGGTGTCTGTGTGTCTGTGTGTAAAGAGGACCTGACCATGCCATCGAGGGTGGAGATGCCCCAAGCAGGATGAGGCTGATGAGAGGGTTTAGATGTCTGGTGGGCAAGTTATGTTCACACCCCAGTTTAAGGCTGGTTAAGTGGGATCGGGTGGAGGGTCTACACCCTTCTGCCCAGGGTTTATCCTGAGACCCTGAACGGATGGGTCCATGACCCAGGAGCGGGGCTCACCCTAACAGTAACCTCTAACCCTGACCCTGACACTGACTGTGAGCCTGCCCCAAACCCTAACCCAAACCCTGACCCTGACACTGACCCTGTCTGTGATCCTGACCTGAACCCTAAACCTAAAACTAAGCCTGGCACTGACCCTGATGTGTACCCTGAATCTAAACCTAACGTTGATATTACTGTAACCAAGACTCATACCTAACCATGACCCTGACCCTGACCCTAATCCTAACCCTGATGCTGACCTAACCCTGACCCTAACCCTAACACGGACCGAGACTGTGAGCTTGACCCTAACCCTAAACCTAAAGGTAACTCTAACCATGACCCTAATAAGGACCCTGAACCTAAACCTAACGCTGACCCTGACCCTAAAACTAACCCCTATGCCAAACAAAACCCTAACCCTGACCTTACGCTGACTAACCCTAAAGCTAACCATAACCCTACTTCTAACTCTAACCCTAACCCCAATCCCAAACACACTACCGCCAAAACTTAACTGTGACACTGAACCGAACATTGACCCTAAACCAAAGCCTGACGCTAAACCTGTCCCTGTCCATGACCTTCACCTGACCCTGACCCTGACCCTAATCCTAACCATGACCCTAACACTGAATACTACATAACCTTGTCCCTGACCCGAATGCGGACTTTAAAACCAATACCTGAACCTGACCCTAAAACGGACAGTGGCGCTAAACATCACCCTGACCCTGACCTAGACCATGACCATAAACCTAACCCTGACCCTAACAGTGACGCCGACACTGACCCGAACACTAAACCTGACCCGGACTGTGAGCCTTACCCTAACTCTAACCCTAAATGTAACCCTGAACCTGACACTAACACGGGCCCTCCCCCGAATCCTATCGCTGACCTAACCCTCAGAGTAACCCCTAACCCCTACCACGGACCCTGATCCTAACAAGTTCTAACCCTAACCGTCAACCAAACGCTAACACCAACACTAACCCTAAACTTTAACAATAACCCTGAACCTATACCTGATTATGCTCATAACCCTAACCATGATCTTTGCCTAGACCAGACCCTGACCCTAAACCTGAACCTGGCCCTGACCCTAAACCTAACCATGACCCGAACACTGACCACTACATAACCCTGTCGCTGACCCGAATGAGGACTTTAAACCAAACCTGATCCTGATCGTAAAGCTGACACTGGCGCTACACTTCACCCTGACCCTGACCCAGGCAAAGACCATAAACCTAACCCTGACCCTAACAGTGACCCTGACCACGACCCTAACACTAACAGTGACCCTGACTGTGAGCCTGACCCTAACTCTAACCCTAAACGTAACCCTGACCATGACACTAACACGGGCCCTGACCCGAAACCTAACGCTGAACCTAACCCTAAAACTGACCCCTAACATTAACCCTGATACTGACCCTAACCCGGTCTAACCCTCCACCTACCTCTAACCCTAACCCTAACCCCACATTAACAATAATCCTGACGCTGATCATAAACCTAACTCTGAAGTTTGCCAATGTCTGACCTTAACCTTAAACCTGACCCTGGCCTTGACCTTAACACTGACCCTAACCCTGAATGTAAACCTAACTGTGACCCAATCCGTGATCCTAAACAGAATCTTAAGCCTAAAGCTCAGCCTGATCCTGAACCTACTCATAAAACAGAACCTAAACATAAAGCTGACCTTACCATAACCATGAACCTAACCCAGACCCTGACCCTAACCCTGACACTAAACCTGTCCCAAACCAAATCCTGACCCTGACATGAACCTTGCCCCCAAACCTAAACGTGACCATGACCCTAAATCTGACCATGACCCTGAACCTGACCCTAAACCAAATCGTCACTAACACTGACACTGACCCTGACTCTGACCGTAACCCTAACCGTGACCCTACTGTGAGCCTGACCCTAAACCTAACCATGAACCTAACCCTTACCCTGACCCATACCCTAAGCCTTACGCTAACCCTGACCCCAAGCTCGTCTAACCCTAACCCTGATCCTAAGTCTTTTTCTTAACTCTAACCCTAACACTAAACTAGTCTAAACCCAGCTCTGTTGCCTCCAGCGGGGACAACAGCTGCACCCAGGCCTGCCAGGGGCTGGGGGGAGGCTGTATGGGGGCCATTGGATTGGCACTGCATTGAGTGGAGGGTGAGCATTGAGAAGTTTGGGGAACGGCGGCTCAGGGAGCTCAGGTACAGCAGGAAGTTCGGTAAGGAGCCCCCAGGCAGTGGTGACCTCACTTCCCTGACGACAGAGCCCAACGGAATTGGAACCCACGTAACCAGGCAACCCATTACAGAGAAAACCCCCCTGCCCAGCTCATTTCTAGGCACATCCTAAAGGAAGCGACATGTTCTTCTGCTGTACTGAAGCCGAGAGGATGTAGGGAGAAGAGAGCTCGGCCGCCAGACACGTCCCCTCCCTGGCCGGTCATATCAGGTTTTCCCCAACGCCTCAGGCCCTTTGGCTACTAAAATCAAAAGGTGACACCAGGGGACTCAGAGTCAGAGAGTCCCACACCTTCTGATCAACCGGTGTAGCCCTAGGTCTCCTCCCCATCTCTGTATGTGTGTGTGTGTGTGTGTGTGTGTGTGTGTGTGTGTGTGTGTGTGCCTCTGGGTGTCTGTGTGTCTGTGTGTAAAGAGGACCTGACCATGCCATCGAGGGTGGAGATGCCCCAAGCAGGATGAGGCTGATGAGGGTTTAGATGTCTGGTGGGCAAGTTATGTTCACACCCCAGTTTAAGGCTGGTTAAGTGGGATCGGGTGGAGGGTCTACACCCTTCTGCCCAGGGTTTATCCTGAGACCCTGAACGGATGGGTCCATGACCCAGGAGCGGGGCTCACCCTAACAGTAACCTCTAACCCTGACCCTGACACTGACTGTGAGCCTGCCCCAAACCCTAACCCAAACCCTGACCCTGACACTGACCCTGTCTGTGATCCTGACCTGAACCCTAAACCTAAAACTAAGCCTGGCACTGACCCTGATGTGTACCCTGAATCTAAACCTAACGTTGATATTACTGTAACCAAGACTCATACCTAACCATGACCCTGACCCTGACCCTAATCCTAACCCTGATGCTGACCTAACCCTGACCCTAACCCTAACACGGACCGAGACTGTGAGCTTGACCCTAACCCTAAACCTAAAGGTAACTCTAACCATGACCCTAATAAGGACCCTGAACCTAAACCTAACGCTGACCCTGACCCTAAAACTAACCCCTATGCCAAACAAAACCCTAACCCTGACCTTACGCTGACTAACCCTAAAGCTAACCATAACCCTACTTCTAACTCTAACCCTAACCCCAATCCCAAACACTACCGCCAAAACTTAACTGTGACACTGAACCGAACATTGACCCTAAACCAAAGCCTGACGCTAAACCTGTCCCTGTCCATGACCTTCACCTGACCCTGACCCTGACCCTAATCCTAACCATGACCCTAACACTGAATACTACATAACCTTGTCCCTGACCCGAATGCGGACTTTAAACCAATACCTGAACCTGACCCTAAAACGGACAGTGGCGCTAAACATCACCCTGACCCTGACCTAGACCATGACCATAAACCTAACCCTGACCCTAACAGTGACGCCGACACTGACCCGAACACTAAACCTGACCCGGACTGTGAGCCTTACCCTAACTCTAACCCTAAATGTAACCCTGAACCTGACACTAACACGGGCCCTCCCCCGAATCCTATCGCTGACCTAACCCTCAGAGTAACCCCTAACCCTACCACGGACCCTGATCCTAACAAGTTCTAACCCTAACCGTCAACCAAACGCTAACACCAACACTAACCCTAAACTTTAACAATAACCCTGAACCTATACCTGATTATGCTCATAACCCTAACCATGATGTTTGCCTAGACCAGACCCTGACCCTAAACCTGAACCTGGCCCTGACCCTAAACCTAACCATGACCCGAACACTGACCACTACATAACCCTGTCGCTGACCCGAATGAGGACTTTAAACCAAACCTGATCCTGATCGTAAAGCTGACACTGGCGCTACACTTCACCCTGACCCTGACCCAGGCAAAGACCATAAACCTAACCCTGACCCTAACAGTGACCCTGACCACGACCCTAACACTAACAGTGACCCTGACTGTGAGCCTGACCCTAACTCTAACCCTAAACGTAACCCTGACCATGACACTAACACGGGCCCTGACCCGAAACCTAACGCTGAACCTAACCCTAAAACTGACCCCTAACATTAACCCTGATACTGACCCTAACCCGGTCTAACCCTCCACCTACCTCTAACCCTAACCCTAACCCCACATTAACAATAATCCTGACGCTGATCATAAACCTAACTCTGAAGTTTGCCAATGTCTGACCTTAACCTTAAACCTGACCCTGGCCTTGACCTTAACACTGACCCTAACCCTGAATGTAAACCTAACTGTGACCCAATCCGTGATCCTAAACAGAATCTTAAGCCTAAAGCTCAGCCTGATCCTGAACCTACTCATAAAACAGAACCTAAACATAAAGCTGACCTTACCATAACCATGAACCTAACCCAGACCCTGACCCTAACCCTGACACTAAACCTGTCCCAAACCAAATCCTGACCCTGACATGAACCTTGCCCCCAAACCTAAACGTGACCATGACCCTAAATCTGACCATGACCCTGAACCTGACCCTAAACCAAATCGTCACTAACACTGACACTGACCCTGACTCTGACCGTAACCCTAACCGTGACCCTACTGTGAGCCTGACCCTAAACCTAACCATGAACCTAACCCTTACCCTGACCCATACCCTAAGCCTTACGCTAACCCTGACCCCAAGCTCGTCTAACCCTAACCCTGATCCTAAGTCTTTCTTAACTCTAACCCTAACACTAAACTAGTCTAAACCCAGCTCTGTTGCCTCCAGCGGGGACAACAGCTGCACCCAGGCCTGCCAGGGGCTGGGGGGGAGGCTGTATGGGGGCCATTGGATTGGCACTGCATTGAGTGGAGGGTGAGCATTGAGAAGTTTGGGGAACGGCGGCTCAGGGAGCTCAGGTACAGCAGGAAGTTCGGTAAGGAGCCCCCAGGCAGTGGTGACCTCACTTCCCTGACGACAGAGCCCAACGGAATTGGAACCCACGTAACCAGGCAACCCATTACAGAGAAAACCCCCCTGCCCAGCTCATTTCTAGGCACATCCTAAAGGAAGCGACATGTTCTTCTGCTGTACTGAAGCCGAGAGGATGTAGGGAGAAGAGAGCTCGGCCGCCAGACACGTCCCCTCCCTGGCCGGTCATATCAGGTTTCCCCAACGCCTCAGGCCCTTTGGCTACTAAAATCAAAAGGTGACACCAGGGGACTCAGAGTCAGAGAGTCCCACACCTTCTGATCAACCGGTGTAGCCCTAGGTCTCCTCCCCATCTCTGTGTGTGTGTGTGTGTGTGTGTGTGTGTGTGTGTGTGTGCCTCTGGGTGTCTGTGTGTCTGAGTGTAAAGAGGACCTGACCATGCCATCGAGGGTGGAGATGCCCCAAGCAGGATGAGGCTGATGAGGGTTTAGATGTCTGGTGGGCAAGTTATGTTCACACTCCAGTTTAATGATTAGAAAATTTATAATAGAGTCCATGAACATTATTAGTTTTACCATTTTAAACCAGCAATCAAACTTTGATTTTTACAACAAAAGCAGAAATATAAACACACACATTTGGATCAGTTTTCTGTTAATCTGTCTGGACTTCAAAATCCTATTCCTCAAGATAATGCACACCAAAGTTCTGGATTAAACAAGAACTTAGATGGCACCTGAACACTTGGTTTAATATTCTCAAAAGGACTATGCAACCTATTTCTTACATTATGACATTGTTTTACAAAGATTCACACTTTTATAGTGTTAGTATTTTTAATAATCAATAAAGTCAATTAATCATGATTAAAAATCAAACATAAAAATTTCTACTTTTTGCTTTTCCCCCTCCATTTAGAACTTATTTATAGCCTGATAATTCAAAGGTCCCTATGTTTATGAAAATCTGCACAGAAATAGCTCTAAGATCCCATTCAGAACTAGATATTAATCTAAGTCTTTTGGCTCCATTTATCCTGAGAGCAAAGAGTAGGACAAAGGATTTGAGTACTGTTAGTTTATCTGGGAGATTATCCAAGGTAGAAAAGAATGGGAAAGTGAGACAGTGAAGAAGCAACTTTGTCAAAGAGGTACATTGTTGATATAATTGTTGTGGATAGAAAATGAAGGCTTGCTTTTACTGAAAGGTCCTGAGAAACTTCTTTAAGTTGTCCTCATGAAGACCAGAAAACTGACAATTTTATCTATGGCTCTTATTTCCACTTCACTGAGAGCTGTCCTCAGAGGACATTAACTCTCCTACACTTTTGGGTTGTGTTGGAGACATTCTAAAATAAAGAGAGAGAGAGAACATGAGATGCTATCAGTGTTAAGTAACTGCAATTTCCCATGGAACTATCCACCACAGTTTTGGCTATAATCAGGTGTTGGGCCTTGATATCAGAGGGATTTGAGGCAGTATCATTTTAGGTTAATCATTATATCTGAAATTTCTAAAAACTTCAACTAATGAAACTTTGATTATAAATCTATAAATATAACAATAAATCTACAGTATTCAAATTATTTTCATAGAAATACACAGACAAAGCATCAATTGATTAATATTTAAATGTTACAAAATACTGAACTGAAAGAATTTGGTCATATAACAACGTGTAAGAAGTAGAACTTAGGTTTAGGTTAGAACTCAGGATGCATTTGAGATTCAGTTAAGAAATTGAATGGAGGGACGCCTGGGTGGCTCAGTGGGTTAAGCCACTGTCTTCGGCTCAGGTCATGATCCCAGGGTCCTGGGACCGAGCCCCAAATTGGGCTCTCTGCTCAGCAGGGAGCCTGCTTCCTCCTCTCTCTCTGCCTGCCTCTCTGGCTGCTTGTCATCTCTCTCTGTCAAATAAATAAATAAAATCTTAAAAAAAAGAAATTGAATGGATGTCTGACTATCTTATAGGTTTGCTAAAAATCAGTGACTTTGTGTTCACGTGTGGCTATGCAGGAATTTTTAACTTTCTCTAAGAAGTTATTAGATTTGATTATATAATGGCAGTAAAGGATGGGGAAAGGCAAAGTACAAACCCCATAAAGACAAAGACACTGAGTATGAGAAAAGAGTAATAGATAAGAAGAATCAATGCATTTGTGGAAAATGGGAATTGAAATACCCAATGATTGTTGATTTTTTTAGATGGAGAAAACAAAATTTGCTTGCAAGAAGAAAATAACAGAAGACATGTTGTGATGTGAGACAGAATCCTGGAAAAGGCAGTAATGTGGAATAAAGGAGTAGGAAGAGCATATCAGGTAATTTGGATAGGAAGGTGTTGTTAGGAGATAATTGCTTGATAAATTTTATATGGAGAACACCGTGTCCTTTCTTTTCCCTTTCAGAGCACCAGAAGTGTACTCTTTCAGACTGAAAACCTGAAAAGCTCAGGACTCAGTTGCTTAAGCACAGCTGAGAGGACATATTTCAATTAAGATTTACATTTTGCTGTACGTAGTAGACGGTCAAAAGTGTTTTAACCATATTTTTTCATTTAACAAGAAGACTACAGAGAGTGTTTTCTGGTGTTAGTTCAGAGTGTCCATCCCTCTGAACAGATTTTTCTCTCAAAGTCCGGGGCAAGGAATCAATTGTTACATATGTATTCACTAAAAAAGCAGCTGGAAGATGCTGAGCACTGTGGCCCATGAGATCAAGGCACCAGCACACACTTGTGAGTGGTGAGCTCCCAAGGCTGGAGGAAAATTCTGGAATAAAGTGCTCATTAGAGAGCCCTATCCTTTTCTCCTGTTTCCTTACCTCTCTGCACTACCCTCTTGTAACCACAGCATTGGAAATGCTTTTAGCAACACACCACACTGAATCACCACAAATTATGTGATTCTCTTGGTGGAAAACCAAACACCTTGTAAAAACTGTGGTTTTCAGGTTCATGCTTCTGGATGGAAAATAATTCAGAATAAGCTGGTAAGAGTAGCCAAGAGAGATTTAATCTTCTGTTTGGAAAAGGGCTTCTATATAAGTGAGTAGAGGAACCTTTAAGAATTATTCATGTTTAGGGGCACCTGGGTGGCTCAGCGGGTTAAGCCTCTGCCTTTGGCTCGGGTCATGATCTCAGGGTCCTGGGATCGAGTCTCGCATCGGGCTCTCTGCTTGGCAGGGAGCCTGCTTCCTCCACTCTCTGCCTTCCTCTCTGCCTACTTCTGATCTGTCTCTGTCAAAGGAATAAATAAAATCTTAAAAAAAAGAATTATTCATGTTTAGGGGCACCTGGGTGGCTCAGCGGATTAAGCCTCTGTCTTTAGCTCAGGTCATGATCTCAGGGTCCTGGGATCAAGCCCCACATCAGGTTCTCTGCTCAGCGGGGAACCTTTTTCCCCCTCCCTCTTTCTGCCTGTCTCTGCCTACTTGTGATCTCTGTCAAATAAATAAATAAAGATTTAAAAAAAAATAATTATTCATGTTTACATATATGAACCAGAATGCTATGTCCCTTGTCAAATAGGCTTCAAATCAACAAAAATGATAATATTTTACTTAATAAGTTTTTTAATTCCTCTGTTAACATTTTGGAATACATCATTTTAATGCACATCTGCAAATTTGTAATCACTTCATGTGAGACAAGGAATGCTTAAAAAGGCAACCAGGGGCACCGGGGTGGCTCAGTGGGTTAAGCCTCTGCCTTTGGCTCGGGTCATGATCTCAGGTCCTGGGATCAAGTCTCGCATCAGTCTCTCTGCTCAGCCGGGAGCCTGCATCTCTCTCTCTCTCTTTCTGCCTGCCTCTCTGCCTGCTTGTGATCTCTCTCTGTGTCACATAAATAAATACAATCTTTAAAAAAAAAGGCAACCAAAAAAAAACATTTACAGTTTTGGACAGGAGTTTCCCTTACGTTTGGATAAGGATGCAAATTCAACTTCATAATAAATTACACTGCATCATAAATATTAAATGCACTCAGGGATTGCAATCTCTCCTCCCTCCACCCTATCGTACACACACAGCTGCCCCACTAATCTTCCAAAAACACAAATTTTCATGTGCTGCTTTTCAAAACTAGCTTCCTGGCTTCCTGTTGCCTGAAAAAAATAGTCTCAAATGCTTTTGTCTGGCATTCAGGGCTCTCTAGGATGGGTACTCTGGCCAACACATCACTGCTCATTTGTTCCACCACACACAAGTGGATCTCGGGCTAGTTATTCAGAGACCCACCTCCTCACCGACCCAGCAAAGGTCTCGTCCATCTACTAAACTTACGGCTCACTCAGTGATGTTCTCAAAGGCCATTAGTGGGTGACATGCCACTGCTAGAGTCAGGAGCCAGTGTGAAGTTGCCGCTACCTAAGTGCATGGACTGAAGCGGGAACGTTGATTCTCCAGGAGAAAACTGGGGCATTGTTATGAGAAGGCAGACGGCAAAACCACCCAGGTCCCCTATGACTGCTTTAACACACTCTGGACAAAATTGAAGGAGACAAGTGAACGTATTAACTCCCACTTAGGCTGTAGAAGGCAAATGCAATGGAGGGAAGGCGTTATCTTCTTCTGGAACAAACCACTTAGCTCCAGCTACTTTTATAAATAGATCAGACCCTGTCCAGGAGCCCACTTAGCTGGGTTCATTTGTATACAATGTCCATACCCTCAGGAATATTAACATTTTATCTCAGATTGCATTAATTTAAATAAAACTTAACAAAAATGGTGTGAAATGAACAAAAACACCATATTCTGTGATGAATCAAATGAAATACATTTTCAGTTGCTGTTTTCCCCATTTAAAGATAAAATTTCTGATAACTCATTATTTGTGAAAAGACACAAGACCAACAGTTTATGTGTATGTGTGTTTTGGGTTTGGTTTTTTTTTTTTTTTTTTCTTCCCCTTAAGGCTATAGCCATATTGTCACTAATAAAGATCTCAAATTTGCCTGGAAGCTTTCATGGCAAATTGTCAGTCTGAGGGTAGTCACCACCCAGCCAAATGGCTTTATACATCATCAATGCCTTTCTTCCACACACATTCTCTTCTTCTGGTTTAAGCATTAGTTATCCTGGTTCTACACTGACACAGTATTTGCATCTCTCTCCTGTCCATAACTCCTAAAAGTTGGGGACCTCTCACTTTGGTTTCCCCAGAGCATGACATTTTATTTGGTGCTTGGGGGGGCAATGGGCAGTTCAAGAAGTATGTTAATACTATCACTCAATGTATTGATCCATGCTATGCACCAACAGTGTAGTAAATATCGTTTATTTCTTGTAACAAGGGCAGTAGGAACTTCTCCCAAGGGACGGAATTCCAAGGACAGAATGAAGGCAGGAAGGGAGCTGGTCTATTTGTACCTACTTTGTGAGAGACACTGGTTTAGGTATTTTTATGTATACATTATACCACTGAACTGTCACAATCCTGCAAATTCTTACATGCTTGGGTTTCTATGTAGCAAGTTTAGAAGCCACCCAAATTCACAGTGACAGACCCGTGAGTCAAATCCAGCATGCTTGACTCCATGATTGTCAAGTCCACTAGCCCCATGTATCATGAATCTGAGATTCATGAGTGTGTAGGTGCTATCAGGCAATGTCAAAAATGCCCATTTCAGGGACACATGGATGGCTCAGTTGTTTAATTGTCTACCTCCAGCTCAGGTCATAATCCCAGCATCCTGGGATCGAGTCCCCCATCAGGCTCCTTGCTTACCAGGAGCCTGCTTCCCACTCTGCCTGCTTCTCCCTCTGCTTGTGCTATCTCTGACAAATGAATAAATAAAATCTTTTGTAAAAATCTTGTTAAAAAGGCCCATTTTAAAGAATGTTTTAAAACATTGTTTGGACAGCAATAGAAGCGAAAGCAGAATGACATAATGTAACGACAGATAGTTTATGTGGGAGCCCTTTGGGTACTCTGGTGGATGAATGTTTTTAAATTAGTTTTTCGTGGACATGGGGAGTTAGAGAGGAGAAGGGAGGTGGGAGAAATTGGAAGGGGAGCTGAACCATGAGAGACTATGGACTCTGAAAAACAATCTGAGGGTTTTGAAGGGGCGGGGTGTTGGGAGGTTGGGGTACCAGGTGGTGGGGGTATTATAGAGGGCACTGCTTGCATGGAGCACTGGGTGTGGTGCAAAAAGAATGAATACGGTTATGCTGAAAATAAATAAAAAATAAATTTAAAAAATTAGTTTTTTGTAAACTGCAAAAAAAGAAAAGCACTCCCATTTATAATGTACACTTTATGGTTCACAAAGCACGTGCCAACAATAAAAATAATGATGGGTTACCGTTACAATTCATAGAAAAGGAGGTACAGGGAAATTGAATGAAAGGGAATAATAAAGTAGGTTCATAAGTCCATCTTCCCTTAAAAAAATTAACCTGAAAGTGCGTTTCTGCCACCTCTCTCCTGTTTGATCTGATAAAGAATGACCACGATACATGAATTATAGTTCGGGGTTTTGAAAAGCATAATAGCTTTATACCAACACTTGAGCTTTTATTTATTTATTTATTTATCTTATGCTAACAAGATAGCTCGATTTCATATGCGGTTCCTGACAACCAACCTCAGAAGTAATTCCATCTTCATGAGAAGTCAGAAAAACCACACAAACCAAACCTCAAAATAGATTCAAAGAGAAAATACTCTTTAAAAAATTTCCCATCCGGGGCGCCTGGGTGGATCAGTGTGTTAAAGCCTCTGCGTTCGGCTCAGGTCATGATCCTAGGGTCCTGGGATTGAGCCCCATGTCTGGCTCTCTTCTCAGCGGGGAGCCTGCTTCCACTTCTCTCTCTCTGCCTGCTCTCTGCCTATTGGTGATCTCTGTCTGTCAAATAAATAAATAAAATCTTAAAAAAAAAAATTTCCCTTCCTATCAGAAGCAGATCAAACCACTAACAAATACCCCAGAAAGCTTCATCTAAAAGGTTGTACTTTCTTCAGACACCCAGCAGGACCTTCTTCTCTGGGCCTGGTATTTCTTCAATGGCCTATTCCAGAGAATAAGACACTAAACTACTGAGCGCCAAGGGCCTCAGAACCACGAAAAAGATGATGAGGGGCACAAAGCATGCCTCTGGTCACCAAGAGGGTATGTAAACGTTTGCTGCTTTTCTGCATTTTTCAAAGCTGAGTTTTTAGCTGGATGCCACTCCTTTAGAATAAACTGCTGATACCTTATAGTAAAAGCTATTATATGATCTTTTACAAACCATTTCCTATCTTTGCATTCTCATGTACCAAGACAGACACGGATTATTTAAAACCCTGAAGAGAGTGCTATTGCATTTAAATTGCCTGTAACCTTCATGCAATAGATTTATGATTGATGATAGATTTAGTAAATATAAACTTTTTAAATATTTATTCTCAGTAAACGATTCAACCTATGCTCATTTAAGTAACTTGGTGCATAATCCCTTTTCTATTAAACCATAGTGCAAGGACCAATGCCGCGCTTCCGAGAGAACCCCAAGCTCTTCTAGAATGGCCATATGCGTATGTATCAGGTGTCCTCTTTTCACTCGCTTTGTGGAGCACCTACCATGGACGTCATGTAATAACCAATGACAAAAAACAGACAAAAACCGTAACATCCCCGTCGAAGTTATTCGCGCCTGCCATCATGCAAAGGCAGACCCTGCCTGGAGACCAGGAGACTGCTCAAATAGCAGGCAGGCATCTCAGCCCAGGCCTGTGCTGGGGAAACTGGTTCCTCCCTTCGGGCGCAATCAGAAAGCCATCGAAGTGACCCGAGAGTGCAGCTGGGGTTTAGGGCTGATGATCTTTTCGCAGCCAGGCTGCGCGCGGCGGATACCCGCTGGGGGAGCCAGGCTAGGAGGCCACTGAGAGCTGGCGCTGGCCACACTCGCAGGCACCCAGGGCTTCACCCCGTGCCCAGGCCTGGACCTCCGCCTCAGGAAGGAGGGGGGCGGGGGTGGCCCGGAGAAGGGGCTTTGCTAATTGCCGAAGCGGGAAGTGAGCTCGCAGAGGACCTGGTGGAGAGTCTGGGAGGAGGTGGAGGGGCTGGTGGAGGAGGGGCGTGCAGCGCGGAGGTGCTGTGCTGCGCCCCAGTAGGGACTGGAGGACCCACAGGACTCGCCGCCCATGCGCTCCTGCGCTCCAGCCCAGCCCCGGAGCCGCGCTGCCCCTCGCAGCCCCATGGCTTCTCCAGACGACCCTCTGCGCACAGGTAAATTGAAAAACCGCGCCCCGCCCTCACCTGGAGCAGAAAGCGCGGGCCAAGAGCTCGCGGGGGTGTGGGGACCCAGCCTCCCGCGTCCCCTGGGGCACCAGGACCACCCCAGACACCGCACCGCGCGCCACACCCGGGTCCGCCTGGGGTGCCCCCCGCCCCAGCCAGCGGGGGCGCTAGCCCCCATCGTTGGGCACCCCCATGCGCGCGTGCCAATGTCCCCCTTCCCTCTCGTCTCCCGCCATGGCCCCGCCGCTTTTGTTCTGGACTTGGGATCCCAGGTGGAAAAACTAGTCCCTCAGACCTCCCTGGCAGCAAGGAGCGCAGGGAGGGAGTCTCCGTTTTTCCACCCTGGCTCTTCCTCTCTCCACATTCACATGCCTTCTGGCGTCCCTTTCCTCTCCTCATTGTCACTTTTATTAAATGGTTTTGTTCTGCATGTTGACCCGCAGAGCGATTTCATGAATGAATATACAGGAAACTGAGTTGGAGCCCACCTGTGAGACCCCACCTGTGGAGGCCTCTCATTAGAATGGTCTCTGGTTCTAGCCTCAGTTCAGAATACTGCGTGTACCTGAGGACCGAGTCCAGATGTTTCTTTCATCTCTGACTTGAATTTGAAATCCTCCTCAGACTTCAACTTCCAGGATTTCTCCCGTCGTCATTGCTCTCCCACTGTCTCGGTGGGGATCCGCCATGAGTGTTGAACACGGGAATGAATGAATGATATATACCCCCAGGTCGCTGGGGCTTTTTCTTGTTTTGCTGAGGTTGGAAAGGCTTTGGAGAGACCCCCTGTATGCAGATACAGAGCTGCATGCAATTGCTTAGATAAAACGTGTTCCCCACTTAATTGTTTGGGCATTGAACATTTCGCCCTTAACCTGTGGCTTGAGCAGTTAGGAGGAGACAATCTGGAGGTGAATCAGAAGATGGCTGAATCCACATGGTGGTGGCCTGGGTTTGGGAGATTTTCCTGGAGATTCTAAAGAAAGACCTAAATTCTTCCAATGGGGAGTGGTAAACATTTTATCAATGGGAGGTGGAAAATAAATTGTCTGGTTAACCTTTCCCTCCCCCTCAAAACCCATTATTTGAAAAAAAACAAAAAAGGAAGTGAAGGGGAAATCCTCCCACTCCCATCCCCACTCACCTCCATAGCCACCTCCTCTTCCAAGAACCTAAGAGACAAGGTGCCAAGAAGTGTTAGGTACCAGCAGTGGTCTCAGAGCTCATTCAAGGATCATGGTGAAAGGCATTCAAAGAGATTGTGGGGGCACAGGGATCCAATTAAGGGGGAGAAGTTTAAGGTTTGCCAGGTCCCCTAAAAATTAATGGCACTAGAGAAGATGAGCTTTGGGAACTATAGCTTAATGGATACAACGTGTAAAAAGCTTCAGTGAGTCATGGTGGGAAGAGGCCATGAGGGCAGCAAAGACAGTCTTAGATGATGTTATTAATAGCACTACAGGCTCTAAATTTCCTGTGGTGGTGTTCTTGGCAAGACCAGCCCGGCCAAAGTGGATACTCACAACCTGCAACAGAGTGTCTTGGAGATCCCAGCATGTGAGGTATGATGAGAGGGTAAAATGATAGGAGGTGTCCTTTGGAATGACTGTCTTCTTGACTTTAAAAGGGAGAACCCAAATCTGTAGGTGAAATCTTTTTGGCTGCAAAGAAGGCTGAGGCCTCCTAAGGTCAAGGTCTCCTCGTCACTTGCAAAGATGTCGAAGAACATATTCAGACATTTCAAAGATGTCCTCATGTCCATCCGTTCCCACTCTGGAATTCTATCAATAAGGTGAGAATTCCTCTAGTTGGGAAAAAAAGATCTAAAAAGACTTCCCTTTCTCATGTAATTTCTGTAACCTCCAGGACACACCCACCTACCCCTTCCAGCACTGTAATGAAGCTACAGCTGGTGCCAATTTGTGGAACTCATTAAAGGCTATTTTCCCTTATATACCCCCGGACCAAGTTCCCATGCTCCCTCACCTGATTTCCTGCACTCACCTCCCACCTGGTGTGTTCACACCTGCAGGTGCCTTTTACCAACCCCTTTGCCAAAAGGCAGCCAGAGTGACCTTTCAAAGAACTATCAGTTCCTGGCCTTTGTCTCCATAGAAATCTGCACTGATCTTCTAACAAATTCTCAGTCCTCCAAAGGCATCCATAACCCTCCCATCTATCTCTTCCTACCCTTCCAACTGACTGATGCCTGTTCTGCCCTGTCTTTCTGCCCTTCAACCACGCTGCCTCCCTCTTCTGTGGAGACCCCTCATGGCGCCTGCCTCCAAGCACAGGTGATTCCCATTGATGGGAAGACCCTCTTCCTCTCCCCCGTCTCCCCACTCCAGTTACTCCCACTTATTCGTGAGCTCACAAGCCCCATGGTACACACTCTCCATGCAGCCTGCTCTCTCTTTTCTAGCACTGGCCTCCATTTCTAGCTGTGGTTGTGTCACGGATGTCCCTCCCCAGCCTGCCTCCAAGCTCTCCATCCATTTAGCTCCAACACCTGACACGGTGCCTGGCACGTAGTAAGCCCTGGCTAGCTTCTAAGAGCCTCACTGAGGGACTGAAAGCATTTTAAAAATGTCACCACGTAGGCTCCAAACTGTAGGCAGAAAAAGCTTTGCCTGGATTGACATTTTAGAGACGTATTCGTCAAGTTAGATGTGTTTACTGACTTTACCTTGTAAAATTAAAAAAAAAAAAAAAAGGACCTCTGTATCGCTTCACATCTAACGAAGGCACATGTATACATTAGACCACGTTATGAGCTTAATGGAAGGAGACAAGATTTTTTCGCTAAGAAAATGTATAAGACTGTTGAGGTCACGTGGGAGGAAATAGTCCGTTTGTTGGAGCATTGCTATCTTACTCTATCACAGCCACTAATAAAAATCTGACACGGGGTGAGTCAGAATTGTCTGTCGGAGATGAGTTAGATCTGGCTCATGTTCCTACAGACATGAAAGCCAGGAACAAAGAAGCAGGCTTTGAAAGCCTGGGTTGAGGAGGCGGTGTGGTTCACTGCGATGAGCTAAGTGCCCAGGGCCACCGGCAGACATGTGGGCCTGTGTCCTTCCTTTGTTCTGGGGTCCGTCTTGCACCATGTGGTGAGGCTAGCAGCTAGGAGCAGCTCAGGACAGGACCCCGTGGCATCTTACCTCTCCCACCCTCCTGTGGGCTCCAGTGGGCTCCAGTGGGTCCCAGGGGGACAGCCTGCCTTCCTTGCAAAGCCCAGTAGCACTGGGAGCAGAAACTGGGACCAAAGAGTGAGCACCCTGTTTGACAAGCCAGACCAGCCACCTCTTCTTCAGATGCAGGGGGAGCCCTGGTGTGCTGACTCCTCCCTTCCTTCCTTTCCCCTTTCCTCCCTCCCTCCCTCTTCCCTTCCCCTCTCTCCTTCCCTGGTGGTGCCCTTTCTCGATGCCCACTTCATCCCTTTTCCTTTCTTACATGCCTGTCTTCTAGAGTTACTTCTCTTTCCTCCCAATTACTTCCCTTCATCTGAATCTCCTCTTTGGTCACTTTGTCCCTGCTCTCTGCTCCTCCTCCCCTTCCCTGGCCCCTGTTCAGCTCCATCCAGACTGCAGGCAGAGCTGGACTAACACGCTCACTCACTAGCTCAGCCACCCTCCAGAGAAAGTCACTCTTCGGTGGCCACCTTCCTGACCCCCTGGTCCTTTCTCCACTTATTCATCTATTGCGCTGAAGTCTGAGGAGGACAGAGCGGGGCTGCCGCAGAATCGGGCCAGAGGAGAAACCAAACCATGTGTCCACACTGTCCCCCAGTACTGCTGCTCTGAGAGCATTCAGAGTCCTCAACAGGGTTCTTCAGAACCGGGAGTGAAAACAGCCATAGGTCAAAAGAAAAGCTATGGCCCCCACACAAAAATAATAATCACAAATGAAAACTAAGTTAACTCTGAAGTCCTAAAGTCGAAGAATTGCCTTGAATCTGTCACTAGAAAGCACCCAAGATCTCACTCTCTGGGTTCTGGGTGCCCTGGGAATGGCAGGAGGCTCTGACCCCCTTCCCTCTTCATCCACTCCCAAAGAACGTCCTCTGAGGTGGTCTTCAAACTTCCTCTGAGAAACTGTCAATGGGAACTGTAGGCCCTCGGCTGCTGGGACGAATGAGGGTGATGTCAGGACCTGATGGGCAGCTTTACCAGGAGATTGTGGCTTCTGGATGCAGTCCTCAGGCCCCATGGTCTGGGTGAGATCTGGGTCTTTGAGTGGAGGAGGACAGATGAGATTTCAGATTTTGAGTTGATTCTGGGATGATTAGTGCTTTGGAGGGCATTGGGTGAAGGTATTTTGCACACAAGGAGGACACGAATTTGGAGAGCCAGAGAGTGGACTGTTAAGAGCTGACCTGCATTTCCCCCAGAAACCTTGCTGCTGTCCTTATCTCTGGTACCACAGAACGTGACCTTATTTGGAACTAGAGTCCTTACAGATGCAATCACATTACAGTGAGGTCCTTAGAGTGGGCCCTAATCTCCTGTAACTGACCTCCTTATGTAAAGGGAAAATCTGGACAGAGAGATGCCCCTACTGTCAGTGGTGGGCAGTGCATGAACTTCTAGAACCCTGACAGTAGTGGAAAACAGACTCAGGCTGGGCACTAGGTAAATGGGAGCTCTAGTGGAATTTCAGATGAAGATGCTGTGGACCTCGGCTTCCCAGGTCATAGTGACGTTAGGATTTCAAATTCAAGTCAGAGATGAAAGAAACATCTGGACTCGGTCCTCAGGTACACGCAGTATTCTGAACTGAGGCTAGAACCAGAGACCATTCTAATGAGAGGCCTCCACAGGTGGGCTCTCACAGGTGGGCTCCAACTCAGTTTCCTGTATATTCATTCATGAAATCGCTCTGCGGGTCAACATGCAGAACAAAACCATTTAATAAAAGTGACAATGAGGAGAGGAAAGGGACGCCAGAAGGCATGTGAATGTGGAGAGAGGAAGAGCCAGGGTGGAAAAACGGAGACTCCCTCCCTGCGCTCCTTGCTGCCAGGGAGGTCTGAGGGACTAGTTTCCACCTGGGATCCCAAGTCCAGAACAAAAGCGGCGGGGCCATGGCGGGAGACGAGGGAAGGGGGACATTGGCACGCGCGCATGGGGGTGCCCAACGATGGGGTCTAGTGCGCCCGCTGGCGGGGCACACCTCGGCGGGGACATCCCCGGCCCTATCCCGTGCGGACCCTGGTGCGGCGCGGCGTCCGGGGTGGTCCCGGTGCCCCAGGGGTTGCGGGAGGCTGGGTCCCCACACCCCTGCGAGCTCGCGGCCCGCGCTTTCTGCTCCAGGTGAGGGCGCGCGCCCTTTCAATTTACCTGCATGCAGAGGGTCGTCTGGAGAAGCCATGGGGCTGCGAGGGGCAGCGCGGCTCCGGGGCTGGGCTGGAGCGCAGGAGCGCATGGGTGGCCAGACCTGTGGGTCCTCCAGTCCCTACTGGGGCGCAGCACAGCACCTCCACGCTGCACGCCCCTCCTCCGCCAGCCCCTCCACCTCCTCCCAGACTCTCCACCACGTCCTCCGCGAGCTCACTTCCCGCTTCGGCAATTAGCAAAGCCCCTTCTCCGGGCAGCCCCCGCCCCCGCCCCCCTCCTTCCTGAGGCGGAGGCCCGGGCCTGGGCACGAGGTGAAGCCCCGGGGGTCTGCGAGTGTGGCCAGTGCCAGCGCTCAGCGGCCTCCTAGACTGGCTCCCCGAGCAGGTGTCTGCGCGATGCCTGGCTGCAAAAAGATCATCAGCCCTAAACCTGGCTGCACTCTCGGGTCACTTTGATGGCTTCCTGATTGTGCCCAAAGCCTGGAACCAGCTTCCCCAGCACAGGCCTGGGCTGAGATGCCTGCCCGCGATCTGTTTTTGAGCAGTCTCCTAGTCTCCAGGCAGGGTCCGCCATTGCATGATGGCACGCGCGAATCACTTCGACCTGGATGTTTGGTTTTTTTTGTTTGTTTTTTGGTTATTGGTTATTACATGACCTCCATGGTAGGTGCTCCACAAAGCGAGTGAAAAGAGGACGCCTGATACATAGGCATATGGCCATTCTACAAAAAGAGCTTGGGGTTCTCTTGGAAGCGCGGCATTGGTCCTTGCACTATGGTTTAATAGAAAAGGGATTATGCACCAACTTACTTAAATGAGCATAGTTTGAAATCGTTTACTGAGAATAAATATTTAAAACAGTTATATTTTAACTAAATCTATCATCAATCATAAATCTATTACACGAAGGTTACAGGCAATTTAAATGCAATAGCACTCTCTTCAGGGTTTTAAATAATCCATGTCTGTCTTGGCACAATAGAATGCAAAGATAGGAAATGGTTTGTAAAAGGTCATATAAAAGCTTTTACTATAGGGTATCAGCAATTTATCCTAAAGGAGTGGCCTCCAGCTAAAAACTCCGCTTTGAAAAGTACAGAAAAGCAGCAAACGTTTACATACCCTCTTGGTGACCAGAGGCGTGCTTTGTGCCCCTCATCATCTCTTTTGTGGTTCTGAGGCCCTTGGCGCTCAGTAGTTTAGTGTCTTATTCTCTGGAATAGGCCATTGAAGAAATACAAGGCCCAGAGAAGAAGGTCCTGCTGGGTGTCTGAAGAAAGTACAACCTTTTAGATGAAGCTTTCTGGGGAATTTGTTAGTGGTTTTGTCTCCTTCTGATAGGAAGGGAAATTTTATTTTTAAAGATTTTATTTATTTATTTCATAGAGATCACAAGTAGGAAGAGAGGCAGGCAGAGAGAGAGGAAGAAACAGGCTCCCTGCTGAGGAGTGAGCCTGATGTGAGGCTCGATCCCAGGACCCTGGAATCATGACCTGAGCCGAAGGCAGAGGCTTTAACTCACTCTGCCACCCAGGTGCCCAAGGGAAAAATTTTTTTAAAGGTTTTATTTATTTATTTGACAGACAGAGATCACAAGTAGGCAGAGAGCAGGCAGAGAGAGAAGTGGAAGCAGGCTCCCTGCTGAGCAGAGAGCCAGACATGGGGATCAATCCCAGGGCCCTATGATCATGACCTGAGCCGAATGCAAAGGCCCAGTGAGCCAAACTCACTGAGCCACTCGGGTGCCCCAGGAAGGGAAATTTTTTTAAGAGTATTTTCTCTTTGAATCTATTTTGAGGTTTGGTTTGTGGTTCTTTCTGACTTCTCATGAAGATGGAATTACTTCTGAGGTTGGTTGTCAGGAACCGCATATCAAATCGAGCTATCTTGTTATCTTGTTAGCAAGAAATAAATAAATAAATAAATAATAAAAGCTCAAGTGTTGGTATAAAGCTATTATGCTTTTCAAAACCCCGAACTATAATTCATGTATCGTGGTCATTCTTTATCATATCAAACAGGAGAGAGGTGGCACAAACGCACTTTCAGGTTAATTTTTTTACAAGGAAGATTGACTAATGAACCTACTTTGTTATTCCCTTTCATTCAATTTCCCTGTACCTCCTTTTCTATGCGTTGTAATGGTAAACCATCATTATTTTTATTGTTGGCACGTGAGAATTAGAGATCAATGCCCAAAGTGAAAGCAGAAGGCAAGTTTATTAAAGCAACAGCACACTCTCTAAGGGAGAGCAGGTGGTATTCCATGAGGTGGAGCTGGCCCTTTGTTTTGGGATTGGATATTTCTTGGTCTTTTTGAAGTGGGAGGACATTCAACATGCAGTGGATTGATCTCTAATGGAGGCTGCTTCCAATCATTTGGGGGACTCCTACCACAGGTTGGGAAGAGGAGAGTTGTTGTTGTCATTTTTATTTTATTTTTTTCAGGGTTCCAAAATTCACTGTTTATGCACCACACCCAGTGCTCCATGCAATATGTGCCCTCCATAACTCCCATTAACAGGCTTACCCAACCCTCTGCCCCCTCCCCTCAAAACTCTCAGTTTGTTTCTCAGAGTCTCTCATGGTTTGTCTCCCCCTCCAATTCCCCCCCACTCACTTCTCCTCTTGATCACCCAGTGTCTTCTGTGTTATTCTTTATGCTCCGCAATTAAGTGAAACCATATGAAAATTGACAATCTCTGCTTGAATTATTCCACTCAGGATTATCTCCTCCAGTCCCGTCCATGTTGATACAAAAGTTGGGTATCCTTCCTTTCAGAAGGAAGCATAATACTCCATTGTAAAAATGGATCATATCTTCTTTATCCGTTCATCCATTGAAGGTCATCTTGGTTCTTTCCAAAGTTTAATGACTGTGGCCATTGCTGCTATAAACATTAGGGTACAGATGTCCCTTCTTTTCACTACATCTGTATCTTAGGGGTAAATACTCAGTAGTGCAATTGCAGGGTCATAGGGTAGCTCTAATTTTAATTTCTTAAGGAGTCTCCACACTGTATCCCAAAGTAGCTGCACCAACTGGCATTCTCACCAATAGTGTAAGAGGGTTCCCCATTCTCCACATCCTCTCCAACACTTGTTGTTTATTGCCTTGTTAATTGTGGCCATTCTAACTGTGTAAGGTGGTATCCCAATGTGCTTTTGATTTGAATCTCCCTGATGGCTAATGATGATGAACATTTTCTCATGCATCTGTTTGCCATTTGTATGTCTTCTTTGGAGAAGTGTCTGTTCATGTCTTCTGCCCATTTTTTGACATGATTATCTGTTTTGTGTGTGTTGAGTTTGAGGAGTTCTTTATAGATCTTGGATATCAGCCCTTTATCTGTAATGTCATTTGTGAAAATCTTCTCCCATTCCGTGGGTTGTCCCTTCATTTTGTTGACTGTTTCCTTTGCTGTGCAGAAACTTTTGATCTTGATGAAGTCCCAAAAGTTCATTTTTGCTTTTGTTTCCTTTGTCTTTGGGGACATGTCTTGAAAGAATTTGCTGTGGCCAGTGTCCAAGAGGTTACTGCCTATGTTCTTCTCTAGGATTTTGATAGATTCCTGCCTCACGTTGAGGTCTTTTGTTCATTTCGAATTTATCTTTATGTATGGTATAAGAGAATGGTTGAGTGTCATTCTTCCATACATAGCTGTCCAATTTTTCCAGCACCATTGATTGAAGAGGTTGTCTTTTTTCCACTGTATAATTTTTCTCTGCTTTGTCAAAGGTTTTTTGACCATAGAGTTGATGGTCCATATCTGGGCACTCTACTCTGTTCCACTGGTCTGCATGTCTGTTTTTATGCCAGTGTCATGCTGTCTTGGTGAACACAGCTTTGTAGTAAAGCTTGAAATTAGGCAACATGAAGCCCCCAGTTTTGCTTTTTTTCTTTTTCAACATTCCCTTATCATTTCAGGGTCTCTTCTGGTTCCATACAAATTATTTGGAATTGTTTGTTGTTGTTCGTTCCAGCTCTTTGAAAAGTTCCAGTGGAATTTTGATCAGGATAGCACTGAAAGTATAGATGGCTCTAGGCAGTATAGACATTTTCACAATGTTTATTCTTCCAATCCATGCATGTGGAATGATCTTCATTCTTTTTGTGTCTTCTTCAGTTTCTTTCATGAGTATTCTGTAGTTCCCCAAGTACATTTACCTCTTTGGTTACGTTTATTCCAAGGTATTTTATGGTTCTTGGTGCTATAGGAAATGGAATCAATTCTCTAATTTCCCTTTCTATGGAAATCAACTGATTTCTGTACATTAATTATGTATCCTGCCACATTACTGAATTGCTGTTATGATTTCTAGTAGCTGGGGGGGGGGGTGGAGTCTTTTGGGTTTTCTATATAAAGTATCATGTCATCTGCAAAGAGAGAGAGTTTGACTTATTTTTTGCCAATTCGAATACCTTTTATTTCTTTGTGTTGTCTGATTGTAGTTTCTAGGACTTTTAGTACTGTGTGGAATAACAGGGTTTAGAGTGGGACATCCTTGTCGTGTTCCTGATTTCAGTTGGTAGGCTGTCAGCTTTTCCTGTTTGAGGATGATATTCACTGTGGGTTTTTCATAGATAGATTTTATGAAGTTGAGGAATGTTCCCTGTATCCCTGTACTTTGAAGTGTTTTAATCAGGAGTGGATGCTGTATCTTGCCAAATGCTTTTTCTGCATCAATTGAGAGGATCATGTGGTTATTCTCTCTTCTTTTATTGATTTGTTCTATCACATTTACTGATTTGTGAATGTTGAACTACCCTTGTATCCCATGGATAAATCCCACCTGGTCATGGTGGATAATCTTTTTAGTGTACTGTTGGATCCTATTAGCTAGGATCTTGTTGAGAATCTTGGCATCCATATTCATCAGGGGTATTGGTCTGAAATTCTCCTTTGGGAGGGTGTCTTTGCCTGGTTTGGCCTTCTGTTTCTATTTTTGGAAGCAGCTTCAGAAGAATAGGTGTTATTTCTTCTTTGAAAGTTTAGTAGGATTCTCCAGGGAATTCACCAGGTCCTGGGCTCTTGTTTTTTGGGAGGTCTTTGATGACTGCTTCGATCTCCTAACTAGATATTGGTCTATTCAGGTTGTCAATTTCTTCCTGATTCAGTTTTGGAAGTTTATAGGTTCCTAGGAATGCATCTATTTTGTCTAGGTTGCCTAACTTATTGTCATATAACTGTTACAACTGTTGATAATAATTTCTGATGATTGTTTCTATTTCCTTGCTATTAGTCATGATCTTTCCCTTTTCATTCATAACTTTATTAATTTGGGTATTCTCTCTTTTCCTTTGGATTAGTTTGGCCAGTAGTTTATCAATCTTATTGATTCTTTCAAAATTCAGCTTCTAGTTTCATTGATGTGTTCTACTGTATCTCTAGTTTCTATCTCATTGATCTCTGCTTTAATCTTGATTATTTCCCTTCTTGCATGTGGGTTTGGCTTAATTTGTTGTTGATTCTCCTGGTCTTTAAGGTGTAAAGAGAGCTGGTTTATTCTGGAGTTTTCAATTTTTTTGAGGGAGCCTGGTGGGAAGAGTTGTTTTTTACCTTAAAAGGTTTGTTCTGGAACCATCATGGCAACTCTTTTCCATGGGGATGGCAATGCAAATGCATTATGAAAGATCTAGGGGTTACTCTGGGGTAGAGGTAGAAGAGGAGAGAACATTTTTAGTACCAGTGTCTCCTGGTTTATTAGGCCCAGGGTCTCAGAAGTCACAAAGTCGGGAGGTTGTGCCCTCAGTCTTCTAATGTGTAACCCATTTTTCACCATCCTTGCCTCTAACTCATCTCTCACTGCCCACACATTCAGATATAGGGGAATATTGATTGACAAAATATTAATTACCAAATAACAGTAGTTGGAGAATAAGAAAAATGCAGGCACCTGATTATATAATATTACTTAAATAAAATATGTTTTTTATTAGTGCTATTAGAAGTAAATTCCCCAATACTTTAATCACACAGAATGATGGAATCCTAGATTTTTTTTTTCTTGTATTTACTAAGAAAATGATCATGCCTCAAGTATATTAAAATGGAATAGGGAAAATTAAAAATTGTTTTAAGTTGATTTGCGTGTGTTGTGCGTATGTGAGAGAGAAAGTGAGAGAGAAAGAGAAAGACCGAAAAAGAGAAAGGGAAAGACAGAGAGGTGGCTGCAGTGAATTGATGAGTTGCAGGATAGATTTTAAAGTTTTGTCTTTTGCTTTCTACATTTCCTTTTCCTTAGGTTCAAGAGAACAATCAGTAATATCTCAGATGCCTGCTGGTAACATCAGCAGAAAGAGTGAGAGGTTCCCAGAAAATTAAAGATGAGATATAGTTTTCCTGACATAAGAAAAGTCATTTTTTGTCCCAGCTATTTTCAATGATCTATACCCCACCTGTGTACTTGCCCAAGCACATTTCTTCCAAAACTTCATGGGAGGTTCTTACAAAGAAATGCAAAAAAACCTCACTAGTTAAGGATTTTGAGGGAACAAGGCAATGGGGAAAACTAACAGTCACCACCAGACCAGGAAATAGCCTAAGCTATTGAGACAATAAATTAGTGGTAAAACTCCTAGTGCTATTTCAAAAGTAATCAAGGCCTTGAATTCCTTGTCCCAGAAAATGAGCCCAAGACCCCATCTAGTTTATATCTGCTCTTGAAGCCTGCAGAGTCCCTTTCCCTTGTCCAACAGTTACCTCTGCTTTACTCTAACGTTGAAGTTTCTGCCCTCGGTGGAATACAAGCTTTATTCAGGTGAACATGCAATACATATTGCACAAATACATATGTGGATGTGCATGCATCCACAACCTTATGACCAACCATACACGGGATAATAAAACTCTCCCTTCTGAGTATTCATCTTAAATACTAAATAAAAATCTCTCTCCTGTTCAAACAGTCTAAGCTTTGGAACTTATTCCCTGTGATCTCCTTGTATGTTGTAAACAAATATTCCTTTCTTTGACAACTCCATCTGTTTCTGTGATTCACCAAAGACTGACCTCAGTTAGTTCAGTTACTGTAATGGCTTTCACTACTCTGATTCTACCTCTGCAAGTCTCCAAATTGAACTTTTTTTTCTCCCAATTCCGCATGTTCTTGTCTTTAAACTGCAAATCTGAACAGATGATTTGCTTGTTTAAAAAAAAAATCAAGAAAAGGGAGTAGTAGACAACATTGTTACTTTGAACTTCCTGCCCTAAGGGGCTCTCCTGTTGTTTCTCTTTGACTTCCTGGACTAAAACGACAGAAATTTGGCAATACATCACTCCCCAATCCAGATTACTGACAGAACAGTTTAGACTCTTAGAAAAAATATTAGTTTTTAAAAGATCACATAATTAAATACTTAAGCATGTAGTGTAACATAGTGGTTTACAAGAAATATATTTTGGTCATCTGAATATTTGGTTTTCAACCATGGCTACTGACTCACAGCTCCTAAAACTCTTGGACTTTCCTGTGATAAGGGTGAGAGAGGTGTGTTTTGTTATGTTAATGAAGTGACCTTCAGACCTCACTCAAGGCAAGGGCTGTTTGCCTGAAGGACCAACCACTTGTTGAAAGCCTTCATAACTTTTTGCCCAACATGCCTCCCCTTCCCCCCAATTCAGAATTATCTGGGGAGGGAAGAGGAGCTGGAGATTAGATCAGCAAATGCCAATGATTTAGTCAGTCATGACTATGTCATGAAGCCTCCACAGAAAACCTGAAAAGACTGGGTTCAGAAAGCTTTTAGTTTGTTAAATGTATGAAAAGGCAGGAAGAGTGGCAGTCTTACAGAAGGTAATAGAAGCTCTGTGCCCATTCTCCATACCTTGCCCTGTGCACTTCTTTATCTATCTATTGATTTAAATCTTCTATTATATCTTTTTAATAAGCTGGCAAACATAAATTAAGTATTTTTCTGAGTTTTGTGAGTCCCTGTAGCAAATTAAAAGAATGTAAGAAGTAGGCCACTGGGACCTCCAACCTGTAGTTGCTCAGTCACAAGCACAGGTAATAACCTGGGGCCTACAGTGAGACTGGCATCTGAGGTGGGGTTGGAGATAGTCTTGAAGGACTGATCCCGTAACTGATGAAATCTTACGCTATGTTCAGGTAGATAGTGTCAGAATTTAGTTGAATTCTTGGAGATCCTGCTGTTGTCTGAAAATTATTTGGCATTGTTGGTATGATGTCCTAAAACCAAAAAAATACATAGCTACCTCAAAATAAGAATAAGGTTGACAGCTTATATATAATAAGTGAGTATATCAGGAATTTAAAATATACCCAATAAATAATATAAGGAAATAAGGAAAGAGTTTGAAATAAAAACAAGAATAAGAACCTAGTGGTACTAATAGATTAAATATATGTAGTCTAGTTGAATTAAGAATACAATGGATAGAATACGTAATGGATTCAATAGAGATAAGAAGTCACTTAAGGATATAGTCATCTGGATACCAGCAACGCATTAAAATGATCAATATAAAAGAGGTGTAAGATGTAGGTGATGTGTGTTGAACAAAAGCTAGAGAAAAAATTAGATTTCCTTACTACTCATAGCCTGTTGACAAGTCCTTGATGTTCCTCTGGGGACTCAGCTGCTTCAATGTGGACACGTCCACTCAGGGCAAAAAGCATTCTTAGTCCACCCCCCAGGATACTGAAAATCTACTTTCACATGTAAAAATTACTTTGGAAACTTATTTATCTCTACTTCCCACCCCTGCCCTCAAGATATACATTGGCAATCATCTCCCAAGCATATACCCACTGATACACATCAGAAGAGTCTCTTCCCTAAGTTTTTACTAAACAGTAATAAATGACCTTTCCCTAACAATAGCTAGCCCCCTCAAGGTCCTGGAAACCTTGTTTATAAAATACCTTGGAGGCTTGTGCTATCCCTAACCTCCTCCCAAATTGAAAGTATATAATCAGCCACTCTTCATGACCCCCCCTCTACTCCAAATAAATAAATAAGTATTTTTTAAATAAAATAAAATAAATGACTTTTTTTTTAAATGAAAGTAGAAAAAGGAAAGAAATATTTGAATATTAATGTACATCTATTTCTCAAGCATAAAATAGTCAAGACACTGGATTAAAACTTACATACAAGAAAAGAAAGAAAATATTCATAACTATAGTTGACTCTATGAATCCCACACTAGGGCATACATACCAAAGACAAAAAAAAAATCATAAGTGTTAGAGAGGAAAAAAGAATTCATTAATAAAGGAACAAGAATCAGACTAACAGAAAATTTTTAAATAGCATCAGATATAAAAAAGAATGAAGTAATAACTTTATTACCTTGAAAAAAATAATCACAAATGTAAACTTTTAGATCCTTATAAAATTTCATTGGAATAGGAAGGCATAATAAAAAAAATATTTTCAGGAATACAGACCACAGATAATTTGCCTTAATTTGTGTAGGCAGCACTTAAATACTAATATTATTTTAACAATTAAAATGTACTCTATGACCTATGGGGTGGGGGAAAAGAGGATGACCAAGTCATCTTGAAATAATTCAGTTTTATGAAAAAAGTAAAAAGATCGAAAAAAAGACTTGAAGAAAAGAGAGATAAAACGTATGCATAATAAAAATAAATAAATAAATAAATAAACAACTGGTGTGCCTGGGTGACTTAGTCGGTTCAAGTGTCTGCCTTCAGCTCAGGTCATGATCCCAGGGTCCTGGTATTGAGCCCTGCATCAGGCTCCCTGCTCAGTGGAAAGTCTGCTTCTCCCTCCCATTGTGAAAAAAAATTTGACTTATTTATTTGAGAGAGATAATCTTTAAATTTTACTTATTTATTTGAGAGAGAGTGAGAAAAGAAAAACATGCACACAGCAGGGAGAATAACAGACGGAGAGGGAGAAGCACCCCACTGAGCAGGGAACCCCCTGCGGGGCTCTATCCCCGGACCCGGTTATTATCACCTGAGTTATAGTTAGAAACTTAACTGACTGAGCCACTCAGGTACCCCAATGAATACAATCTTTAAAATAATAATAATAATAATAAAGAAATAATATTTCAGATAGTATGATTTTTTTAATGCAAGACTTGGTATAAAAACAGGATGACATATTTGTCTAATTATAGTAAAAGACTTTGATAAGTTTAGATGCAGTAGTACATAAAAAATTTAACTTCTTTCATTAACTGATAATTTAATTAGATTAAATTAAGAGATCAAAATTTAGAGAATCTAATAGACCTGATCTATTAATAAACGTAGCCATCCTGACCCCAAAACAATAGTCTTCAGTAAGTATATAAGCATAAGTTGAACATTACACAAACAGGCCCCACTCCTGGGTCATGGACCCATCCGTTCAGGGTCTCAGGATAAACCCTGGGCAGAAGGGTGTAGACCCTCCACCCGATCCCACTTAACCAGCCTTAAACTGGGGTGTGAACATAACTTGCCCACCAGACATCTATACCCTCATCAGCCTCATCCTGCTTGGGGCATCTCCACCCACAATGGCATGGCCAGGTCCTCTTTACACACAGAAACACAGACACCCAGAGGCACACACACACACACACACACACAGAGACGGGGAGGAGACCTAGGGCTACACCGGTCGATCAGAAGGTGTGGGACTCTCTGACTCTGAGTCTCCTGGTGTCACCTTTTGATTTTAGTAGCCAAAGGTCCAGAGGCGTTGGTGAATCCTGATATGACCGGCCAGGGAGGGGACGTGTCTGGCGGGTGAGCTCTCTTCTCCCTACATCCTCTCGGCTTCAGTACAGCAGAAGAACATGTCGCTTCCTTTAGGATGTGCCTAGAAATGAGCTGGGCAGGGGGGTTTTCTCTGTAATGGGTTGCCTGGATACGTGGGTTCCAATTCCGTTGGGCTCTGTCGTCAGGGAAGTGAGGTCACCACTGCCTGGGGGCTCCTTACCGAACTTCCTGCTGTACCAGAGCTCCCTGAGCTGCCGGTCCCCAAGCTGCTCAGGCTCACACTCCACTCAGGCAGTGCCCATCCAGTGACCCCCATACAGCCTCCCCCAGCCCCTGGGAGGCCTGGGTGCAGAAGTTGTCCCTGCTGGAGGCAACAGGGCTGGATTTAGACTAGGTTAGTGTTAGGGTTAGGCTTAAGAAAGACTTAGGGTCTGGGTTAGGGTTAGACGTCATTGGGGTCAGGGTTAGCGTAAGGCTTAGGGTAGGGCTCTGGGTTAGGGTTAGGTTCATGGTTAAGTTTAGGGTCACGCTCACAGTACGGTCAGGGTTAGCGTTATGGTCAGAGTCACGTCAGGGTCAGTTTTAGGGTGATGGTTAGGTTTAGGGTCAGATTCAGGGTCATGGTTAGATTTAGGGTCAGGTCAAGTTTTGCTTTTGGGGCAAGGTTCATGTCAGGGTCAGGGTTAGGTTTGGGACAGGTCTAGTGTCAGGGTTAGGGTCAGGGTCAGGGTTAGGTTCATGGTTATGGTAAGGTCAGCTTTATGTTTAGGTTCTGTTTTATGAGTAGGTTCAGGATCAGTGTTAGCTTTAGGCTTAAGATTCTGTTTAGGATCACGGATTGGGTCAGAGTTAGGTTTACATTCAGGGTTAGGGTCAGTGTTAAGGTCAAGGCCAGGGTCAGGTTTAAGGTTGAGGTCTGACATTGGCTAACTTCAGAGTTAGGGTTATGATCAGCGTGAGGATTATTGTTAAAGTGGGGTTAGGGTTAGGGTTAGAGGTAGGTGGAGGGTTAGACCGGGTTAGGGTCAGTGTCAGGGTTAATGTTAGGGGTTAGTTTTAGGGTTAGGTTCAGCGTTAGGTTTCGGGTCAGGGCCCGTGTTAGTATCATGGTCAGTGTTACGTTTAGGGTTAGAGTTAGGGTCAGGCTCACAGTCAGGGTCACTGTTAGTGTTAGGGTCGTGGTCAGGGTCACTGTTAGGGTCAGGGTTAGGTTATGGTCTTTGCCTGGGTCAGGGTCAGGGTGAAGTGTAGCGCCAGTGCAAGCTTTATATTCAGGATCAGGTTTGGTTTAAAGTCCACATTTGGGTCAGCAACAGGGTTATGTAGGGGTCAGTGTTAGGGTCATGGTTAGGTTGAGGGTCAGGGCCAGGTTCAGGTTTAGGGTCAGGGTCTGGTATAGGCAAAGATCATGGTTAGGGTTATGAGCATAATCAGGTATAGGTTCAGGGTTATTGTTAAAGTTTAGGGTTAGTGTTAGTGTTAGCGTTTGGTTGACGGTTAGGGTTAGAACTTGTTAGGATCAGGGTCCGTGGTAGGGTTAGGGGTTACTCTGAGGGTTAGGTCAGCGATAGGATTCGGGGGAGGGCCCGTGTTAGTGTCAGGTTCAGGGTTACATTTAGGGTTAGAGTTAAGGTAAGGCTCACAGTCCGGGTCAGGTTTAGTGTTTGGGTCAGTGTCGGGGTCACTGTTAGGGTCAGGGTTAGGTTTATGGTCATGGTCTAGGTCAGGGTCAGGGTGATGTTTAGCGCCAGTGTCTGGTTTAGGGTCAGGTTCAGGTATTGGTTAAAAGTTCACATTCGGGTCAGGGACAAGGTTATGTAGTATTCAGTGTTAGGGTCATGGTTAGGATTAGGGCCAGGGTCAGGGACAGGTGAAGGTCATGGACAGGGTCAGGTTTAGCGTCAGGCTTTGGTTTAGGGTCAATGTTCGTTTCAGTGTCACAGTTAGGTTTTGGCGGTAGTGTTTGGGATTGGGGTTAGGGTTAGAGTTAGAAGTAGGGTTATGGTTAGGTTTAGGGTTAGTCAGCGTAAGGTCAGGGTTAGGGTTTTGTTTAGAGTAGGGGTTAGTGTTAGGGTCAGGGTCAGCGTTAGGTTTAGGTTCAGGGTCCTTATTAGGGTCATGGTTAGAGTTACCTTTAGTTTTAGGGTTAGGGTCAGGCTCACAGTCATGGTCAGGGTAGGGTTAGGGTCAGGGTTAGGTCAGCATCAGGGTTAGGATTAGGGTCAGGGTCAGGGTCATGGTTAGGTATGAGTCTTGGTTACAGTAATATCAACGTTAGGTTTAGGTTCAGGGTACACATCGTTGTCAGTGCCAGGCTTAGGTTTAGGTTTAGGGTTCAGGTCATGATCACAGACAGGGTCAGGGTCAGGGTCATGGCTTGGGTTTGGGTTTGGGGCAGGCTCACAGTCAGTGTCAGGGTCAGGGTTAGTGGTTACTGTTTGGGTGAGCCCCACTCCTGGGTCATGTACCCATCCGTTCAGGGTCTCAGGATAAACCCTGGGCAGAAGGGTGTAGACCCTCCACCCGATCCCACTTAACCAGCCTTAAACTGGGGTGTGAACATAACTTGCCCACCAGACATCTAAACCCTCATCAGCCTCATCCTGCTTGGGGCATCTCCACCCTCGATGGCATGGTCAGGTCCTCTTTACACACAGACACACAGACACCCAGAGGCACACACACACTCACACACACACACACACACACACACACACATACAGAGATGGGGAGGAGACCTAGGGCTACACCGGTTGATCAGAAGGTGTGTGACTCTCTGACTCTGAGTCCCCTCGTGTCACCTTTTGATTTTAGTAGCCAAAGGGCCTGAGGCGTTGGAGAAACCTGATATGACGGGCCAGGGAGGGCATGTGTCTGGCGGCCGAGGGTGGGAGAGGTAAGATGCCACGGGGTCCTGTCCTGAGCTGCTCCTAGCTGCTAGCCTCACCACATGGTGCAAGACGGACCCCAGAACAAAGGGAGGAAACATCATGTCAAAAAAAGGGCAGAAGACATGAACAGACACTTCTCCAAAGAAGACATACAAATGGCAAACAGATGCATGAGAAAATGTTCATCATCATTAGCCATCAGGGAGATTCAAATCAAAAGCACATTGGGATACCACCTTACACAGTTAGAATGGCCACAATTAACAAGGCAATAAACAACAAGTGTTGGAGAGGATGTGGAGAATGGGGAACCCTCTTACACTATTGGTGAGAATGCCAGTTGGTGCAGCTACTTTGGGATACAGTGTGGAGACTCCTTAAGAAATTAAAATTAGAGCTACCCTATGACCCTGCAATTGCACTACTGAGTATTTACCCCTAAGATACAGATGTAGTGAAAAGAAGGGACATCTGTACCCTAATGTTTATAGCAGCAATGGCCACAGTCATTAAACTTTGGAAAGAACCAAGATGACCTTCAATGGATGAACGGATAAAGAAGATATGATCCATTTTTACAATGGAGTATTATGCTTCCTTCTGAAAGGAAGGATACCCAACTTTTGTATCAACATGGACGGGACTGGAGGAGATAATCCTGAGTGGAATAATTCAAGCAGAGATTGTCAATTTTCATATGGTTTCACTTAATTGCGGAGCATAAAGAATAACACAGAAGACACTGGGTGATCAAGAGGAGAAGTGAGTGGGGGGGGAATTGGAGGGGGGGAGACAAACCATGAGAGACTCTGAGAAACAAACTGAGAGTTTTGAGGGGAGGGGGCAGAGGGTTGGGTAAGCCTGTTAATGGGAGTTATGGAGGGCACATATTGCGTGGAGCACTGGGTGTGGTGCATAAACAGTGAATTTTGGAACCCTGAAAAAAATAAAATAAAAATGACAACAACAACTCCTCTTCCCAACCTGTGGTAGGAGTCCCCCAAATGATTGGAAGCAGCCTCCATTAGAGATCAATCCACTGCATGTTGAATGTCCTCCCACTTCAAAAAGACCAAGAAATATCCAATCCCAAAACAAAGGGCCAGCTCCACCTCATGGAATACCACCTGCTCTCCCTTAGAGAGTGTGCTGTTGCTTTAATAAACTTGCCTTCTGCTTTCACTTTGGGCATTGATCTCTAATTCTCACGTGCCAACAATAAAAATAATGATGGTTTACCATTACAATGCATAGAAAAGGAGGTACAGGGAAATTGAATGAAAGGGAATAACAAAGTAGGTTCATTAGTCAATCTTCCTTGTAAAAAAATTAACCTGAAAGTGCGTTTGTGCCACCTCTCTCCTGTTTGATATGATAAAGAATGACCACGATACATGAATTATAGTTCGGGGTTTTGAAAAGCATAATAGCTTTATACCAACACTTGAGCTTTTATTATTTATTTATTTATTTATTTCTTGCTAACAAGATAGCTCGATTTGATATGCGGTTCCTGACAACCAACCTCAGAAGTAATTCCATCTTCATGAGAAGTCAGAAAGAACCACAAACCAAACCTCAAAATAGATTCAAAGAGAAAATACTCTTAAAAAAATTTCCCTTCCTGGGGCACCCGAGTGGCTCAGTGAGTTTGGCTCACTGGGCCTTTGCATTCGGCTCAGGTCATGATCATAGGGCCCTGGGATTGAGCCCCATGTCTGGCTCTCTGCTCAGCAGGGAGCCTGCTTCCACTTTCTCTCTCTGCCTGCTCTCTGCCTACTTGTGATCTCTGTCTGTCAAATAAATAAATAAAACCTTTAAAAAAATTTTTCCCTTGGGCACCTGGGTGGCAGAGTGAGTTAAAGCCTCTGCCTTCGGCTCAGGTCATGATTCCAGGGTCCTGGGATCGAGCCACACATCAGGCTCACTCCTCAGCAGGGAGCCTGTTTCTTCCTCTCTCTCTGCCTGCCTCCCTTCCTACTTGTGATCTCTATGAAATAAATAAATAAAATCTTTAAAAATAAAATTTCCCTTCCTATCAGAAGGAGACAAAACCACTAACAAATTCCCCAGAAAGCTTCATCTAAAAGGTTGTACTTTCTTCAGACACCCAGCAGGACCTTCTTCTCTGGGCCTTGTATTTCTTCAATGGCCTATTCCAGAGAATAAGACACTAAACTACTGAGCGCCAAGGGCCTCAGAACCACAAAAGAGATGATGAGGGGCACAAAGCACGCCTCTGGTCACCAAGAGGGTATGTAAACGTTTGCTGCTTTTCTGTACTTTTCAAAGCGGAGTTTTTAGCTGGAGGCCACTCCTTTAGGATAAATTGCTGATACCCTATAGTAAAAGCTTTTATATGACCTTTTACAAACCATTTCCTATCTTTGCATTCTATTGTGCCAAGACAGACATGGATTATTTAAAACCCTGAAGAGAGTGCTATTGCATTTAAATTGCCTGTAACCTTCGTGTAATAGATTTATGATCGATGATAGATTTAGTTAAAATATAACTGTTTTAAATATTTATTCTCAGTAAACGATTTCAAACTATGCTCATTTAAGTAAGTTGGTGCATAATCCCTTTTCTATTAAACCATAGTGCAAGGACCAATGCCGCGCTTCCGAGAGAACCCCAAGCTCTTTTTGTAGAATGGCCATATGCGTATGTATCAGGCGTCCTCTTTTCACTCGCTTTGTGGAGCACCTACCATGGAGGTCATGTAATAACCAATAACCAAAAAACAAACAAAAAACCCAAACATCCAGGTCGAAGTGATTCGCGCGTGCCATCATGCAATGGCGGACCCTGCCTGGAGACTAGGAGACTGCTCAAACAGATCGCGGGCAGGCATCTCAGCCCAGGCCTGTGCTGGGGAAGCTGGTTCCAGGCTTTGGGCACAATCAGGAAGCCATCAAAGTGACCCGAGAGTGCAGCCAGGTTTAGGGCTGATGATCTTTTTGCAGCCAGGCATCGCGCAGACACCTGCTCGGTGAGCCAGTCTAGGAGGCCGCTGAGCGCTGGCACTGGCCACCCTCGCAGACCCCCGGGGCTTCACCTCGTGCCCAGGCCCGGGCCTCCGCCTCAGGAAGGGGGGGGGGGCGAGGGCTGCCCGGAGAAGGGGCTTTGCTAATTGCCGAAGCGGGAAGTGAGCTCGCGGAGGACGTGGTGGAGAGTCTGGGAGGAGGTGGAGGGGCTGGCGGATGAGGGGCGTGCAGCGTGGAGGTGCTGTGCTGCGCCCCAGTAGGGACTGGAGGACCCACAGGTCTGGCCACCCATGCGCTCCTGCGCTCCAACCCAGCCCCGGAGCCGCGCTGCCCCTCGCAGCCCCATGGATTCTCCAGACGACCCTCTGCATGCAGGTAAATTGAAACCGCGCGCGCCCTCACCTGGAGCAGAAAGCGCGGGCCGCGAGCTCGCAGGGGTGTGGGGACCCAGCCTCCCGCGACCCCTGGGGCACCGGGACCACCCCGGACGCCGCGCCGCACCAGGGTCCGCACGGGATCGGGCCGGGGATGGCGCCACCCGAGGTGCGCACCGCCAGCGGGCGCACTAGACCCCATCGTTGGGCACCCACATGCGCGCGTGCCAATGTCCCCCTTCCCTCGTCTCCCGCCATGGCCCCGCCGCTTTTGTTCTGGACTTGGGATCCCAGGTGGAAACTAGTCCCTCAGACCTCCCTGGCAGCAAGGAGCGCAGGGAGGGATTCTCCGTTTTTCCACCCTGGCTCTTCCTCTCTCCACATTCACATGCCTTCTGGCATCCCTTTCCTCTCCTCATTGTCACTTTTATTAAATGGTTTTGTTCTGCATGTTGACCCGCAGAGCGATTTCATGAATGAATATACAGGAAACTGAGTTGGAGCCCACCTGTGAGACCCCACCTGTGGAGGCCTCTCATTAGAATGGACTCTGGTTCTAGCCTCAGTTCAGAATACTGCGTGTACCTGAGGACCGAGTCCAGATGTTTCTTTCATCTCTGACTTGAATTTGAAATCCTAACGTCACTATGACCTGGGAAGCCGAGGTACACAGCATCTTCATCTGAAATTCCACTAGAGCTCCCATTTACCTAGTGCCCAGCCTGAGTCTGTTTTCCACTACTGTCAGGGTTCTAGAAGTTCATGCACTGCCCACCACTGACAGTAGGGGCATCTCTCTGTCCAGATTTTCCCTTTACATAAGGAGGTCAGTTACAGGAGATTAGGGCCCACTCTAAGGACCTCACTGTAATGTGATTGCATCTGTAAGGACTCTAGTTCCAAGTAAGGTCACGTTCTGTGGTACCAGAGATAAGGACAGCAGCAAGGTTTCTGGGGGAAATGCAGGTCAGCTCTTAACAGTCCACTCTCTGGCTCTCCAAATTCGTGTCCTCCTTGTGTGCAAAATACCTTCACCCAATGCCCTCCAAAGCACTAATCATCCCAGAATCAACTCAAAATCTGATATCTCATCTGTCCTCCTCCACTCAAAGACCCAGATCTCACCCAGACCATGGGACCTGAGGACTGTATCCAGAAGCCACAATCTCCTGGTAAAGCTGCCCATCAGGTCCTGACATCACCCTCATTCGTCCCAGCAGCCGAGGGCCTACAGTTCCCATTGACAGTTTCTCAGAGGAAGTTTGAAGACCACCTCAGAGGACGTTCTTTGGGAGTGGATGAAGAGGGAAGGGGGTCAGAGCCTCCTGCCATTCCCAGGGCACCCAGAACCCAGAGAGTGAGATCTTGGGTGCTTTCTAGTGACAGATTCAAGGCAATTCTTCGACTTTAGGACTTCAGAGTTAACTTAGTTTTCATTTGTGATTATTATTTTTGTGTGGGGGCCATAGCTTTTCTTTTGACCTATGGCTGTTTTCACTCCCGGTTCTGAAGAACCCTGTTGAGGACTCTGAATGCTCTCAGAGCAGCAGTACTGGGGGACAGTGTGGACACATGGTTTGGTTTCTCCTCTGGCCGGATTCTGCGGCAGCCCCGCTCTGTCCTCCTCAGACTTCAGAGCAATAGATGAATAAGTGGAGAAAGGACCAGGGGGTCAGGAAGGTGGCCACCGAAGAGTGACTTCTCTGGAGGGTGGCTGAGCTAGTGAGTGAGCGTGTTAGTCCAGCTCTGCCTGCAGTCTGGATGGAGCTGAACAGGGGCCAGGGAAGGGGGGAGGAGGAGCAGAGAGCAGGGACAAAGTGACCAAAGAGGAGATTCAGATGAAGGGAAGTAATTGGGAGGAAAGAGAAGTAACTCTAGAAGACAGGCATGTAAGAAAGGAAAAGGGATGAAGTGGGCATCGAGAAAGGGCACCACCAGGGAAGGAGAGAGGGGAAGGGAAGAGGGAGGGAGGGAGGAAAGGGGAAAGGAAGAAGGGAGGAGTCAGCACACCAGGGCTCCCCCTGCATCTGAAGAAGAGGTGGCTGGTCTGGCTTGTCAAACAGGGTGCTCACTCTTTGGTCCCAGTTTCTGCTCCCAGTGCTACTGGGCTTTGCAAGGAAGGCAGGCTGTCCCCTGGGACCCACTGGAGCCCACTGGAGCCCACAGGAGGGTGGGAGAGGTAAGATGCCACGGGGTCCTGTCCTGAGCTGCTCCTAGCTGCTAGCCTCACCACATGGTGCAAGACGGACCCCAGAACAAAGGGAGGACACAGGGCCACATGTCTGCCGGTGGCCCTGGGCACTTAGCTCATCGCAGTGAACCACACCGCCTCCTCAACCCAGGCTTTCAAAGCCTGCTTCTTTGTTCCTGGCTTTCATGTCTGTAGGAACATGAGCCAGATCTAACTCATCTCCGACAGACAATTCTGACTCACCCCGTGTCAGATTTTTATTAGTGGCTGTGATAGAGTAAGATAGCAATGCTCCAACAAACGGACTATTTCCTCCCACGTGACCTCAACAGTCTTATACATTTTCTTAGCGAAAAAATCTTGTCTCCTTCCATTAAGCTCATAACGTGGTCTAATGTATACATGTGCCTTCGTTAGATGTGAAGCGATACAGAGGTCCTTTTTTTTTTTTTAATTTTACAAGGTAAAGTCAGTAAACACATCTAACTTGACGAATACGTCTCTAAAATGTCAATCCAGGCAAAGCTTTTTCTGCCTACAGTTTAGAGCCTACGTGGTGACATTTTTAAAATGCTTTCAGTCCCTCAGTGAGGCTCTTAGAAGCTAGCCAGGGCTTACTACGTGCCAGGCACCGTGTCAGGTGTTGGAGCTAAATGGATGGAGAGCTTGGAGGCAGGCTGGGGAGGGACATCCGTGACACAACCACAGCTAGAAATGGAGGCCAGTGCTAGAAAAGAGAGCAGGCTGCATGGAGAGTGTGTACCATGGGGCTTGTGAGCTCACGAATAAGTGGGAGTAACTGGAGTGGGGAGACGGGGGAGAGGAAGAGGGTCTTCCCATCAATGGGAATCACCTGTGCTTGGAGGCAGGCGCCATGAGGGGTCTCCACAGGAAGAGGGAGGCAGCGTGGTTGAAGGGCAGAAAGACAGGGCAGAACAGGCATCAGTCAGTTGGAAGGGTAGGAAGAGATAGATGGGAGGGTTATGGATGCCTTTGGAGGACTGAGAATTTGTTAGAAGATCAGTGCAGATTTCTATGGAGACAAAGGCCAGGAACTGATAGTTCTTTGAAAGGTCACTCTGGCTGCCTTTTGGCAAAGGGGTTGGTAAAAGGCACCTGCAGGTGTGAACACACCAGGTGGGAGGTGAGTGCAGGAAATCAGGTGAGGGAGCATGGGAACTTGGTCCGGGGAAAATAGCCTTTAATGAGTTCCACAAATTGGCACCAGCTGTAGCTTCATTACAGTGCTGGAAGGGGTAGGTGGGTGTGTCCTGGAGGTTACAGAAATTACATGAGAAAGGGAAGTCTTTTTAGATCTTTTTTCCAACTAGAGGAATTCTCACCTTATTGATAGAATTCCAGAGTGGGAACGGATGGACATGAGGACATCTTTGAAATGTCTGAATATGTTCTTTGACATCTTTGCAAGTGACGAGGAGACCTTGACCTTAGGAGGCCTCGGCCTTCTTTGTAGCCAAAAAGATTTCACCTACAGATTTGGGTTCTCCCTTTTAAAGTCAAGAAGACAGTCATTCCAAAGGACACCTCCTATCATTTTACCCTCTCATCATACCTCACATGCTGGGATCTCCAAGACACTCTGTTGCAGGTTGTGAGTATCCACTTTGGCCGGGCTGGTCTTGCCAAGAACACCACCACAGGAAATTTAGAGCCTGTAGTGCTATTAATAACATCATCTAAGACTGTCTTTGCTGCCCTCATGGCCTCTTCCCACCATGACTCACTGAAGCTTTTTACACGTTGTATCCATTAAGCTATAGTTCCCAAAGCTCATCTTCTCTAGTGCCATTAATTTTTAGGGGACCTGGCAAACCTTAAACTTCTCCCCCTTAATTGGATCCCTGTGCCCCCACAATCTCTTTGAATGCCTTTCACCATGATCCTTGAATGAGCTCTGAGACCACTGCTGGTACCTAACACTTCTTGGCACCTTGTCTCTTAGGTTCTTGGAAGAGGAGGTGGCTATGGAGGTGAGTGGGGATGGGAGTGGGAGGATTTCCCCTTCACTTCCTTTTTTGTTTTTTCAAATAATGGGTTTTGAGGGGGAGGGAAAGGTGAACCAGACAATTTATTTTCCACCTCCCATTGATAAAATGTTTACCACTCCCCATTGGAAGAATTTAGGTCTTTCTTTAGAATCTCCAGGAAAATCTCCCAAACCCAGGCCACCACCATGTGGATTCAGCCATCTTCTGATTAACCTCCAGATTGTCTCCTCCTAACTGCTCAAGCCACAGGTTAAGGGCGAAATGTTCAATGCCCAAACAATTAAGTGGGGAACACGTTTATCTAAGCAATTGCATGCAGCTCTGTATCTGCATACAGGGGGGGTCTCTCCAAAGCCTTTCCAACCTCAGCAAAACAAGAAAAAAGCCCCAGCGACCTGGGGGGTATATATCATTCATTCATTCCCGTGTTCAACACTCATGGCGGATCCCCACGGAGACAGTGGGAGAGCAATGACGGGAGAAATCCTGGAAGTTGAAGTCTGAGGAGGATTTCAAATTCAAGTCAGAGATGAAAGAAACATCTGGACTCGGTCCTCAGGTACACGCAGTATTCTGAACTGAGGCTAGAACCAGAGACCATTCTAATGAGAGGCCTCCACAGGTGGGGTCTCACAGGTGGGCTCCAACTCAGTTTCCTGTATATTCATTCATGAAATCGCTCTGCGGGTCAACATGCAGAACAAAACCATTTAATAAAAGTGACAATGAGGAGAGGAAAGGGACGCCAGAAGGCATGTGAATGTGGAGAGAGGAAGAGCCAGGGTGGAAAAACGGAGACTCCCTCCCTGCGCTCCTTGCTGCCAGGGAGGTCTGAGGGACTAGTTTCCACCTGGGATCCCAAGTCCAGAACAAAAGCGGGGGGGGGGCCATGGCGGGAGACGAGGGAAAGGGGACATTGGCACGCGCGCATGGGGGTGCCCAACGATGGGGGCTAGCGCGCCCGCTGGCGGGGGGCACCCCAGGCGGACCCGGGTGTGGCGCGGTGCGGCGTCTGGGGTGGTTCTGGTGCCCCAGGGGACGCGGGAGGCTGGGTACCCACACCCCCGCGAGCTCTTGGCCCGCGCTTTCTGCTCCAGGTGAGGGTGGGGCGCGGTTTCAATTTACCTGTGCGCAGAGGGTCGTCTGGAGAAGCCATGAGGCTGCGAGGGGCAGCGCGGCTCCGGGGCTGGGCTGGAGCACAGGAGCGCATGGGCGGCGAGTCCTGTGGGTCCTCCAGTCCCTACTGGGGCGCAGCACAGCACCTCCGTGCTGCACGCCCCTCCTCCACCAGCGCCTCCACCTCCTCCCAGACTCTCCACCAGGTCCTCTGCGAGCTCACTTCCCGCTTCGGCAATTAGCAAAGCCCCTTCTCCGGGCCACCCCCGCCCCCCTCCTTCCTGAGGCGGAGGTCCAGGCCTGGGCACGGGGTGAAGCCCTGGGTGCCTGCGAGTGTGGCCAGCGCCAGCTCTCAGTGGCCTCCTAGCCTGGCTCCCCCAGCGGGTATCCGCGCGCAGCCTGGCTGCGAAAAGATCATCAGCCCTAAACCCCAGCTGCACTCTTGGATCACTTCGATGGCTTTCTGATTGCGCCCGAATGGAGGAACCAGTTTCCCCAGCACAGGCCTGGGCTGAGATGCCTGCCTGCTATTTGAGCAGTCTCCTGGTCTCCAGGCAGGGTCTGCCTTTGCATGATGGCAGGCGCGAATAACTTCGACCGGGATGTTACGGTTTTTTTGTCTGTTTTTTGTCATTGGTTATTACATGACGTCCATGGTAGGTGCTCCACAAAGCGAGTGAAAAGAGGACGCCTGATACATACGCATATGGCCATTCTAGAAGAGCTTGGGGTTCTCTCGGAAGCGCGGCATTGGTCCTTGCACTATGGTTTAATAGAAAAGGGATTATGCACCAAGTTACTTAAATGAGCATAGGTTGAAATCGTTTACTGAGAATAAATATTTAAAATAGTTATATTTACTAAATCTATCATCAATCATAAATCTATTGCATGAAGGTTACAGGCAATTTAAATGCAATAGCAATCTCTTCAGGGTTTTAAATAATCCGTGTCTGTCTTGGTACATGAGAATGCAAAGATAGGAAATGGTTTGTAAAAGATCATATAATAGCTTTTACTATAAGGTATCAGCAATTTATCCTAAAGGAGTGGCCTCCAGCTAAAAACTCAGCTTTTTGAAAAATGCAGAAAAGCAGCAAACGTTTACATACCCTCTTGGTGACCAGAGGCATGCTTTGTGCCCCTCATCATCTTTTTCGTGGTTCTGAGGCCCTTGGCGCTCAGTAGTTTAGTGTCTTATTCTCTGGAATAGGCCATTGAAGAAATACCAGGCCCAGAGAAGAAGGTCCTGCTGGGTGTCTGAAGAAAGTACAACCTTTTAGATGAAGCTTTCTGGGGTATTTGTTAGTGGTTTGATCTGCTTCTGATAGGAAGGGAAATTTTTTTTTTAAAGATTTTATTTATTTATTTGACAGACAGAGATCACCAATAGGCAGAGAGCAGGCAGAGAGAGAAGTGGAAGCAGGCTCCCCACTGAGAAGAGAGCCAGACATGGGGCTCAATCCCAGGACCCTAGGATCATGACCTGAGCCGAACGCAGAGGCTTTAACACACTGATCCACCCAGGCGCCCCAGATGGGAAATTTTTTAAAGAGTATTTTCTCTTTGAATCTATTTTGAGGTTTGGTTTGTGGTTCTTTCTGACTTCTCATGAAGATGGAATTACTTCTGAGGTTGGTTGTCAGGAACCGCATATGAAATCGAGCTATCTTGTTAGCATAAGATAAATAAATAAATAAATAAAAGCTCAAGTGTTGGTATAAAGCTATTATGCTTTTCAAAACTCCGAACTATAATTCATGTATCGTGGTCATTCTTTATCAGATCAAACAGGAGAGAGGTGGCAGAAACGCACTTTCAGGTTAATTTTTTTACAAGGAAGATGGACTTATGAACCTACTTTATTATTCCCTTTCATTCAATTTCCCTGTACCTCCTTTTCTATGAATTGTAACGGTAACCCATCATTATTTTTATTGTTGGCACGTGCTTTGTGAACCATAAAGTGTACATTATAAATGGGAGTGCTTTTCTTTTCTTGCAGTTTACAAAAAAATTATTTTTTTAAATTTATTTTTTATTTATTTTCAGCATAACCGTATTCATTCTTTTTGCACCACACCCAGTGCTCCATGCAAGCAGTGCCCTCTATAATACCCACCACCTGGTACCCCAACCTCCCAACACCCCGCCCCTTCAAAACCCTCAGATTGTTTTTCAGAGTCCATAGTCTCTCATGGTTCAGCTCCCCTTCCAATTTCTCCCACCTCCCTTCTCCTCTCTAACTCCCCATGTCCACGAAAAACTAATTTAAAAACATTCATCCACCAGAGTACCCAAAGGGCTCCCACATAAACTATCTGTCGTTACATTATGTCATTCTGCTTTCGCTTCTATTGCTGTCCAAACAATGTTTTAAAACATTCTTTAAAATGGGCCTTTTTAACAAGATTTTTACAAAAGATTTTATTTATTCATTTGTCAGAGATAGCACAAGCAGAGGGAGAAGCAGGCAGAGTGGGAAGCAGGCTCCTGGTAAGCAAGAAGCCTGATGGGGGACTCGATCCCAGGATGCTGGGATTATGACCTGAGCTGGAGGTAGACAATTAAACAACTGAGCCATCCATGTGTCCCTGAAATGGGCATTTTTGACATTGCCTGATAGCACCTACACACTCATGAATCTCAGATTCATGATACATGGGGCTAGTGGACTTGACAATCATGGAGTCAAGCATGCTGGATTTGACTCACGGGTCTGTCACTGTGAATTTGGGTGGCTTCTAAACTTGCTACATAGAAACCCAAGCATGTAAGAATTTGCAGGATTGTGACAGTTCAGTGGTATAATGTATACATAAAAATACCTAAACCAGTGTCTCTCACAAAGTAGGTACAAATAGACCAGCTCCCTTCCTGCCTTCATTCTGTCCTTGGAATTCCGTCCCTTGGGAGAAGTTCCTACTGCCCTTGTTACAAGAAATAAATGATATTTACTACACTGTTGGTGCATAGCATGGATCAATACATTGAGTGATAGTATTAACATACTTCTTGAACTGCCCATTGCCCCCCCCCAAGCACCAAATAAAATGTCATGCTCTGGGGAAACCAAAGTGAGAGGTCCCCAACTTTTAGGAGTTATGGACAGGAGAGAGATGCAAATACTGTGTCAGTGTAGAACCAGGATAACTAATGCTTAAACCAGGAAGAGAATGTGTGTGGAAGAAAGGCATTGATGATGTATAAAGCCATTTGGCTGGGTGGTGACTACCCTCAGACTGACAATTTGCCATGAAAGCTTCCAGGCAAATTTGAGATCTTTATTAGTGACAATATGGCTATAGCCTTAAGGGGAAGAAAAAAAACCAAAAACCAAAAAAACCAAAACACACATACACATAAACTGTTGGTCTTGTGTCTTTTCACAAATAATGAGTTATCAGAAATTTTATCTTTAAATGGGGAAAACAGCAACTGAAAATGTATTTCATTTGATTCATCACAGAATATGGTGTTTTTGTTCATTTCACACCATTTTTGTTAAGTTTTATTTAAATTAATGCAATCTGAGATAAAATGTTAATATTCCTGAGGGTATGGACATTGTATACAAATGAACCCAGCTAAGTGGGCTCCTGGACAGGGTCTGATCTATTTATAAAAGTAGCTGGAGCTAAGTGGTTTGTTCCAGAAGAAGATAACGCCTTCCCTCCGTTGCATTTGCCTTCTACAGCCTAAGTGGGAGTTAATACGTTCACTTGTCTCCTTCAATTTTGTCCAGAGTGTGTTAAAGCAGTCATAGGGGATCTGGGTGGTTTTGCCATCTGCCTTCTCATAACAATGCCCCAGTTTTCTCCTGGAGAATCAACGTTCCTGCTTTCAGTCCATGCACTTAGGTAGCGGCAACTTCACACTGGCTCCTGACTCTAGCAGTGGCATGTCACCCACTAATGGCCTTTGAGAACATCACTGAGTGAGCCGTAAGTTTAGTAGATGGACGAGACCTTTGCTGGGTCGGTGAGGAGGTGGGTCTCTGAATAACTAGCCCAAGATCCACTTGTGTGTGGTGGAACAAATGAGCAGTGATGTGTTGGCCAGAGTACCCATCCTAGAGAGCCCTGAATGCCAGACAAAAGCATTTGAGACTATTTTTTCAGGCAACAGGAAGCCAGGAAGCTAGTTTTGAAAAGCAGCACATGAAAATTTGTGTTTTTGGAAGATTAGTGGGGCAGCTGTGTGTACGATAGGGTGGAGGGAGGAGAGATTGCAATCCCTGAGTGCATTTAATATTTATGATGCAGTGTAATTTATTATGAAGTTGAATTTGCATCCTTATCCAAACGTAAGGGAAACTCCTGTCCAAAAACTGTAAATTTTTTTTTGGTTGCCTTTTTTTTTTTTAAAGATTGTATTTATTTATGTGACACAGAGAGAGATCACAAGCAGGCAGAGAGGCAGGCAGAAAGAGAGAGAGAGATGCAGGCTCCCGGCTGAGCAGAGAGACTGATGCGAGACTTGATCCCAGGACCTGAGATCATGACCCGAGCCAAAGGCAGAGGCTTAACCCACTGAGCCACCCCGGTGCCCCTGGTTGCCTTTTTAAGCATTCCTTGTCTCACATGAAGTGATTACAAATTTGCAGATGTGCATTAAAATGATGTATTCCAAAATGTTAACAGAGGAATTAAAAAACTTATTAAGTAAAATATTATCATTTTTGTTGATTTGAAGCCTATTTGACAAGGGACATAGCATTCTGGTGCATATATGTAAACATGAATAATTATTTTTTAAAATCTTTATTTATTTATTTGACAGAGATCACAAGTAGGCAGAGACAGGCAGAAAGAGGGAGGGGGAAAAAGGTTCCCCGCTGAGCAGAGAACCTGATGTGGGGCTTGATCCCAGGACCCTGAGATCATGACCTGAGCTAAAGGCAGAGGCTTAATCCGCTGAGCCACCCAGGTGCCCCTAAACATGAATAATTCTTTTTTTAAAGATTTTATTTATTCCTTTGACAGAGACAGATCAGAAGTAGGCAGAGAGGAAGGCAGAGAGTGGAGGAAGCAGGCTCCCTGCCAAGCAGAGAGCCCGATGCGAGACTCGATCCCAGGACCCTGAGATCATGACCCGAGCCAAAGGCAGAGGCTTAACCCGCTGAGCCACCCAGGTGCCCCTAAACATGAATAATTCTTAAAGGTTCCTCTACTCACTTATATAGAAGCCCTTTTCCAAACAGAAGATTAAATCTCTCTTGGCTACTCCTACCAGCTTATTCTGAATTATTTTCCATCCAGAAGCATGAACCTGAAAACCACAGTTTTTACAAGGTGTTTGGTTTTCCACCAAGAGAATCACATAATTTGTGGTGATTCAGTGTGGTGTGTTGCTAAAAGCATTTCCAATGCTGTGGATACAAGAGGGTAGTGCAGAGAGGTAAGGAAACAGGAGAAAAGGATAGGGCTCTCTAATGAGCACTTTATTCCAGAATTTTCCTCCAGCCTTGGGAGCTCACCACTCACAAGTGTGTGCTGGTGCCTTGATCTCATGGGCCACAGTGCTCAGCATCTTCCAGCTGCTTTTTTAGTGAATACATATGTAACAATTGATTCCTTGCCCCGGACTTTGAGAGAAAAATCTGTTCAGAGGGATGGACACTCTGAACTAACACCAGAAAACACTCTCTGTAGTCTTCTTGTTAAATGAAAAAATATGGTTAAAACACTTTTGACCGTCTACTACGTACAGCAAAATGTAAATCTTAATTGAAATATGTCCTCTCAGCTGTGCTTAAGCAACTGAGTCCTGAGCTTTTCAGGTTTTCAGTCTGAAAGAGTACACCGCTGGTGCTCTGAAAGGGAAGAGAAAGGACACGCTGTTCTCCATATAAAATTTATCAAGCAATTATCTCCTAACACCTTCCTATCCAAATTACCTGATATGCTCTTCCACTCCTTTATTCCACATTACTGCCTTTTCCAGAATTCTGTCTCACATCACAACATGTCTTCTGTTATTTTCTTCTTGCAAGCAAATTTTGTTTTCTCCATCTAAAAAAATCAACAATCATTGGGTATTTCAATTCCCATTTTCCACAAATGCATTGATTCTTCTTATCTATTACTCTTTTCTCATACTTAGTGTCTTTGTCTTTATGGGGTTTGTACTTTGCCTTTCCCCATCCTTTACTGCCATTATATAATCAAATCTAATAACTTCTTAGAGAAAGTTAAAAATTCCTGCATAGCCACATGTGAACACAAAGTCACTGATTTTTAGCAAACCTATAAGGTAGTCAGACATCCATTCAATTTCTTTTTTTTAAGATTTTATTTATTTATTTGACAGAGAGAGATGACGAGCAGCCAGAGAGGCAGGCAGACAGAGAGGAGGAAGCAGGCTCCCTGCTGAGCAGAGAGCCCTATTTGGGGCTCGGTCCCAGGACCCTGGGATCATGACCTGAGCCGAAGACAGTGGCTTAACCCACTGAGCCACCCAGGCGTCCCTCCATTCAATTTCTTAACTGAATCTCAAATGCATCCTGAGTTCTAACCTAAACCTAAGTTCTACTTCTTACACGTTGTTATATGACCAAATTCTTTCAGTTCAGTATTTTGTAACATTTAAATATTAATCAATTGATGCTTTGTGTATTTCTATGAAAATAATTTGAATACTGTAGATTTATTGTTATATTTATAGATTTATAATCAAAGTTTCATCAGTTGAAGTTTTTAGAAATTTCAGATATAATGATTAACCTAAAATGATACTGCCTCAAATCCCTCTGATATCAAGGCCCAACACCTGATTATAGCCAAACCTGTGGTGGATAGTTCCATGGGAAATTGCAGTTACTTAACACTGATAGCATCTCATGTTCTCTCTCTCATTTTAGAATGTCTCCAACACAACCCAAAAGTGTAGGAGAGTTAATGTCCTCTGAGGACAGCTCTCAGTGAAGTGGAAATAAGAGCCATAGATAAAATTGTCAGTTTTCTGGTCTTCATGAGGACAACTTAAAGAAGTTTCTCAGGACCTTTCAGTAAAAGCAAGCCTTCATTTTCTATCCACAACAATTATATCAACAATGTACCTCTTTGACAAAGTTGCTTCTTCACTGTCTCACTTTCCCATTCTTTTCTACCTTGGATAATCTCCCAGATAAACTAACAGTACTCAAATCCTTTGTCCTACTCTTTGCTCTCAGGATAAATGGAGACAAAAGACTTAGATTAATATCAAGTTCTGAATGGGATCTTAGAGCTATTTCTGTGCAGATTTTCATAAACATAGGGACCTTTGAATTATCAGGCTATAAATAAGTTCTAAATGGAGGGGGCAAAAGCAAAAAGTAGAAATTTTTATGTTTGATTTTTAATCATGATTAATTGACTTTATTGATTATTAAAAATACTAACACTATAAAAGTGTGTATCTTTGTAAAACAATGTCATAATGGAAGAAATAGGTTGCATAGTCCTTTTGAGAATATTAAACCAAGTGTTCAGGTGCCATCTAAGTTCTTGTTTAATCCAGAACTTTGGTGTGCATTATCTTGAGGAATAGGATTTTGAAGTCCAGACAGATTAACAGAAAACTGATCCAAATGTGTGTGTTTATATTTCTGCTTTTGTTGTAAAAATCAAAATGTGATTGCTGGTTTAAAATGGTAAAACTAATAATGTTAATGGACTCTATTATAAATTTTCTAATTGCATGGGAAGAATCCAATAAACATAGAATTAATTGATTTGCAAATCCTCAAAGAGCTACAGGATCAGGTAGTGGTATGTTCTGATTCAACAGCATCATAATGCAGCATTTTATATGTGTGGCTAATGGATATTTTCATGAATGTTTGCTAGCTAGTCAGCCAATACAGAGAAATATTAGGTAGGGTAATTACTCACAGTTGTGTTTACTAAAATGAGAGAAAATTATCAAATGACACTACTAATAATAATCCTATAGCAGGCTAAAAAATTCAAGGATAATTACAAGTATTAATCTAGCTTTCTTCCCTGATTATGACTCTTCTCTCCTTTATCATAATGGGAGTAGCAGATTGTCTGCAATGAATTGTGAAAACCCAGCAGTGACTTTGGCAGTGAAGGCCTCCCATCAAATTTGATAGGATAAAATGATTCTGGATGGTCTTGAGCAAATGTGTCAATTTTTTTTTTTTCTGTGTGTGTCATAAAAGAAAGAAGCAATAGTAAATTCTTGCTGTTATTCCATGGAGCCAATAAAATCATACTGCCAGCAAGAGGCTGTTGACACCGTAAGTGTGGTTAACTGTCTTTAAATACTAGGCCTCGAAATAAAATTCCATATTTCACATAACCTCTTTTTTATTTAAAAAACAAAACAACAAAAAAAAAACAAAACAACTATACTGCTTACATTTAGGGCCCTGCTGTTGTGTAATTATTTTTGAACATGTCTACTGTAAGTGTATATATATATATATTTTTCTGTGCAATAAATTCATTTAGAGATAAATTTGGATTGCAAATTATTTTGAGGGAGGCATGGTATTTGTGGCTAGTCTTACAAGTAAAGACTAAAAGAAAGAAGAAAAACATTTTTTATTACAGCATATTTACATCTGTCCAAAGTAATTATTTACTATAGTACTGACTAATGTATAATTCTGTACACAAAGAAAGAAGTTAAATGAGTTATAATTCAGTCGAAGTATAGCTGGCCATTTTAAAACTTACCACTGAATCTTTCTGGTATGAAATGTGATATCTGGCAATCTGGTCCAGTTCATTACATCAGGTCATTTGTATGTTCTTATTACCATTTTGATAGCATAGCTCATTTTATAACCCAGACATTTTACAATGGAACTATGATGCATGTATTTTCAAAGTATAGACATACATGAAGCTATGAGGTAAAAAGATGAATGTCCATAGTACCATATAGACTCAACAAATAAAAGTGTCCAAGGCTCTGAGTGAGATTTATGAATATTGTATTAGATTAGGCCAACATGTGGTTTTGATATAAATCATCTGTTCTTAAATTAGAATTACAATCGTTGAGTACAGTGTTGAAAATGGCAGATAGATTTTAGCTATCTTTGCTCACTAGGGAAAATGGAAAAATGATTAGTTTGGTCAGATTTTTCACTTAACTTCTGAAAAATCTTATGTTGGAGAGAACCCTTCTGAAATAAGAATCCTTAAAGACATAACCCCTTTGGCACAAGTTTTTGAAGAAACTTGTTTGATGTTGTAGACAATTATATGGCACACGTACTGTTCTAGATGTTTCATGCCAATAATATGTAAGCCATACCAAGGCTACATATACATATAGAGATGTTCCTCAGCTTACAAGGGGGCTATGTACAGAGAAAAACACATAAAAAATTGAAAATGCATTTAATACCCCTAAACTATCAGATATCATAGCTTTCCTTAAGCTTATTTAAACATACTCAGAACACTTACATTTGCCTGCATTTGGGCCCAAAATCATCTTAAGCAAAGCCTATTTTATAACAAAGTATCAAATATCACATGCAATTTATTAAATATTACACAAAAAAAAAAAAAAGAAGAATGCTTATATATAGAATGGTTGTAAGAATATCAGTTGTTCACCCCTGTAATCTTCTAGCTGACTGGGAGCTGTGGCTCACTGCCCCTGCCCAGCATCACAAGACGGCACCATACCACATGTCACTGGCCCTTTTTATAAAGACCCAAATTCAAAATTCAAAGTACAGTTTCTACTGAATCACTTTCACTTTCACATCATTGCCAAATATATCATAAGTTGAATCATTGTAAATCAGGAGCCATCTGATTTGAAAGTTAAATCACAGTCACCCATATACACACACAAAAAGGCCTTCGTGTAGGGCCATCTATGTATCTCTAAACAACATAGCATGACATATCAACAGCAAAAAATGGATGTGAAGGGGACAATTGCTTTGCGTCAGTACTCTGAGCAGTAACATACATGGCCTTACTCACCTAGCAGAACTCCAGAGCCAGCTGATGGCAAGGAATTTTACAAATGTTTGCTGAACAGCTTAAGCACTATTATTTTTAAATTAGTGTGCATGCCTGTTTTCTAAAGATATGTTAATTTATTTTATTGACTTTTTACAAAACCAAATAATTTCCTCTTATTTAAGTGGCAGGTAAATAGCATTCTTTTTAATTTAAATCAAATGGCTTTTTAGGGAAAATATACTAAAAATTCTGAAACTTGTATTGCTTATGAATCTTTTATTGGAATCCTTATCAAGTTGTATTTTTCAAGTTTTTCCTAAATAATCTTCAAAGAATTGAAAATATTTTTTGGATTTTATTCAAGGCTATTAACACACAATTCCACCTTGTTAAATATAGTGCTAAACGTTCAATCAAAACGTTGTGTCTTTTTTTTTCCACTACCACATCCTCCATCTACTGACTGGATTCTCTCCCCAACTAACACATATATACCATTGTCTGTCTTTAGGATAAGTAAGGGTCATCTTTTGTATTTATTCTATTCCTCGTATGCTTCTGAACTTGTTGAATTTTAATATAGTCACACCATAAGCATCACATATTTGATTCCCCTTTCAATAGTAAACAGTGCACAACCAGAACATACCTTCAAAGCTATCAATAGACTTACTCTGACATATTATTTTTGTATTTTTGTAAATTAAAAGAATTAAATTATAGAACAAGAGTTTCAGGTGGTAGGTGTTGTAAGTTTTACCCAAACTGACTTTTGTCAATCTCGTTTTTGTCATCATATATGTCAAGTAGTTTTCTCACGTTAATTTTTAGAATATCCTTGTATAATGAATATTTACACTGATATCTAGTATAAAAATCTTGCAATTTATTTTAAAAACATTAAGATATTGAAAATCAATCTATTTCTTTGATTCATTAAAGACATTTTTGGCTTGTTTCCAGTACTTTCTTACTGGTTAAAAAATGAATTTGAAGTAGTCTGAATTTCATTATTATATGGCACTTTCCCTTTGATGAATACAAGGATGATATTCTGTATTAGCTATCTGAGAAGAATTTATTTTTTTTAATTTTATTTATTTGTGAGTGAGAGAGAGCACAAGCAGTGGGAGCAGCAGGGTGAGGGAGAAGCAAACTCCCGGCTAAGCAGGGAATCTGTTGCAGAACTGAGTCCCAGGTCCCTAAGATCATGACCTGAGCTAAAGGCTCAGGCGTTTAACTGACTGAGCCACCCAGGAGTCCCAATCTGAGAAGAGCTCTGTATGTTATTCCTATTAATATGAAGTTTAAAGTCTAGGTGATTAACTTAATATTTTAGAGTCTATTGCATAGATAGCACTATGTTCCAGGCAGAGAGTAAGAAAGAAATATTAAATCAACCATATTCTATGCATTCTAAATGAAAATAATTAATCAATCATAATAAATCCTTCTATTTATGGAATATCAACTTATAAGCTTTCCTCCATATGAACAATGCCAAATATCAGAATAAAGGGTCATCTAATACAAATAAAGGATAGAATTAAAGAATTCTGGTAAGCCATTTAATTTTGAAAAATGGTTCTATAATGTTGCTGAGTTGTGGTTTTCAGTTACATAATATCTGATAAGTGTAGAAGTAACATGAATGTTACGTGAGATGAGAAATGGTATATAATTAAGATATTTTTAAAAGTACAGATAACTACAAATTTGTAAACATAGCATTATGGAGGAATAAAAATAAATGATAGCTACACACTCTAAAGTGAATACATTTGGAAAGTTAATAGAGAAGTAAAACAAGGGCAGTGCAAAAAGTATGGTACATTTTTATGAAGTTCAAAAAAATTCTTTGAAACCATAGATGGACTTAAAGATACTATTATGTATCAAATATTGTAAAAATTCATCAAGGAAATAGCAAACATAAAATAACCAAAGCATACAAACTTGGGTAGATACAATAGGTGTGATCATGTTCTACTTCATAAAGAGATTCCACTCTCATGGAATATGCCTCCAAAGACAACATACAGGAGTACCTGCAGGCCCAGAGGCCTCCTGACCTGGAGTACTGTTACAATATCAGCCACAATGCAGCAGAGCATCTCTCCTCCAAGGACCTGGTATCCTACGCCTATCAGGTAGCCTGAGGCATGGAGTACCTTGCCTCCAAGAAGTGCATACACCAAGACCTGGCCACCAGGGAAGTGCTGGTGACAAAGGACAACATGATGAAGATCTCAGACTTCAGCCTTGCCAGAGATATCACCACATCAGTTACTATAAAAAGACAACCAACAGTGGACTGCCTGTGAAGTGGATGGTCCCTAAGGCCATGTTTGACCAGATCTACATCGACCAGAGTGACTTCTGGTCTTTTGCGGTGATCCTGTGCAAAATCTTCACTCTGGAAGCCTCCCATATCCTGGAGTACCTGTGGAGGTGGTTTTCAAGCTGCTGAAGGAGTCATTTGATGGATAAGCCAATAAGTGCACCAGAGAGTTCTACACAATAATGAGGGGTGGCTGGCATGTGGTACCTTCAAGCTGCTGGTAGAAGACTGGGATCATACTGTGGCCTTGACCTCCAACCAGGAGTACCCGGACCTGTCCTTGGCCCTGGAACAATACTGTCTATGCTTTCCCAACACCCAAAGCTCCACCTGCTCCTCAGAGAAGAATCCCACCTTCTCTCATGTGCCGTTGCCCAGGGAGGCCTATCTGCCCTGACACCCAGCCCAGCTTGCCAATGGTGGACTCAAATGACTAGTTTACCTATTACTCCTGTCCAGATTCCGTCATAAGCTGTAAACCTTACCCCCCACCCTCCCTGCAAGACTCACTGCATTCTCCTTTGTCCCTTTCCTACTGGCAGGAGCCAGCTGCCTACCTGAGGCCTTCACCCCTTGAAGTTCAGCTCTCTTCCCCTTCCTCTTCTTCCTCCTTACAACCTGCTCATGAAAGAAAGGCACAGAGAGGCAGGTACTTGCTCGTGGCTACTTCCTTCCCTCCCATATGTTGGACCAAGAGCCCTCCCTGGCATCTGGTACTGCGTCGACGTCGAGGGAGTGGGAGATGAGGCATGCCAGTGAAAGATGTCGCAGCTTTCCTGTTTTGGTTTTGTCTGCTTAGCATAACATGTAAGACTGAGTTCTGGTGGCAGGGACCTAGTCCTTGGGGCTATAGCACTAGCGAGGGGAGGTCAACTGCTCTGGGCCTTGGCTAAGAGCAACCCCTGCTCCAGAGATATGGTGCCAAGGGCTTATTAATTTTGATACTAATTTGCTTTGCTGACCAAATACCTGGTATCAAAAGATGGGACGGAGAGGCTGAAAGCAGTGTTGTGGCCATGGGGTCCAGCCACAAACTATGAAGAAAACACAAAGTGTATAAATCTGAGTAAGTATATATTTACACACATTTTTAAATAGGTTGTTATCAAAGATTTAAATAATGGGTAATATGCTCCTCGTGGCTCGGAAGCATCAGTTGCCATATATTAAAAACAAAGAAAAGAGGTGTCTGGTTGGCTTCCACCATAAGTGTCCCTTCTTTTCAGGTCATGATCCCAGGGTCCTGGGATGGAGCCCCACATCAGGCTCTCTGATCAGTGGGAAACCTGCTTCTCCTTTTCCCTCTGCCCTGCTTATAGTTCCTCTTCTTGTCTCTCTGTCTCTCAAATAAATAAAATATTTAAAAAAAAGAAAGAAACAAAATGTTTTTAAAAGGTCTTTTTTTTTTTTTTAATTTTCTATGGGTGCCTGGATGACTCAGTTGTTTAAGCAGATGTTTGCCTTTGGCTGAGGTCATGATTCCAGTGTACAGGGATCCAGCCCTGCATGGGACTACTTGCACCCCAAGGAGCTTGCTTCTGCCTCTCCCTTTGCACGTGATTCCCCCCGCTTGTGTGCTTCCTCTCTCTCTCTTTCTCTCTCTTGCTGTCAATAAACAAAATAAAAGTTTTTCCTAAATAAATAAATAAATTTCTAAACCTATTTTCACTTTAGGTCCCTTAACAAAAATTGCTACTGCTTCATTTAAAAAAAAAAAAAAAAAAAAAGATAATTTAGAAATGTGCTTCCAGAGCTAAAAAGCTGTTTTGTTTTTTTGGTCAGGATTAAATATAGAAGTGCTTTAAAAAGTAAAAGAAAAAATATGCTATATTAACACTAATCACACTATAACTTTGGTGGTTATATCAAGATAATGAAAAGTGATTTTAAAGCAAATTTCATTATCAGACATAATGATCAAGTCAAAATTACAGAAGACTAAAAGGATGAATTTATCAGTGAGTATAACAATTCTTGACTTTTAATACTTAATAACAGATTTGGGGATATATAGGGAAAAACTAAGAACAAAAATCATAACTTCTACCTTAGAAGAGAAATGGAAAAAAAATTTCAACACCTTTATTTTAAGATTATATAGACAAATGGTCATCAAATTGGTAAGATATGTAAGACTTGAACAAAATTATCAACTAACTAGATATGCTTGATATTACAGAACACTCCCAACAACCGCAGACTACATATATCTTAAGCCATGATTTTCTTTGCAAAGGTCAACATTGATAATGTTCTAGTCATACCTCCGTGTACCAGGAAAGAAGTAGCACATTTCTTGAAAGACACAGCTATCAAAGATCCATTGAGAAACCGTAAAGATGGAGAAGGGATTTGCAAATTATATATCTGATAATGGATATCTACTCTGATTATTAAAAATGAATAAAAATAAAAAACCTTACTAATAACCAAACAGAGTATCCAATTTTACATGTGAAGAAAATTATTGAAGAGACATGTCACCAAAAGGATATGGATGGCTTATAAGCACATGACAAATTTCTCAACATTTAGACATTAAAGAAATACAAATTAAAATCATAATGAGACATGCTTACATATCTATTAGAATGGCTAAAAATATAAAGGCTAATTGTACTTCGTCTGAGCTAGATTGAGAAGCAACAAAAAATCTAAACTGTTGTTGGCATATATCATGATACCACCACTTTGGAAAATATCGGCCTTATAATAGGTTCAGTAGACTATTTGTAAATTTAAAAAAAAATTAATGTTGAAAGTATACTGAATTTCATAAGTCATTACAATATTTTTTTCCAAAAAATAAACTATGTAAAACTTACCTTAAATTTACTTTCAAAATATTTTATAGCATATAATGGACAATATACATAAGCCTTAAAGAAACAATCATATAAATAACCATTTCATACCTACTTAAAAATTGCATAATACCACACTCCTAGGTCCTCCCTGAATGCTCTAAAATAACCCTTAAAAGGAAATACATTTTTAAAAATAACAGATTTTTTGGCCAATAATTTAATAAAATAAAAGTTTCATTCATCTATGTAGATCATAATAAATGTTTTTAATAAGCATGAAATTATAACTCTGAAGTGTGCTAAAATGAAACCACCTGCTAAGGGTGAGAGAACAAAAATAAACATCATTTTTCCAAACAAGAGGAATTTATTACCTTCGAATCAATGCATGTGGATTTGTTCAAACTGGCAATAAAGGAATATGGAAACAAAAACCATAGAAAGTTATATTTTAGATTTCCAAAAGACACCAAAGTGAGGAATATACATTTTTTAAATGTTACATAATGCTACATAATGACAAGATGACAGGGTGTGACAAATAGCATTTTAAAAGCTCTACTCATACAGGAACGGAAGGTGTCATTTCCCTATAATTTTATATATGTCATTAATTTACTATATCTGGATACAACATATTACCAAAGAGATGTTCATCAAAGACTAAATCATTTTTAATGGAACATAATAATTTCAACCTACATCTATTAATCTTTTTTTTCGATCAAACATTTATAGTCTCGCTAAACATTTTATCAGTTGTAGACAAAATTAAAAAATAGGATAAAAAGTCGTGTTAGGAAAAGTAGATTTTCTTTGAAATTTGCATTTAAAAATGAAAATATTTGCTGATATTTTTAAAACTTTAAATGTAACTTTATATATAACTGACCTATCAAATGATATAAAATTTTTGGAGACAATATAGTTTGGGGCACATGGTAAGCAATAATCAATTTTTTGTTGATCCAAGTGTTCTTGTTTTATTTTTCTTAATTATTCTAGTACCACAATTTATAGTTCTAAGATTTGTCCACCCCCCCCATTTTAATATCTCTTAAGGTGGCACTCACCTTGCACTTGATGACATATCCTAGTTTAACGGACAGCATTTCTCTTTCTTAGTCGAACATAAACTATATTGCATCTTACCCTTGATGAAAGCTAGGATGCAATTAAATACTCTATTATGGTTATGATTCTGATATTTGAAATCCTCCGGTAGCTCCCTGTGCCCCCACAGTGTAGTACCTCACCTCCTCGGCATAATATACAAACCATCTCACCCCCAGTGTTAACCCCGGGGCTCAGCCTCCATCCCCAGGTGATGCTGCCAGATCAGCTGTCGGTTGTCATGAACTTGCTGTAGTTTCCCGAATGCACTGTGCTGCCTCCTGGCACTTTGAAACTTGACACACTCATCCTCATTCTTCGCTTTGCCCTTGTCTATCACCTCCCCTGAAAATCTGTTCCTAAGTGGCTTTTCCCCGCTCCAACCTACCCTTGGCAGTCTTTTATCTCCCTGTGGTAAAGCTTGTCACACTGCACCATGGACATGCCCGTTGTCCCTCTGAGAAGAGAAAAGGGACAGGGAGGGCCCCCCAGCATTTGCAGCTATAGTGCAGAGCCCCATGCCTGACTTGCAGGAAATGCGAGATCATGAAGACAAACGGAGATCATCCTCTGACTAAAACCAGCTCTTCTTTGCCTACCACAGGATCTGGATCAATAAAGAGAAGCCAGTTATTATTGCTGTTTTTCTAGGGATATTTTTCCCATATATTTCAGGGGTTTCTGGTTAGCCCCAGAGGGCAATGTTTTTTCTTCTGGAGGGCAGGCAGAGGGCTGTATTGTAGTACTGGAATTGCCAAACTGGAGGGCTTGTGGGCCAGGAGTTGAGGACAGAAGTCTGAGAACACCGGCAACCTTAGGTTTCTGGGCGAGGGCATGGCAGGTACACTCTGCAGAGCTGAATCGAGATCTCGTGCATCTGAAATCAGGTGAGGATCTGACGAACGCTCAGGTTGGAGTTTCTGTCCCGTATGGCCCTCTTCATGAAGAGGTGGTGGATCATGAGGTCATGGAATTTTTCCCACGATGGGAGTTGTGAGATGCTCCAAATCATAAAGATTCTTCAGCAGGACAATTGAGACCTGTTGGTTGGCTCCAGGACTTCCCATACGGATCGATTCCGAGTAGGGTTCTAAGGATGGATGGCTGGGAAGCCCGACTCTCATTCCTCTTGTGTCCTAGTGACAAGACAGGTTAGATCTGCTGGATCTGGGGGAGAAACTGAGAGGGTAGAGTTGAAATGGACTCTCTTGTGGATGGGTCCTAATGTGGGTTTGTGTCCATGGAGACCTTGGAATGAGGCAGGGGCACAGGGTCCCTGAAGGGTTCTCCTAACCAGAGGCTTTGACACAGCTCCACCATGCAAGATTCCCACGTGGAGACGAGATTTGTTCTGATGGGTGCCTCAAGAAACAGCCATATGCTGCTATTGGAATCCAGGCCTCTGAGCAGAGATGCCTGGACAACAAAGCAATGGATCCGATTAGGATCTAGGGGCCTGCTCATTCCAATTTACCTCTGGGGAAATCTGTCCACGGGTCTAAGTGCAGGTAGATGCTCAGCTGGTGTCAGACCGCCCTTGTTTTTCCTGGGAAGTCAACACTATTGGGATGGCCCCGGGCCCTTTGGAAGTTTATCATCCTGTTTCTAGGTTTGTGGCCAATGGAATGGGCAGAATTCCCAGGTTTGGCTCCAAGAACCTGTGCCTGTAGGTTTTGTGGGCCAGGGCTGTGGGGACAGTTCTCTGAAAACACAAACTCGGCTTAGGTTTCGGGTCGTAGGTATTGCAGGACTGATCTACAGACCGTGAGGAGAACTCTTCAGGATATGAACAAGGGGGCGAGTGTGAGATGCTTGCTCAAGATTTTGTTTCTGGATATTGTGTCACTGATGGCCGTGGAATGTCTGGGTGGCCTCATGGGCCATGGACGAGTCTTCCTCTCTGGGCATTTGGCCCGATCCCAAGAGTTTGGGGTTATTCTTTGAGATGGGAGAGGTCAGTTTGTTTTGTTTTTACCTCAGGTGTCCCACCAAAAGAGAGTTTCCAGAGCAGAGCCCTGGGGAGGGGCGACTGGACAACCAGAAAGCTGGTTAATACTTGGGGCCTAGGGGTATGGCAAGCCCATTATGACGTCTAATGGTCCAGCCACTGAGAGGACTTACTAGAGGACAGGACTCACGCTGAGGGTCACAATGCGTGTTTGTGCCCTCTTTGTACTCAAGCATGGGCGGGGCCTCATGGTGAACGCTGGTTTCTCCTACACTGAACGTGGGACAACATGCCAACCACAAGGTTTCTTGCCATAGGGAAGGAGGAGTTCTGATTTCTGTATCACACTGACCCCTTGGCGGGGTTTGAAGTTAAGGTCTATGTTCTGAAGCCTGAGAAGCTAGGTTGGGAATAGATGACGAGCTAAGGCCATGGCGGGTCTCTTGTGCTCAGTGTGCGGTCAGCTGTCTGGGTGTTGGTCAGGAAGTCCGGGCTCAGGCTGTGTCAGACAGTGTATTAGTGCCCAGATTGTCGATAATTTGTGTACAGAAGGGTGCCGTGTAGGTCTCTCCTCATTTCGGGTGTCTGGGAAGCTCCATAGGGCAACATTCTGTTTTTTTTCTGGAGGGCAGGCAGAGTGCTGCCTTGTGGGTCGAGAATTGCCAAACGTGAGGTCTTGGGGGCCAGGAGTGTGAGGACGGACATTGGAGAACAGAAGTTTCACATAGGTTTAAGGGCGAGGGCAAGGCCGGCACACTCTGCGGAACTGAATCGAGATGTCGTGCATCTGAATTCAGGGCGAGGATCAGACGTTGGCTCATGTTGGAGTTCCTGTCCATGATTTCCCCTTCAGAAAGGGGTGGGGGCTTCAGGAAGCCATCACGGTTTTCCCACGTTGGGAGTTGTGAGAGGCTCCAAAACGCAAGGATTCCTTCTGCAGGACATTTGAGACCTTTTGGATGGGTCCAGGACGTTCCATATGGAACGACGCCAGAGCAGGGTTCTAAGGGCGGAGCCCTGGGCAACACGCCTCGCATCTCAACTGTCTCCTAGCGACAAGACAGGTTCTATCTGGTGGCTCTGGGGGACCAACCGAGAAGCCAGAGTTGAAATGGACTCTCCTGCGGATGGATCCTAATGTGGGTTTGTGTCCATGGAGACCTTGGAAAGGGTTGGTGGCACCGGGCCCTGAAGGATTCTCCTACCGGAAGTTTTGACACAGTTCCAGCCTGCTATTTTCACATGTCGAGACGAGATTTGCCTCCGGAAACCCCCGCATGCTGGTATTTGAAAACATGCCTCTGAGGAGAGATGCCTGGAAACCAAAGGAATGGATCCGATTACGGCCTAGGGACCTGTGACGTTCAATCTACTACCCTGGTGACATCCAACTATGGTATGAGTGGAGGTAGATGCTCAGCTGTTGTCAGACGCCCTTGTTTGTCCTGGGCGGCCTACACAATTGGGATGGCTTCAGGGACTGTGGAGGTTTCTCCTAATTTGGAGGAGTGTGGTCAAGTGAATGGGCAGAATTCCAGTGGAGTGGGCAGGCACAGACCTGAAGTGTGGCTCCAGGGGCCCCAGCCTGGAGGGCGTGTGGGCCAGGACTGTGGGGATAGAAGTCTGAAAACACTAACTCGGCTTACGTTTGGGGACATAAGTATGGCAGGCCCGATCTACAGACCATGAGGAGAACTCTTCGGGATATGAAGAAAGAGTGAGTGTGAGGCATTTATTCAGGCTTTTGTCTCTGGATTTTGTGTCAACAATGGCCGTGGAATGTCGAGGAGGCCTCATGGGCCATGGACAAGTCTTCCTCTCTATGGATTCAGCAGGAACCCAATTGTTTTGGGTCCATCTTGGGGATGGGAGGAGTCCTTTCAGTTTGGTTACCTCAGGTGTCCCACCAAAAGAGGGATTTCAAAGCAGAGTCCTGGGGAGGGGCGAATGGACAAACCGAACTATGGTTACTTCCAGCCACTGAGAGACCTTCCTTGAGGACAGAACTCACGCTGAGGGTCACAATGTGTTTTTATGCCTTCTAGGCGCTCAAGCATGGGCGGGAATCATGGTCCACACTGTTGCTCCTATACTGAACGTTGGGCTCCATGCCAACCACATGGATTCTTGCCATGGGGAAGTAGTAGTTCTGATTTTTTCATCTCTTTCACCGCTGGGCCGTGATTGGAGTTAAGGTCTAGGTTGTGTAGTCTGAAAACCGAGCTTGGGAAGAGATGATGACTTAAGTCCATGTCAGGTCCGACGTGCTCAGTGTGGAGCCAGCTCGCTGAGTGTTGGTCAGGAGGTTCAGGCCTAGGCTGCGTCAGACCAGGCATTAGTTTTCAGGGTATATTGTATAATGGGGGGGAGAGTCGAGTGCCGTGCAGCTTGATCCTCATTTAGCGTTTCTGGGTAGCCCCAAGGGCAACATTTTTCTTCTGGAGGGCAGGTAGAGTGCTGCTTCTGGCTCCGGAATTCCCAAACTGGATACCCTTTGGACAAGGAGTGTGAGGACAGAAGAATAAGAACACAAGTTAGGCGTAGGTTTTGGGACGAGGGCACGGCAGGCACTCTCTGCAGATCTGAATCAGGACTTCGTGCAACTGAAGACAGGGAGAGGTTCAGACCTAGGCTCAGGTTGGAGTTTCTGTCCATTATGGCCCTTTATTGAAGGGGGCAGCATCTCGAGGCCATAGAGGTTTACCCAGGAGGGGAGTTGGGATATGCTCCAAGGCACAAGGATTTTTTCTGATCAACAATTGAGATCTGTTGGATCACTCCAGGATGTTTCATACGAAATGACAGCAAAGCAGGGATCGAAGGATGGAACCCTGGGCAGACTGCCTCGATTCTAACTGTCTCCTAGTTAATAGACAGTTTTCATATGCTAGCTCTAGGGGAGCAACGGAGGGGGCTGAGTTGAAATGGACTCTCCTGCGGATGGGTCCTAATATGGGTTTGTGTGCATGGAGACTTTGTCACGGGGCGGTGGCACACGGACCCTGAATGCTTCTCCTAACCAGAGGTTTTGCGTCATCTCCAAAAGACAAGTTTCCCATGTGGAGACTAGATTTGATCTGATTGGTGCCTCAGGAAAGCCCCACATGCTGATATTGGAAACCAAACTTCTGATGAGAGATAGCAGGAAACTAAAACAATGGACCCCATTAAGGCCTAGGGCCCTGTCCCGTTCAATCTCTTTCTCTGGGGACATCCAACTACCTTATGAGTGGAGATGGATGCTTAGCTGGTTCCAGGCAGCCCTTGTTTGTCCTGGGCATTCTATACTATTGGGATGGCCTTGGGGACTTTGGAGGTTTCTCCTAGTTTGTATGATTGTGGTCAATGGAAGGGGCAGAATCCCGTGGAGTTGAGAGGCACAGACCTGATGTGTGGCTCCAGGGTCCCCAGGCTGGAGGGTATGGAAGCCAGGAATGTGGGGATAGAAGTCTGAAAACACACACTCGGCTTGTTTTGGGGACGTAGGTATGGCAGTCCCGATCTACAGACCGTGAGGGGAACTCCTCGGGATATGAAGAAAGAGTGAGTGTGAGGTGCTTATTCAGGCTTTTGTCTCTGGATTTTGTGTCAACGATGGGCATGGAATGTCGGGGAGGCCTCATGGGCCATGGACGAGTCTTCCTCTCTGTGGATTTGGCCCGATCCCAATTTGGGGGTCAATCTGTTGGATGGGAGGAGTCCTTTCAGTTTGGTTACCTCATTCTAAAGCAGAGCCCTGGGGAGAGGCGAATGGACAACAGGAACTATGGTTAAAAATTGGGGCCTAGGGGCATGGCAAGCCCAATATGCTGTCTCTTGGTCCAGCCACTGAGAGACCTTACTTGGGGACTGGGCTCACGCTGAGGGTCACAATGCGTATTTGTGACCAACGCGGCACTCAAGCATGGCGGGATCAAAGGGCCACACTGTTATCAACTACACTGAACGTTGGGCAACACGCCAACCACAAGATTTCTTGCCATGGGGAAGGATTTCTGATTTCTGCCTCATGTTCAACCCTAGGCAGTGATTGGAGAAAACGTCTAGGTTCTGAAGCCTGAAAACCGAAATTGGGAAGAGATGACGACCTAAGGCTTTGGCAGGTCCGATGTGTTCAGTGTGAGTCCAGCTGGCTGGGTGGGGGTCGGGAGGTCCAGGCTCAGGCTGTGACAGAAAGGGCATGAGTGCCCAGGGCATCCTGTAGAATTGGGGTACAGTCAAGTGGTGAAAAGGTTGATCCTCATTTGGGGTTTCTGGTTAGCCCCAGAGGGCAATGTTTTTTTTCGGGAGGGCAGGCAGAGGGCTGCATTGTAGTTCTGGAATTGCCAAACTGGAGGGCTTGTGGGCCAGGAGTTGAGGACAGAAGTCTGAGAACACAGGTAACCTTAGGTTTCTGGGCGAGGGCATGGCAGGTACACTCTGCAGAGCTGAATCGAGATCTCGTGCATCTGAAATCAGGTGAGGATCTGACGAACGCTCAGGTTGGAGTTTCTGTCCCTTATGGCCCTCTTCATGAAGAGGTGGTGGATCACGAGGTCATGGAATTTTTCCCACGATGGGAGTTGTGAGATGCTGCAAACCGTAAAGATTCTTCTGCAGGACGATTGAGACCTGTTGGTTGGCTCCAGGACTTCCCATACGGATCGATTCCGAGTAGGGTTCTAAGGATGGATGGCTGGGAAGCCTGACTCTCATTCCTCTTGTGTCCTAGTGACAAGACAGGTTAGATCTGCTGGATCTGGGGGAGAAACTGAGAGGGTTGAGTTGAAATGGACTCTCTTGTGGATGGGTCCTAATGTGGGTTTGTGTCCATGGAGACCTTGGAATGAGGCAGGGGCACAGGGTCCCTGAAGGGTTCTCCTAACCAGAGGCTTTGACACAGCTCCACCATGCAAGATTCCCACGTGGAGACGAGATTTGTTCTGATGGGTGCCTCAAGAAACAGCCATATGCTGCTATTGGAATCCAGGCCTCTGAGCAGAGATGCCTGGACAACAAAGCAATGGATCCGATTAGGATCTAGGGGCCTGCTCATTCCAATTTACCTCTGGGGACATCTGTCCACGGGTCTAAGTGCAGGTAGATGCTCAGCTGGTGTCAGACCGCCCTTGTTTTTCCTGGGAAGTCAACACTATTGGGATGGCCCCGGGCCCTTTGGAGGTTTATCATCCTGTTTCTAGGTTTGTGGCCAATGGAATGGGCAGAATTCCAAGGTACAGTCCTCAGATTTGGCTCCAAGAATCTGTGCCTGTAGGTTTTGTGGGCCAGGGCTGTGGGGACAATTGTCTGAAAGCACAAACTCGGCTTAGGTTTTGGGTCGTAGGTATTGCAGGACTGATCTACAGACCGTGAGGAGAACTCTTCAGGATATGAACAAGGGGGCGAGTGTGAGACGCTTGCTCAAGATTTTGTCTCTGGATATTGTGTCACTGATGGCCGTGGAATGTCTGGGTGGCCTCATGGGCCATGGACGAGTCTTCCTCTCTGGGCATTTGGCCCGATCCCAAGAGTTTGGGGTTATTCTTTTAGATGGGAGGAGTCGGTTTTGTTTTGTTTTTACCTCAGGTGTACCACCAAAAGAGAGTTTCCAGAGCAGAGCCCTGGGGAGGGGTGACTGGACAACCAGAAAGCTGGTTAAAACTTGGGGCCTAGGGACATGGCAAGCCCATTATGACCTCTAATGGTCCAGCCACTGAGACTACTTACTAGAGGACAGGACTCACGCTGAGGGTCACAATGTGTGTTTGTGCCCTCTTCGTACTTAAGCATTGGCGGGGCATAATGGTGTCAGTGTCAGTGTCAGTGTCAGGGTTTGGGTCAGGGTTTGGGGCAGGCTCACAGTCAGTTTCAGGGTCAGGGTTACTAGTTACTGTTAGGGTTAGCCCCGCTCCTGGGTCATGGACCCATCCCTTCAGTGTCTCAGGATAAACCCTTGGCAGAAGGGTGTAGACCCTCCACCGGATCCCACTTAACCAGCCTTAAACTGGTGCGTGAATATAACTTGCCCACCAGACATCTAAACCCTCATCAGCCTGATCCTGCTTGGGGCATCTCCTCCCACGATGGCATGGCGAGGTCCTCTCTAAACACAGACACACAGACACCCAGAGGCACACACACACACACACACACAGAAACGTATAAGAGACCTAAGGCTACACCCATGGATCAAAAGGTTTAGGACTCTCTGACTCTGAGCCCCCTGGTGTCACCTTTTGATTTTATTAGCCAAAGGGTCTGAGGCATTGGGGAATCCTGATATGACCTGAAGGGAGGCGACGCGTCTTGTGGGCGAGCTCTCCTCCCTGCATCCTCTCAGCTTCAGTACAGCAGAAGAACATGTCGCTTCCTTTAGGATGTGCCTAGAAATGAGCTGGGCAGGGGGGTTTTCTCTGTAATGGGGTGCCTGGATACGTGCGTTCCAATTCCGTTGGGCTCTGTCTTCAAGGAAGTGAGGTCACCACTGCCTGGGGGATCCTTACCGAACTTCGTGCTGTACCAGAGCTCCCTGAGCCGCCGGTGCGCAAGCTGCTCAGGCTCACACTCCACTCAATGCAGTGCCCATACAGTGACCCCCATACAGACTCCACCCAGCCCCTGGGAGGCCTGGTTGAAGCTGTTGTCCCCTGGAGGCAACAGAGCTGGGTTTAGACTAGGTTAGTGTTAGGGTTAGGGTTTAGAAAGCCTTAGGGTCAGGGTTAGGTTTAGACGTCGTTGGGGTCAGGGATAGTATAAGGCTTAGGGTAGGGGTCAGGGTTAGGGTTAGGTTCATGGTTAGGTTTAGGTTCAGGCTCACAGTAGGGTCACAGTAGGGTCACGGTCAGAGTCAGGGTCAGGATCAGTGTTAGTGTGACGGTTAGGTTTAGGGTCAGGTTCAGGGTTATGGTCAGATTTATGGTCAGGTTCAAGTTTTGGTTTGGGGACAAGGTTCATGTCAGGGTCAGGGTTAGGTTTGGGACAGGTCTAGTGTCAGGGTTAGGGTCAGGGTCAGGGTTAAGTTCATGCTTATGGTAAGGTCAGCTTTATGTTTACGATCTGTTTTATGAGTAGGTTCAGGATCAGGGTTAGCTTTACGGTTACTATTCTGTTCAGGATCATGGATTGTGTCCGAGTTAGGTGTACATTCAGGGTTAGGGTCAGTGTTAAGGTCAAGGCCAGGGTCACGTTTAAGGTTAAGTTCTGACATAGGCAAAGTTCAGAGATAGGGTTATGATCAGGGTCAGGTTGAGGGTCAGGATTATTGTTAAAGTGGGGTTCGGGTTAGGGCTATGTAGGTTGAGGGTTAGGGTTAGACCAGGTTAGGGTCAGTGTCAGTGATAATGTCAGGGGTTAGATTTAGGGTTACGTTCAGCATTAGGTTTCGGGTCAGGGCCCGTGTTAGTGTCAGGGTTATGTTTAGGGTGAGAGTTAGGGTCAGGCTCACAGTCAGGGTCAGCGTTAAGTTAGGGTCAGGGTCAGGGTCACTGTTAGGGTCAGGGTTACGTTTCTGGTCTTTGCCTGGGTCAGGGTCAGGGTGAAGTCTAGGGCCAGTGTCAGGTTTACGGTCAGTATCAGGTATTGGTTTAAAGTCCATATTCGGGTCGGCGACAGGGTTATGTAGTGGTCAGTGTTAGGGTCATGATTAAGTATAGGCTCGGGGCCAGGGTCAGGTTTAGGGTCAGGGTCTGGTATAGGCAAAGTTCAGGGTTAGTGTTATGAACATAGTCAGGTATAAGGTCAGGGTTATTATTAAAGTTTAGGGTTAGTGTTAGGGTTAGCGTTTGGTTGACGGTTAGGGTTAGAACTTGTTAGGATCAGGGTCCATGGTAGGGTTAGGGATTAGTGTTAGGGTTGGGTTCAGTGATAGGATTTGGGGTAGGGCCCGTGTTAGTGTCAGGGTCAGGGTTACATTTAGGGTTAGAGTTAGGGTCAGGCTCACAGTCAGGGTCAGCTTTAGTGTTCAGGTCAGGGTCGGGGTCACACTTTGGGTCAGGTTTAGGTTTATGTTCATGGTCTGGGTCAGGGTCAGGGTGAAGTTTAGTGCCAGTGTCAGGTTTAGGGTCAGGTTCAGGTATTGGTTTAATGTCCACATTCGTGTCAGGGACAGGATTATGTAGTGGTCAGTGTTAGTGTCATGGTCAGGGTCAGGGTCAGGGTCAGGTGAAGGTCAGGGCCAGGGTCAGGTTTAGGGTCAGGTTCAGGTCTTGGTTTAAAGTCCACATTCGGCTCAGGGACAGGGTTATGTAGTGGTCAGTGTTAGGGTCATGGTTTGGATTACCGTCAGGGTCAGGGTCAGGTGAAGTTCAGGGCCAGGGTCAGGTTTAGGTTCAGGCTTTGGTTTAGGGTCAATGTTCGGTTCAGTGTCACAGTTAGGTTTTGGTGGTAGGATTTGGGATTTGGGTTAGGGTTAGAGTTAGAAGTAGGGTTATGGTTAGGGTTAGGGTTAGTCAGCGTAAGGTCAGTGTTATGATTTGGTTTAGGGTAGGGGTTAGTGTTAGGGTCAGGGTCAGCATTAGGTTTAGTTTCAGGGTCCTTATTAGGATCATGGTTATAGTTACCTTTAGGTTTAGGGTTAGGGTCAGGCTCACAGCCACGATCAGGGTTAGGGTTAGGCTCATGGTTAGGTGGTCAAGGTCAGGATTAAGGTCAGGGTCAGGGTCATGGTTAGGTTTAACTCATGGTTACGGTAATATCAATGTTACGTTTAGATTCCGGGTCCACATCAGGGTCATTGTCAGGCTTAGGTTTAGGTTTAGGTTTCAGGTCAGGATCACAGTCAGGGTCAGGGTCAGGGCCTGGTTTCGGGTTTGGGGCAGGCTCACAGTCAGTGTCAGGGTCAGGGTTAGTGGTTACTCTTAGGCTGAGCTCCGCTCCTGGGTCATGTACTCATCCCTTCAGGGTCACACGATAAATCCTGGGCAGATGGGTGTAGACCCTCCACCCGACCCACTGAACCAGCCCTAAACTGGGGTATGAACATGACTTGCCCACCAGACATCTAACCCCTCATCAGCCTGATCCTGCTTGGGGCATCTCCACCCACGATGGCATGGCCAGGTCCTCTTTACACAAAGACACACAGACACCCAGAGGCGTACACACACACACATACACACACACACAGAGACGGGGAGGAGACCTAGGGCTACACCGGTCGATCAGGTGTGGGACACTCTGGCTCTGAGCCCCCTGATGTCACCTTTTGATTTTATTAGCCAAAGGGCCAGAGCCGTTGGGGAATCCTGATATGACCTGCCAGGGAGGGGACGTGTCTGGCGGGGGAGCTCTCTTCTCCCTGCATCCTCTAAGCTTCAGTACAGCAGAAGAACAAGTCGCTTACTTTAGGATGTGCCTAGAAATGAGCTGGGCAGGGGTTTTTTCTCTGTAATGGGGTGCCTGGATATGTGGGTTCCAATTCCGTTGGGCTCTGTTGTCAAGAAAGTGAGGTCACCACTGCCTGGGGGCTCCTTTCAGAATTTCCTGCTGTACCAGAGATCCCTGAGCCGCCGTTCCCCAAGCTGCTCGGGCTCACACACCACTCAATGCCGTGCCCATCCAGTGGCCCCCATACAGCCTCCACCCAGCGCCTGGGAGGCCTGGGTGCAGCTGTTGTTCCAGCTGGAGGCAACAGTAGTGGGTTTAGACTACGTTAGTGTTAGGTTTAGGGTTAAGAAAGACTTAGGGTCAGGGTTAGGGTTAGACTTCATTGGGGTCATGGTTAGCATAAGGCTTAGGGTAGGGGTCAGGGTTAGTGTTAGGTTCATGGTTAGGTTTAGGGTCAGGCTCACAGTAGGCTCATAGTTAGGGTTACGGTCAGAGTCAGGGTCAGGGTAGTGTTAGGGTGACGGTAAGGTCTAGGGTCAAGTTCAGGGTCATGGTTAGTTTTAGGGTCAGGTTCAAGTTTTGGTTTGGGGGCAAGGTTCATGTCAGGGTCAGGGTTAGGTGTGGAACAGGTTTAGTGTCAGTTTTAGGGTCAGGGTCTGGGTTAGGTTCATGGTTATGATAAGGTCAGCTTTATGTTTAGGTTCTGTTTTATGAGTAGGTTCAGGATCAGGGTTAGCTTTAGGGTTAAGATTCTGTTTTGGATCAAGGATTGGGTCAGTGTTAGGTTTACAGTCAAGGTTAGGGTCAGTTTTAATGTCAAGGCCAGGGTCAGGTTTCAGGTTAAGTCTGACATAGGCAAAGTTCAGAGTTAGGGTTATGATCAAGGTCAGGGAGAGGGTCAGGATTATTGTTATAGTGGGGTTATGGTTAGGACTAGAGGTAGTTTGAGGGTTAGGGTTAGACCGGGTTAGGGTCAGAGTCAGTGATAATGTTAGGGGTTAGTTTTAGGGTTAGGTTCAGCGTTAGGTTTCCGGTCAGAGCCCGTGTTAGTGTCAGGGTCAGGGTTACATTTAGGGTTAGAGTTAGGGTCAGGCTCACATTCAGTCAGGATTATTGTTAGGGTTAGGGTCAGGGTCACTGTTAGGGTTAGGGTTATGTTTAGGTCTTTGCCTGGGTCAGGGTCATGGTGAAGTCTAGGGCCAGTGTCATGTTTATGGTCAGGATCAGGTAAGTTTTAATGTCCACATCGCGTCAGCGACAGGGTGATGTAGTGGTCAGTGTGGTCATGGTTAGGTTTAGGCTCAGGGCCAGGGTTGGTATATGGTCAGGGTCTGGTATAGGCAAAGTTCAGGGATAGGGTTATGATCATAGTCAGGTATAGGGTCAGGGTTAGGTTTATGGTCAAGGTTAGGGTTAGTGTTAGGGTTAGCTTTTGGTTGACGGTTAGGGTTGGAACTTGTTAGGATCAGGGTCCGTGTAAGGGTTAGGGATTAGTATTAGGGTTGAGTTTAGCAATAGGATTTGGGGGATGGCCCGTGTTAGTGTCAGGGTCAGGGTTACGTTTAGGGTTAGAGTTAAAGTCAGGCTCACAGTCAGGGTCAGGTTTATTGTTCACGTCAGTGTCGGGGTCACTGTTAGGGTCAGGGTTAGGTTTAGGTTCATGGTCTGGGTCAGGGTCAGGGTGAAGTTTAGTGCCAGTGTCAGGTTTACGGTCAGGTTCAGTTATTGATTTAAAGTCCACATTCGGGTCAGGGACCGGATTATGTAGTGGTCATTGTTAGGGTCATGGTTAATATTAGGGTCAGGGTCAGCATCAGGAGAAGGTCAGGGCCAGGGTCAGGTATAGGGTCAGTCTTTGGTTAAGGGTCAATGTTCGCTTCAGTGTCACAGTTAGGTTTTGGAGGTAGGTTTTGGGATTGGGGTTCGGGATAGAGTTAGAAGTAGGGTTATGTTTAGGGTTAGGTTTAGACAGTGTAAGGTCAGGGTTAGGGTTTGGTTTTGGTTAGGGGTTAGTGTTAGGGTCAGGGTCAGCATTAGGTTTAGGTTCAGGGTCCGTAGTAATGTCATGATTAGTGTAACCTTTAGGTTTAGGGTTAGGGTCTGGCTCACAGTCACGGTCAGGGTTAGGTTATGGTCAGGGTTAGGTCAGCGTCAGGGCTAGGATTAGGGTTAGGGTCATGGTCATGGTTAGGTATGAGTCATAGTTACGGTAATCAGAGTTAGGTTAGGTTCAGGGTCCACATCAGGGCCAGTGTCAGACTTAGCTTTAGGTTTACAGTTCAGGTCAGGATCACAGTCAGTGTCAGGGTCATGGTTGGGTCAGGGCTTGGGTTAGGGTTTGGGGCAGGCTCACAGTCAGTGTCAGAGTCAGGGTTAGTGGTTACTGTTAGGGTTAGCCCCGCTCCTGGGTCATGTACTCATCCCTTCAGGGTCTCAGGATAAACCCTGGGCAGAAGGCTATATACCCTCAACCCGATCCCACTTAACCAGTCTTAAACTGCTGTGTGAACATAACTTGCCCAACCAACATTAAACCCTCATCAGCCTGATTCTGCTTGGGGCATCTCCACCCACGATGGCATGGCCAGGTCCTCTTTACACACAGACACACAGACACCCAGAGGCAACACACACACACACACACACAGACGGGGAGGAGACCTAGGGCTACACCCATGGATCATAAGGTGTGGGACTATCTGACTCTGAGCAGCCTGGTGTCACCTTTTGATTTTAGTAGCCAAAGGACCAGAGGCATTGGGGAAACCTGATATGACCTGCCAGGGAGGGGGCATGTCTGGCGGGGGAGCTCTCTTCTCCCTGCATCCTTTCGGCCTCAGTACAGCAGAAGAACATGTCGCCTCCTTTAGGATGTGCTTTGAAATGAGTTGGGCTGGTGGGTTTTCTCTGTAATGGGGTGCCTGGATACAAAGGTTCCAATTCTGTTGGGTTCTATCGTCAGGGAAGTGAGGTCACCACTGCCTGGGGGCTCCTTACCAAACTTCCTGCTGCACCAGAGCTCCCTGAGCCGCCGGTCCCCAAGCTGCTCAAGGCTCACCCTCCACTCAATGCAGTGCCAATCCAATGACCCCCATACAGCCTCCCCCGAGCCCCTCGGAGGCCTGGTGCAGCTGTTGTCCCTGATGGGCGGAACAGAGCTGGGTTTAGTGTAGGTTAGTGTTAGGGTTAGAGTTAAGAAAGACTTAGGATCAGGGTTAGGGTTAGACGTCCTTGGGGTCAGGGTTAGTGTTAGGCTTAGGGTAGGGGTCAGGGTTAGGGTTAGGTTCATGATTAGGTTTAGGGTCAGGCTCACAGTACGGTCATGTTAGTGTTATGGTTAGTGTCAGGGTCAGGGTCAGTGTTAGTGACGGTTAGGTTTTTGGTCAGGTTCAGGGTCATCGTCAGATTTAGGTTCACGTTCAAGTTTAGGGTTGGGGGCAAGGTTCATGTCAGGGTCAGGGTTAGGTTTGGGACAGGTTTAGTGTCAGGGTTAGGGTCAGGGTCAGGGTTAGGTTCATGGTTATGGTAAGGTCAGCTTTATTCTTAGGTTCTGTTTTATGTGTAGGTTCAGAATCTGGGTTAGCTTTAGTGTTAAGATTCTGTCAGGATCACGGATTGGGTGAGAGTTAGGTTTACAGTCAGTGTTAGGGTCAGTTTTAAGGTCAAGGCTAGCGTAGGTTTAAGGTTAAGGTCTGATATAGGCAAGTTCAGAATTAGGGTTATGATCAGGTTCAGGGAGAGGGTCATGATTATTGTTAATTTGGGGTTAGGTTAGGGTTAGAGGTAGGTTGAGGGTTAGGGTTAGACCGGGTTAGGGTCAGTGTCAAGGATAATGTTAGGGGTTAGTTTTAGGGATAGGTTCTGCGTTAGGTTTTGGGTCAGGGCCCGTGTTAGTTTCAGGGTCAGGGTTACGTTTAGGGTTTGAGTTAAAGTCAGGCTCATAGTCAGGGTCAGGTTTAGTGTTCACGTCAGGGTCGGGGTCACTGTTAGGGCCAGGGTTAGATTTATGGTCATGGTCTGGGTCAGGGTCAGGGTGAAGTTTAGCGCCAGTGTCAGGTTTAGGGTCAGGTTCAGTTATTGATTTAAAGTCCACATTCGGGTCAGGGACCGGATTGTGTAGTGGTCAGTGTTAGTGTCATGGTTAGGATTAGGGTCATGGTGATGGTCAGGTGAATGTCAGGGCCAGGGTCAGGTTTAGGGTCAGGCTTTGGTTTAGGGTCAATGTTCGGTTCAGTGTCACAGTTAGGTTTCGGCGGTAGGGTTTGGGATCGGGGTTAGAGTTAGAAGTAGGGTTATGTTTAGTGTTAGACAGCGTTAGTTCAGGGTTAGGGTTTGATTTAGGGTAGGGCTTAGTGTTATTGTTAGGGTCAGCATTAGGTTTAGGTTCAGGGTCCGTATTAGGGTCATGGTTAGAGTTACCTTTAGGTATATGGTTAGGTTCAGGCTCCCAGTCACGGTCAGTGTTAGGGTTAGTGTCAGGGTAGAGTCAGCATCAGGGGTAGGATTAGGGTCACGGTCTGTGTCATGATTAGGTTTGAGTCATGGTTACTGTAATGTCAGATTTAAGTTTGGGTTCAGGGTCCACATCAGGGTGAGTGTCAGGCTTAGGTTTAGGTTTAGGGTTCAGGTCAGGATCACAGTCAGGGTCAGGGTCAGGGTCAGGTCTTGGGTTAGCGTTTGGCGCAGACTCACAGTCAGTGTCAGGGTCAGGGTTAGTGGCTACTGTTGGGGTTAGCCCCGCTCCTGGGTATGGATCCATCCCTTCAAGGTCTCAGGATAAACCCTGGGCTGAAGGGTGTAGACCCTACAGCCGATCTCAGGTAACCAGCCTTAAACTGCAGTGTGAACATGAATTACCCACGAGACCTCTAACCCCTCATCAGCCTGATCCTGCTTGGGGCATCTCCAGCCACGATGGCATGGCCAGCTCCTCTTTACACTCAGACTCACAAACACTCAGAGGCACACACGAACACACAAACGCACACACACACACACACACACACAGAGACAGGGAAGTGACCTTGGGCTAAACCTGTGGATCAGAAGGTGTGGGACTCTCTGACTCTGAGCCCCCTGGTGTCACCTGTTGATTTTATTAGCTAAAGGGCCTGAGGCGTTGGGAATCCTGATATGACCTGCCACGGAAGGGACCTGTCTGGCAGGCGAGCTCTCTTCTCCCTGCATCCTCTCGGCAGCAGTACAGCAGTAGAACACGTCGCTTCCTTTAGGATGTGCCTAGAAATGAGCTGGGCAGGGGACGTTTCTCTGTTATGGGGTGCCTGGATACGTGGGTTCCAATTCCGTGGGGCTCTGTCGTCAGGGAAGTGAGGTCACCACTGCCTGGGGGCTCCTTACTGAACTTCCTTCTCCAGCAGAGCTCCCTGAGCCACCGGTCCCCAAGCTGGTCAAGGCTCACACTCCACTCAATGCAGTGCCCATCCAGTGACCCCCATATAGCCTCCCCCAAACCCCTGGGAGGCCTGGGTGCTGCTGTTGTCCCCGCCAGAGGGAACAGAGCTGGGTTTAGACCAGGTTAGTGTTACGGTTAGGGTTAAGGAAGACTTAGGGTGACGGTTAGGGTTAGACGTCTTTGGGGTCAGGGGTAGCATTAGGCTTAGGGTAGGTGTCAGGGTCAGTGTTAGGGTAACGGTTAGCTTTAGGGTCAGGCTCACAGTAGGGTCATGGTTAGCATTAAGGTCATAATCCGGGTCATGGTGAGGGTTAGGATAATGCTTAGGTTTAGGGTCAGGCAGGGTCATGGTCAGATTTACGGTCAGGTTCAAGTTTTTATTTGGGGGCTAGGTTCATGTCAGGGTCAGGGATAGGTTTGGGACAGATTTAGTGTCATGGTTAGGGTCAGGGTCAGTGTTAGGTTCATGGTGATCTTTATGTTTAGGTTCTGTTTATATGAGTAGGTTCTGGATCAGGGCTTAGTTTTAGGGTTACAATTCTGTTCAGGATCACGGATTGGGTCAGAGTTAGGGTTATCATCAGGGTCAGGGAGAGGGTCAAGATTATTGTTAAAGTGGGGTTAGGGTTAGGCTTAGAGGTAAGTTGAGGGTTAGGGTTAGACCGGGTTAGGATCAGTGTCAGGGAAAATGTTAGGTTGTTAGTTTTAGGGTTAGGTTCAGCGTTAGGTTTCGGGTCAGGGCCCGTGTTAGTGTCAGGTTCAGGGTTACGTTTAGGGTTAGAGTAAGTGTCAGGCTCACAGTCAGGGTCAGGGTTAATTTTAGGGTCGGAGTCAATGTCACTGTTAGGGTCAGGGTTAGGTTTATGGTCTTTGCCAGGATCAGGGTCAGGGTGAAGTCTAGGGCCAGTGTCAGTTTCCGGTCAGGACCAGATATTAGTTTAAAGTCCACATTTGGGTCAGCTACAGGGTTATGTAGTGGTCAGGGTTAGGGTCATGGTTAGGTTTAGGCTCAGGGCCTGGGTCAGGTTTAGGGTCAGGGTCTGGTATAGGCAAAGTTCAGGGTTAGGGTTATGATCATAGTCAGGTATAGGGTAAGGGTTATTGTTAAAGTTTAGGGTTTGTGTTAGGGTTAGCGTTTGGTTGACGGTTTGGGTTAGAACTTGTTAAGATCAGGGTCCATGGTAGGTTTAGGGGTTAGTGTTAGGGTTAGGTTCAGTGATAGGATTCGGGATAGGGCCTGTGTTAGTGTCAGGGTCAGATCTACATTTAGGGTTAGAATTAGGGTCAGGCTCACAGTCAGGGTCAGGTTTGTTGTTCAGGTCAGGGTCTGGGTCAATGTTAGGGTCAGGATTATGTTTATGGTCATGGTCTGGGTCAGGGTCAGGGTGAAGTTTAGCGCCAGTGTCAGGTTTAGGGTCAGGTTCAGGTATTGGTTTAAAGTCCACATTCGGGGCAGGGACAGGATTATGTAGTGGTCAGTGTTAGTGTCATGGTTAGGATTAGGGTCAGGGTCAAGGTCAGTTGAAGGTCAGGGCCAGGGTCAGATTTAGGGTCAGGCTTTGGTTTAGGGTCAATGTTCGTTTCAGTGTCACAGTTAGGTTTTGGTGGTATGTTTTGGGATTGGGGTTAGGGTTATAGTAGAAGTAGGGTTATGGTTAGGGTTAGACAGCGTAAGGTAGGGTTAGGGTTTGGTTTAGGGTAGGGGTTAGTGTTAGTGTTAGTGTTAGGGTCAGCGTTAGGTTTAGGTTCAGGGTCCGTATTAGGGTCATGGTTAGAGTTACCTTTAGGTTTAGGGTTAGGGTCAGGCTTCCAGTCACGGTCAGAGTTACGGTTAGGGTCAGGGTAAGGTCAGCGTCAGGGTTAGGTTTAGGGTCAGGGTCGGTGTCATGATTAGGTTTGAGTCATGGTTACGGTAATGTCAGATTTAAGTTTGGGTTCAGGGTCCACATCAGGTTGTGTGTCAGGCTTAGGATTAGGTTTAGGGTTCAGGTCAGGATCACAGTCAGGGTCAGGGTCAGGGTCAGGGCTTGGGTTAGGGTTTGGTGCAGGCTCACAGTCAGTGTCAGGGTCAGGGTTAGTGGCTACTGTTGGGGTTAGCCCCGCTCCTGGGTATGGACCCATCCCTTCAAGGTCTCAGGGAAAACCCTGGGCTGAAGCGTGTAGACCCTACAGCCGATCTCACGTAACCAGCCTTAAACTGCAGTGTGAACATGAATAGCCCACCAGACCTGTAACCCCTCATCAGCCTGATCCTCCTTGGGGCATCTCCAGCCACGATGGCATGGCCAGCTCCTCTTTACACTCAGACTCACAAACACCCAGAGGCACACACACACACACACGCGCCCACACACACACACACACATACACACACAGAGACGGGGAAGAGACCTAGGGTTACATCCGTGGATCAGAATTGTGGGACTCTCTGACTCTGAGCCGCCTGGTGTCACCTTTTGATTTTATTAGCCAAAGGGCCTGAGGTGTTGGGAAACCTGATATGACCTGCCAGGGAAGGGACCTGTCTGGCAGGCGAGCTCTCTTCTCCCTGCATCCTCTCGGCTTCAGTACAGCAGAAGAACATGTCCCTTCCTTTAGGATGTGCCTAGAAATGAGTTGGGCAGGGGTGGGTTTCTCTGTTATGGGGTGCCTGGATACGTGGGTTCCAATTCCGTTGGGCTCTGTCATCACGGAAGTGAGGTCACCACTGCCTGGTTGCTCCTTACTTAACTTCCTGCTCCAGCAGAGCTCCCTGAGCCACCGGTCCCAAAGCTGGTCAAGGCTCACACTCCTCTCAATGCAGTGCCCATCCAGTGACCCCCAGATAGCCACCCCTAAACCCCTGGGAGGCCTGGGTGCAGCTGTTGTCCCCACTAGAGGCAACAGAGCTGGGTTTAGACCAGGTTAGTGTTACGGTTAGGGTTAAGAAAAGACTTAGGGTGATGGTTATGGTTAGACGTCTTAGGGGTCAGGGTTAGTGTTAGGCTTAGGGTAGGGGTCAGGGTTAGGGTTAGGTTTCATGGTTAGGTTTAGGGTCAGGCTCACAGTAGGGTCACGGTTAGCATTACGGTCAGAGTCAGGGTCAGGGTCAGTGTTAGGGTAACGGTTAGGTTTAGGGTCAGGCAGGGTCATGGTCAAATTTAGGGTCAGGTTCAAGTTTTGGTTTGGGGGCTAGGTTCATGTCAGGGTCAGGGATAGGTTTGGGGCAGTTTTAGTGTCAGGGTTAGGGTCAGGGTCAGGGTTACGTTCATGGTGATCTTTATGTTTACGTTCTGTTTTATGAGTAGGTTCTGGATAAGGCTTAGTTTTAGGGTTATGATTTTTTCAGGGTCACGGATTGGGTCTGAGTTAGGGTTATCATCAGGGTCAGGGAGAGGGTCTGGATTATTGTTAAAGTGGGGTTAGGGTTAGGGTTAGAGGTAAGTTGAGGGTTAGGGTTAGACCGGTTTAGGATCAGTGTCAGGGACAATGTTAGGTTGTTAGTTTTAGGGTTAGGTTCAGCATTATGTTTTGGGTCAGGGCCCGTGTTAGTGTCAGGGTCAGGGTTACGTTTAGGGTTAGAGTCAGGGTCAGGCTCACATTCAGTATCAGGGTTAGTGTTAGGGTCAGGGTCAGGGTCACTGTTAGGGTCAGGGTTAGGTTTATGGTCTTTGCCAGGATCAGGGTAGGGTGAAGTCTAGAGCCAGTGTCAGTTTCCGGGCAGGACCAGATATTGGTTTAAAGTCCACATTCGGGTCAGCGACAGGGTTATGTAGTGGTCAGGGTTAGGGTGATGGTTAGGTTTCGGCTCAGGGACAAGGTCAGGTGTAGGGTCAGGTTCTCATATAAGCAAAGTTCAGGGTTACGGTTATGTTCATAGTCAGGTATAGGGTCAGGGTTATTGTTTAAGTTTAGGGTTTGTGTTAGGGTTAGCGTTTGGTTGACAGTTAGGGTTAGAACTTGTTAAGATCAGGGTCCGTGGTAGGTTTAGGGGTTAGTGTTAGGGTTAGGTTCAGTGATAGGATTCGGGGGAGGGCCTATGTTATTGTCAGGGTCAGGTCTACATTTACGGTTAGAGTTAGGGTCAGGCTCACAGTCAGGGTCAGGTTTGTTGTTCAGGTCAGGGTCAGGGTCACTGTTAGGGTCAGGGTTATGTTTATGGTCATGGTCTGGGTCAGGGTCAGGGTGAAGTTTAGCGCCAGTGTCAGGTTTAGGGTCAGGTTCAGGTATTGGTTTAAAGTCCACATTCGGGTCAGGGACAGGATTGTGTAGTGGTCAGTGTTAGTGTCATGGTTAGGATTAGGTTCAGGGTGAGGGTCAGGTGAAGTTCATGGACAGGGTCAGGTTTAGGTTCAGGCTTTGGTGTAGGGTCAATATTCGGTTCAGTGTCACAGTTAGGTTTTGGCCGAAGGGTTTGGGATTTGAGTTAGGGTTAGAGTTAGAAGTAGGGTTATGGTTAGGGTTAGACAGCGTAAGGTAGGGTTAGGGTTTGGTTTAGTGTAGGGGTTAGTGTTAGTGTTAGGGTCAGCATTAGGTTTAGGTTCAGGGTCCGTATTAGGGTCATGGTTAGAGTTACCGTTAGGTTTAGGGTTCGGGTCAGGCTCCCAGTCGTGGTCAGGTTTAGGGTTTGGGTCACGGTTAGGTCAGCTTCAGGGTTAGGATTAGGGTCAGGGTCTGTGTCATGATTAGGTTTGAGTCATGGTTATGGTAATGTCAGATTTAGTTTTAAGTTCAGGTTCCACATCAGGGTGAGTATCAGACTTAGTTTTAGGTTTAGGGTTCAGGTCAGGATCACAGTCAGGGTCTGGGTCAGGGTTAGTGGTTACTGTTGGGGTTAGCCCCGCTCCTGGGTATGGACCCATCCCTTCAAGGTCTCAGGATAAACCCTGGGCAGAAGGGTGTGGACACTACTGCCAATCTCACGTAACTAGCCTTAAACTGGGGTGTGAACATGACTTGCCCACCAGGTCTCTAACCCCTCATCAGCCTGATCCTGTTTGGGGCATATCCACCCACGATGGCATGGCCAGCTCATCTTTACACTCAGACTCACAAACACCCAGGGGCACACACACACACACACACACACAGACTGGGAAGAGATCTAGGGTTACACCCATGGATCAGAAGGTGTGGGAATATCTGACTCTGAGCAGCCTGGTGTCACCTTTTGGTTTTATTAGCCAAAGGGCCTGAGGCGTTGGGAAACTTGATATGACCTGCCAGGGACGGGACCTGTCTGGCAGGCGAGCACTCTTCTCCCTGCATCCTCTTGGCTTCAGTACAGCAGAAGAACACGTCGCTTCCTTTAGGATGTGCCTAGAAATGAGCTGGGCAGGGGGGTTTCTCTGTTATGGGGTGCCTGGATACGTGAGTTCCAATTACATTGCGCTCTGTCCAGGGTCAGGGTCAGTGTTAGGGTAACGGTTAGGTTTAGGGTCAGGCATGTTCATGGTCAGATTTAGGGTCAGGTTCACGTTTTGATTTGGGGGTAGTTCATGTCAGGGTCATGTTAGGTTTGGCCAGGTTTAGTGTCAGGGTTAGGGTCAGGGTCAGGGTTAGGTTCATGGTTATGTAATGTCAGCTTTATGTTTAGGTTCTGTTTTATAAGTAGGTTCAGGAACAGGGTTAGCTTTAGGGTTACGATTGTTCAGGATCATGGATTGGGTCAGAGTTAGGTTTACAGTCTGGGTTAGGGTCAGTGTTAAGGTCAAGTCCAGGGTCTGGTTTAAGGTTATGATCTGATATAGGAAAAGTTCAGAGTTAGGTTTATGATCAGGGTCCGGGAGAGAGTCAGTATTATTGTTAAAGTGGGGTTAGGGTTAGGGTTAGAGGTAGGTTGCGGGTTAGGGTTAGACCGGGTTAGGGTCAGTGTCAGGGATAATGTTAGAGGTTAGTTTTAGCGTTAGGTTCAGCGTTAGGTTTCGAGTCAGGGCCCGTGTTAGTGTCAAGGTAGGGTTACGTTTAGGGTTAGAGTTAGGTTCAGGCTCACATTCAGTGTCAGGGTTAATGTTAGCGTCATGGTCAGGGTCACTGTTAGGGTCAGGGTTTGGTTTATGGTTTGCATGGGTCGAGGTCAGGGTGAAGTCTAGGGCCAGTGTCAGGTTTACGGGCAGGATCAGGTATTGGTTTAAAGTCCACATTCGTGTGGGACAGGGTTATGTAGTGGTCAGTGTTAGGGTCATGGTTAGGTTTAGGGTCAGGGCCAGGGTCAGGTTTAGGTTTAGGGTCAGGTGTAGGCAAATTTCAGGATTAGGGTTATGGTCATAGTCAGGTATAGAGTCAGGGTTATTGTTAAAGTTTAGTGTTAGTGTTAGGGTTAGCGTTAGGTTGACGGTTAGGGTTAGATCTTGTTAGGGTCAGGGTCCATGGTAGGGTTAGGGGTTAGTGTAAGGGTTAGGTTCAGTGATAGGATTCGGGGGAGGGCCCGTGATAGTGTCAGGGTCAGGGTTACATTTAGGATTAGAGTTAGGGTCAGGCTCACAGTAAGGGTCAGGTTTAGTGTTCAGGTGAGGGTCGGGGTCACTGTTCGGGTCTGGGTTAGTTTTATCGTCATGGTCTGTGTCAGGGTCAAGGTGATGTTTAGCGCTAATGTCCGGTTTAGTGTCAGGTTCAGGTATTGGTTTAAAGTCCACATTCGGGTCAAGGACAGAGTTATGTATTGGTCAGTGTTAGTGTCATGGTTAGGATTAGGTATAGAGTCAGGGTCAGGTGAAGGTCAGGGCCAGGTTCAGGTTTAGGGTCAGGCTTTGGTTTAGGGTCAATATTCAGTTCAGTGTCACAGTTAGGTTTTGGCGGTAGGGTTTTGGATTAGGGTTAGGGTTAGATCTAGAAGTAGGGTTATGGTTAGGGTTAGGGTTAGACAGCGTAAGGTCAGGGTTAGTGTTTGGTTTAGGGTATGGGTTAGTGTTAGGGTCAGGATCAGCATGAGGTGAAGGTTCAGGGTCCTTATTACGGTCATGGTTAGAGTTTCCATTAGGTTTAAGGTTACGGTGAGGCTCACAATCACGGTCAGGGTTATGGTTAGTGTCAGGTTAGGTTAGCGTTAGGGTTAGGATTAGGGTCAGGGTCAGGGTCATGGTTAAGTATGAGTCATATTTTTGGTAATGTCAGAGTTAGATTTAGGTTCAGGGTCCACATCAGTGTGAGTGTCAGGCTTAGGTTTAGGTTTAGGGTTCAGGTCAGGATCATGGTCAGGGCTTAGGGTCAGGATCAGGGTCAGGGCTTGGTTTAGGGTTTGGTGCAGGCTCACAGTCAGTATCAGGGTCAGGGTTAGTGGTTACTCTTCGGGTTAGCCCCGCTCCTGGGTCATGGTCCCATCCGTTCAGGGTCTCAGGATAAACCCTGGGCAGAAGGGTGTAGACCCTCCACCCGATCCCACTTAAGTAGCCTTAAACTGAGGTGTGAACATGACTTGCCCACCAGACATCTATACCCTCATCAGCCTGATCCTGCTTGGGGCATCTCCACCCATGATGGCATGGCCAGGTCCTCTATACACACAAAGACACAGACACCCAGAGGCACACACATACACACACACACACACACACACACACATGCACAGTGAGAGAGAGACTGCAAAGAGACCTAAGGCTACACCAGTGGATCAGAAGGTGTGGGGCTCTCTGCCTCTTAGCCCCCTGGTGTCACCTTTTGATTTTATTAGCCAAAGGGCCTTAGGCATTGCGGAAACCTGATATGACTTGCCAGGGAGGGGATGTGACTGGTGGGCGAGCTCTCTTCTCCTTGCATCCTCTTGGCTTCAGTACAGCAGAAGAACATGTCGCTACCTTTAGGATGTGCCTAGAAATGTGCTGGGCAGGAGGGTTTTCTCTGTTATGGGGTGCCTGGATACATGGGTTCCAATTCCGTTGGGCTCTGTCATCAGGGAAGTGAGGTCACCACTGCCTGGGGGCTCATTACCAAACTTCCTGCTCCAGCAGAGCTCCCTGAGCCGCCGTTCCCCAAGCTGCACAAGGCTCACACTCAACTCAATGCAGTGCCCATCCAGTGACCCCCATATAGCCTCCACCCAGCCCTTGGGAGGCCTGGGTGCAGCTGTTGTCCCCGCTGGAGGGAACAGAGCTGGGTTTAGACCAGGATAGTGTTAGCGATAGGGAGAAGAAAGACTTAGGGTCAGGGTTAGGTTTTGACCTCGTTGGGGTCCGGGTTAGCGAGGCTTAGGGTAGGGGTCAGGGTGAGGGTTAGGCTCATGATCAGGTTTAGGGTCAGGCTCACAGTATGGTCAGGGTTAGTGTTACGGTCATAATCAGGATCAGGGTCAGTGTTAGGATGACTGTTAGGTTTAGTGTCACGTTCAGGATAATGGTCAGATTTAGGTTCAGGTTCAAGTTTTTGTTTAGGGGCAAGATCATGTCAGTTCAGGGTTAGATTTGGGACAGGTTTAGTGTCAGGGTTAGGGTCAGGGTCCGGGTTAGGTTCATGGTTATGGTAAGGTCAGCTTTAAGTTTAGGTTCTGTTTTATGAGTAGGTTCAGGATCAGGGTTAGCTTTAGGGTTACGATTCTGTTCAGGATCACGGTTTGGGTCAGAGTTAGGTTTACAGTCTGGGTTAGGGTCAGTGTTAAGGTCAAGGCCATGGTCAGGTTTAAGTTAAGTCCTGACATAGGCAAAGTTCAGAGTTAGGGTTATGATCATGGTCACGGAGAGGTTCGGGATTATTGTTAAAGTGTGGTTAGGTTTAGGGTAGGGGTAGGTTGAAGTTTAGGGTTAGACCGAGTTAGGGTCAGTGTCAGGGATAATATTAGGTGTTAGTTTTAGGGTTAGGTTCAGCATTAGGTTATGGGTCAGGGCCCTTTTAGTCTCAGGGTCAGGTCTACATTTAGGGTTAGAGTTAGGGTCAGGCTCACATTCAGTGTCAAGGTTAGTGTTAGGGTCAGGGTCAGAGTCACTTTTAGGGTCAGGGTTAGGTTTATGGTCTTTGCCTGGGTCAGGGTCAGGTTGAAGTCTAGGGCCAGTGTCAGGTTTTGGTCAGGATCATGTATTTGTTTAAAGTCCACATTAGGGTCAGGGACACGGCTATGTAGTAGTCAGTGTTATAGTCATGGATTGTATTAGGGTCAGGGTCTGGGTCAGGTGAAGTTCAGGGCTAGGGTCAGGTTTAGGGTCAGGCTTTGGTTTAGGGTCAAATTTCGGTTCAGTGTCACAGTTAGGTTTTGGCGGTAGGGTTTGGGATTGGGTTAGGGTTAGTATTAGAAGTAGGGTTATGGTTAGACAGTGTAAGGTCTGGGTTAGGATTTGGTTTAGGGTAGGGTCTAGTGTTAGGGTCAGGGTCAGCATGAGGTGTACGTTCAGGGTCCGTATTAGGGTCATGGTTAGAGTTACCATTACTTTTAAGGTTACGGTAGGCTCACAGTCTTGGTCAAGGTTATGGTTAGGGTCAGTGTTAGGTCAGCATCAGGGTTAGGATTAGGGTCAGGGTCAGGGTCAATGTTAGGTATGAGTCATGGTTACGGTAATGTCAGAGTTAGGTTTAGGTTCAAGGTCCACACATCAGGGTCAGTGTCAGGCTTAGGTTTAGGTTTAGGTTTTCAGGTCAGGATAAAAGTCAAGGTCAGGGTCAGGGTCAGGTTCATGGCTTGGGTTAGGGTTTAGGGCAGTTTTACAGTCAGTGTCAGGTTCACGGTCAGTGGTTACTGTTAGGGTTAGCCCCGCGCCTGGGTCATGGACCCATCCGTTCAGGGTCTCAGGATAAACCCTGGGCAGAAGCGTGTAGACCCTAAACCCGATCCCACTTAACCACACTTAAACTGGGGTGTGAACATGACTTGCCCACCAGACATCTAACCCCTCATCAGCCTGATCCTGCTTGGGGCATCTCTACCCACAATGGCATGGCCAAGTCCTCTTTACACACAGACACACACAGACACCCACACACACACACACACACACACACACACACAGATGGGGAGGAGACCTATGGCTACACCAGTGGATCAGAAGGTGTGGGACTCTCTGACTCTGAGCCCCCTGGTGTCACCTTTTGTTTTGATTAGCCAAAGGGCCTGAGGCGTTGGGGAAACCTGATATGACCTGCCAGGGAGTTGGCCTGTCTGGAGGGCGAGCTCTCTTCTCCCTGCATCCTATCGGCTTCAGTACAGCAGAAGAACATGTCACTTCCTTTAGCATGTACCTAGAAATGAGCTGGACATGGGGGTTTTTTCTGTAATGGGGTGCCTGGATACGTGGGTTCCAATTCTGTTGGGCTCTGTTGTCAGGGAAGTGAGGTCACCACTGACTGGGGGCTCCTTACCAAACTTCCTACTGCACCACAGCTCCCTGAGCCGGTCCCCAAGCTGCTCAAGGCTCACACTCCACTCCATGCAGTGCCCATCCAGTGACCCCCATACAGCCTCACCCCAGCCCCTGGGAGGCCTGGGTGCAGCTTTTGTCCCAGCTGTAAGGAACAGAGCTGGGTTTAGACCAGGTTAGTGTTAGGGTTTGTGTTAAGAAAGACTTATGGTCAGGGTTAGGGTTAGACTTCATTGGGGCCACGGTTAGCGTAAGGCTTAGGGTATGGGTCAGGGTTAGGGTTAGGTTCATGGTTAGGTTTAGGGTCAGGCTCACAGTAGGGTCACGGTGAGCGTTACGGTCAGCGTCAGGGTCAGGGTCTCTGTTAGAGTGACGGTTAGGTTTAGGGTCAGGTTCAGGGTCATGGTCAGATTGAGGGTCAGGTTCAAGCTTTGGTTTGGGGGCAAGGTTCTTGTCAGGGTCAGGGTTAGGTTTGGGACAGGTCTAGTGTCAGGGTTAGGGTCAGGGTTAGGGTTAGGTTCATGCTTATGGTAAGGTCAGCTTTATGTTTAGGTTCTGCTTCATGAGTAGGTTCAGGATCAGGGTTAGCTTTAGGTTTACGATTCTGTTCAGGATCAAGAACTGGGTCAGAGATAGGTTTAAAGTCAGGGTTATGGTCAGTGTTAATGTCAAGGCCAGGATCAGGTTTAAGATTAAGTTCTGACATAGGCAAAGTTCAGATTTGGGGGTATGATCAGGATCAGGGTAAGATCAGGATTATTGTTATAGTGGGGTTAGGGTTAGGGTTAGAGGTAGGTTGAGGGTTAGGGTTCGAACAGGTTAGGGTCAGTGTCTAGGACAATGTTAGGGGTTAGTTTTAGGGGTAGGTTCAGCATTAGGTTTCGGGTCAGGGACCGTGTTAGTGTCAGGGTCAGGGTTACGTTTAGGGTTAGAGTTAGGTCCGCCTCACATTCAGTGTCAGGGTTAGTGTTAGGGTCAGGATCACTGTTAGGCTCAGGGTTAGGTTTGTGGTCTTTGCATGGGTCATGGTCACGGTGAAGTCTGGGCCAGTGTCAGGTTTATGGTAAGGATCAGGTTTTGGTTTAAAGTCCACATTCGTGTCAGGGACAGGGTTATGTAGTGGTCAGTGTTAGGGTCATGGTTAGGTTTATGGTCAGGGCCAGGTTCAGGTTTAGGGTCAGGGTTTGGTATAGGCAAAGTTCAGGGTTACGGTTATGATCATAGTCAGGTATAGGTCAGGGTTATTGTTTAAGTTTAGGGTTTGTGTTAGGCTTAGCGTTTGGTTGACGGTTAGGGTTAGAATTTGTTTGGGTCAGTGTCCGTGGTAGGGTTAGGGGTTAGTGTTAGGGTTAGGTTGAGCGATAGGATTCGGGGGGTAGGGCCCGTGTTAGTGTCAGGGTCAGGGTTACATTTAAGTTTAGAGTTAGGGTCAGGCTCATAGTCATGGTCCGGTTTAGTGTTCAGGTCGGGGTCAGGGTCACTGTTATGGTCAGGATTGGGTTGATGATCATGATCTGGGTCAGGGTCAGGGTGAAGTTTAACGCCAGTGTCAGGTTTAGGGTCAGGTTCGGGTATTGGTTTAAAGTCCACATTCGGGTCTGGGACAGGGCTATGTAGTGGTCAGTGTTAGTGTCAATGTTAGGATTAGGGTCAGGGTCAGGTACAGGTCAGGGCCAGGTCAGGGTCGGGTCAGGCTTTGGTTTAGAGTCAATGTTCGCTTCAGGGTCACAGTTAGGTTTTGAGGGGTACGTTTTGGGATTGTGGTTAGGTTTAGATTTAGAAGTAGGGTTATGGTTAGGGTTAGGTTTATACAGCGTAAGGTCAGGGTTAGGGTTTGGTTTAGGGTAGGGGTTAGTGTTAGGGTCAGGGTCAGCGTTAGGTTTAGGTTCAGGGTCCGTATTAATGTCATGATTATTGTAACCTTTAGGTTTAGGGTTAGGGTCAGGCTCACAGTCACGGTCAGGGTTAGGTTAGGGTCAGGGTTAGGTCAGCGTCAGGGCTAGGATTAGGGTAAGGTTCATGGTCATGGTAGGTATGAGTCATAGTTATGGTAATCAGAGTTAGGTTAGGTTCAGGGTCCACATCAGGGCCAGTGTCAGGCTTAGGTTTAGGTTCACAGTTCAGGTCAGGATCACAGTCAGTGTCAGGGTCATGGTTAGGTCAGGGCTTGGGTTAGGGTTGGGGGCAGGCTCACAGTCAGTGTCAGGGTCAGGGTTAGTGGTTACTGTTAGGGTGAGCCCCGCTCCTGGGTCAAGGACCCATCAGTCTGGGTCTCAAGATAAACCCTGGGCAGAAGGGTGTAGACCCTCCACCTGATCCCTCTTAACCAGCCTAAACTGTGGTGTGAACCTGACTTGCCCACCAGACATCTAAACCCTCATCAGCCTCATCCTGCTTGGGGCATCTCCACCCACAATGGCATGGCCGGGTCCTCTTTACACACAGACACACAGACACACAGACACCCAGAGGCACACACACACACACACACACACTCACACTTGGGGAGGAGACCTAGGGCTACACCGGGGGATCAGAAGGTGTGGGACTCTCTGACTCTCAGCCCCCTGGTGTCACCTTTTGATTTTAGTAACCAAAGGGCCTGATGCATTGGGGAAACCTGATATGACCTGCCACGGAGGGGATGTGTCTGGCGGGGGAGCTCTCTTCTCCCTGCATCCTATCGGCTTCAGTGCAGCAGAAGAACATGTCGCTACCTTTAGGATGTGCCTAGAAATGAGCTGGGCATGGGGGTTTTCTCTGTAATGGGGTGCCTGGATACGTGGGTTCCAATTCCGTTGGGCTCTGTTGTCAGGGAAGTGAGGTCACCACTGCCTGGGGGCCTCTTATGAACTTCCTGCTGCACCAGAGCTCCCTGAGCCACCGTTCCCCAAGCTGATCAAGACTCACACTCCACTCAATGCAGTGCCCATCCCGTGACCCCCAGACAGCCTCCCCCAATGCCTGGGAGGCCTGGGTGCAGCTGTTGTCCCCGCTGGAGGGAACAGAGCTGGGTTTAGACCAGGTTAGTGTTAGGGTTAGGGTTAAGAAAGACTTAGGGTCAGGGTTAGGGTTAGATGTCATTGGGGCCAGGGTTGCCGTAAGGCTTAGGGAAGGGTTCAGGGTTAGGGTTAGGTTCATGAATAGGTTTAGGGTCAGGCTCACAGTAGCGTCAGGGTTAGGGTTACGGTCAGAATCAGGATCTGTTAGGATCTGTTAGGATCATTGTTAGGGTGACGTTAAGGTTTAGGGTCAGGTTCAGCGTCATGGTCCGATTTAGATTCAGGTTCAAGTTTAGGTTTGGGGGCAAGGTTCATGTCAGGGTCAGGGTTAGGTTTGGCACTGGTTTAGTGTCAGGGTTAGGGTCAGGGTCTGGGTTAGGTTCATGGTTATGGTAATGTCAGCTTTATGTTTAGGTTCTGTTTTATGCATAGGTTCAGGGTCAGGGTTAGCTTTAGGCTTAAGATTCTGTTTAGGATCACGGATTGGGTCAGAGTTAGGTTTACAGTCAGGGTCAGGGTCAGTGTTAAGGTCAAGGCCAGGGTCAGGTTTAAGGTTAAGCTCTGACATAGGCAAAGTTCAGAATTAGGGTTATGATCAGGGTCAGGGAGAGGGTCAGGATTATTGTTAAAGTGGGGTTAGTGTTAGGGTTAGAGGTAGGTGTATGGTTAGTGTTAGACCGGGTTAGGTTCTATGTCAGGGATAATGTTAGGGGTTAGTTTTAGGGTTAGGTTCAGCGTTAGGTTTCAGTTCAGGGCCCGTGTTAGTTTCAGGGTCAGGGTTACGTTTAGGGTTAGTGTTAGGGTCAGGCTCACATTCAGTGTCAGGGTTAGTGTTAGGGTCAGTGTAAGGTTTCTGGTCTTGCCTGGGTCAGGGTCAGGGTGAAGTCTAGGGCCAGTGTCAGGTTTAGTTACAGGATCAGGTATTGGTTTAAAGTCCACATTCGGTTCAGCGACAGGGTTATGTGTGGTCATTGTTAGGGTCATGGTTAGGTTTAGGGTCAGGTACAGGGTCAGGTTTAGGGTCAGGGTCTGGTATAGGCAAAGTTCAGGGTTAGGGTTATTATGAGCATAATCAGGTATAGGTTCAGGGTTATTGTTAAAGTTTAGGGTTAGTGTTAAGGTTAGAGTTAGGTTGAGGATTAGGGTTAGACCTGGTTAGGGTCAGGGTCCGTGGTAGGTTTAGGGTATAGTGTTAGGGTTAGGTTCAGTGATAGGATTCGGCGGAGGGCCCTTGTTAGTGTCAGGGTCAAGGTTACATTTAGGGGTAGAGTTAGGGTCAGCCTCACATTCAGTGTCAGTGTTAGTGTTAGGTTCTGAGTCAGGGTCACTGTTAGGGTCAGGGTTAGGTTTATGGTCATGGCCTGGTTCAGGGTCAGGGTGAAGATTAGGGCCAGTGTCAGGTTTATTTTCAGGATCAGGTATTGGTCTAAAGTCCACATTCGTGTCAGGGACAAGGTTATGTAGTGGTCAGTGTTAGGGTCATGGTTAGGTTTAGGCTCAGGGCCAGGGTCAGGTTAGGGTCAGGGTCTGGTATAGGCAAAGTTCAGGGTTATGGTTATGTTCATAGTCAGGTATAGGGTCAAGGTTATTGTTTAAAATTTAGGGTTAGTGTTAGGGTTAGAGTTAGTTTGAGGGTTAGGGTTAGACCTGGTTAGGGTCAGGGTCTGAGGTAGGGTTAGGGGTTAGTGTAAGGGTTAGGTTCAGCGACAGGATTCGGGAGAGGGCCCGTGTTATTTTTAGGGTGTGGGTTACGTTTAGGGTTACAGTAAGGGTCAGGCTCACAGTCAGGTTCTGGTTTAGTGTTCAGGTCTGGGTTGGGGTCACTGTTAGGGTCATGGTTAGGTTGATGGCCATGGTCTGGGTCTGGGTCAGGGTGAATTAGGGCCAGTGTCAGGTTTAGCGTCAGGATCAGGTATAGGTTTAAAGTCAACATTCGGGTCAGGGACAGGGTTATGTAGTGGTCAGTGTTAGTGTCATGGTTAGGATTAGGGTCAGGGTCAGGGTCAGGTGAAGGTCAGGGCCTGGGTCAGGTTTAGGTTCAGGCTTTCCTTTATGTTCGGTTCAGTTTCACAGTTAGGTTTATGGGAAAAGTTTGGGATGGGGTTAGGGTTAGAGTTAGAAGTAGTGTTATCGTGAGGGTTAGGGTTAGACAGCATAAGGTCAGGGTGAGGGTTTGGTTTATGGAAGGGGTTAGTGTTAGGTTTAGGGTCAGCGCTCAGTTTAAGTTCAGGGTCCGTATTATGGTCAGGGTTAGGGTTACCTTTAGGGTTAGGATTAGGGTAAGGCACACAGTCACGGTCAGGGTTAGGTTTAGGGTCAGTGTAGGGTCAGGATCAGGGTTAGGATTAGGGTCAGGGTCAGGGTCACAGGTAGGGATGAGTCATAGCTAGCTTATCTCAGAGTTAGGATTAGGTCCAGGGTCCAGATCAGGGTCAGTGTCAGGCTTAGCTTTAGGTTTAGGGTTCAGGTCGGGATCATGGTCATGGTTAGGGTCAGGTTCAGGGTCAGGGCTCGGGTTAGGGTTGGGGGCAGGCTCACAGTCAGTGTCGGGGTCAGGGTTAGTGGTTACTGTTAGGGTTAGCCCCGCTCCTGGGTCATGGACCCATTCCTTCAGGTTCTCAGGATAAACCCTGGACAGAAGGGTGTAGACCCTCCACCCGATCCCACTTAACCAGCCTTAAACTGTGGTGTGAACATGACTTGCCCACCAGACATCTAACCCCCATTAGCTTTATCATACTTGGGGCATCTCCACCCACGATGGCATGGCCAGGTCCTCTTTACACACAGACACAGAAACGCAGAGGCGCACACAAACACACACACACAAACACAGTGAGACGGGGAGGAGACCTAGGGCTATACCCGTGGATCAGAAGGTGTGGGACACTCTGACTCTGAGCCCCCTGGTGTCATCTTTTGATTTTAGTAGCCAAAGGGCCTGAGGCATTGGGGAAACCTGATATGACCGGCCAGGGAAGGGAAGGGGAAGTGTCTGGCGGGCGAGCTCTCTTCTCCCTATATCCTCTCTGCTTCAGTACAGCAGAGGAACATGTCGCTTCCTTTAGGATGTGCCTAGAAATGAGCTGGGCAGGGCGGTTTTCTCTGTAATGGCGTGCCTGGACACGTGGGTTCCAATTCTGTTGGGCTGTGTCGTCAGGGAAGTGAGGTCACCATGCCTGGGGCTCCTTACCGAACTTCCTGCTATACCAGAGCTCCCTGAGCCACCGGTCCCCAAACTGCTCAATGCTCACCCTCCACTCAATGCAGTGCCAATCCAATGGCCCCCATACAGCCTCCCTCCAGCCCCTGGCAGGCCTGGGTGCAGCTGTTGTCCCAGCTGGAGGCAACAGAGCTGGGTTTAGACTAGGTTAGCGTTAGGGTTAGGGTTAAGAAAGACTTAGGATCAGGGTTAGGGTTAGACGTGCTTGGGGTCAGGGTTAGCGGAAGGCTTAGGGTATGGGTCAGGGTTAGGGTTAGGTTCATGGTTAGGTTTAGGTTCAGGCTCACAGTAGGGTCACGGTTACCGTTACCATCTGAGACAGGGTCAGGGTCAGTGTATGGTGACGGTTAGGTTTAGGGTCATGTTCAGGGTTCTGGTCAGATTTAGGGTCAGGTTCAGTTTTGGTTTGGGGGCAAGGTTCATATCAGGGTCAGAGTTAGGAGTGGGACAGGTCTAGTGTCAGGGTTTGCGTCAGGGTCAGGGTTAGGTTCATGGTTATGGTAAGGTCAGCTTTATGTTTAGGTTTTGTTTTATGAGTAGGTTCAGGATCAGGGTTAGCTTAAGGGTTAAGATTCTGTTCAGGATCACGGATTGGGTCAGAGTTAGGTTTACATTCAGGGTTAGTATCAGTGTTACAGTCAAGGACAGGGTCAGGTTTAAGGTTAAACTCTGACATAGGCAAAGTTCAGAGTTAGGGTTATGATCAGGGTCAGGGAGAGGGTAAGGATTATTGTTAAAGTGGGGTTAGGGTTAGGGTTAGAGGTAGGTGGAGGGTTAGACCGGTTTAGGGTCTGTGTCAGGGATAATGTTACGGGTTCGTTTTAGGGTTAGGTTCAGCGTTAGGTTTCGGGTCAGGGCCCGTGTTAGTGTCATGGTCAGGGTTACGTTTAGGGTTAGAGTTAGGGTCAGGCTACAGTCAGGGTCACTGTTAGTGTTAGGGTCGTGGTCAGGGTCACTGTTAGGGTCAGGGTTAGGTTTATGGTCTTTGCCAGGGTCAGGGTCAGGGTGAAGTGTAACGCCAGTGTCAGCTTTACGATGAGGATCAGGTTTGGTTTAAAGTCCACATTCGTGTCAGTGACAGGTAATGTAGTGGTCAGTGTTAGGGTCATGGTTAGGTTTAGGCTCAGGGCCAGTGTCAGGTATATGGTCAGGGTCTGGTATAGGCAAAGTTCAGGGTTAGGCTTATGATCATAGTCAGGTATAGTGTCAGGGTTATTGTTAAAGTTTAGGGTTAGTGTTAGTGTTAGCGTTTGGTTGACGGTTAGGGTTAGAACTTGTTAGGATCAGGGTCTGTTGTAGGGTTAGGGGTTACTCTTAATGTTAGGTTCAGCGATAGGATTCGGGGGATGGCCCGTGTTATTGTCAGGGTCAGGGTTACATTTAGGGTTAGAGTTATGGTCAGGCTCACAGTCAGGGTCAGGTTTGTTGTTCAGGTCCGGGTCGGAGTCACTGTTAGGGTCAGGGTTAGGTTTATGGTCATGGTCTGGATCAGGGTCAGGGTGAAGTTTAGCGCCAGTGTCAGGTTTAGGGTCAGGTTCAGGTATTGGTTTAAAGTCCACATTCGGGTCAGGGACAGGATTGTGTAGTGGTCAGTGTTAGTGTCATGGTTAGGATTAGGGTCAGGGTCAGGTCAGGTGAAGTTCAGGGCCAGGTTCAGGTTTAGGGTCAGGCTTTAGTTTAGGGTCAATGTTCGGTTCAGTGTCACAGTTAGGTTTTGGCGGTAGGGTTTGGGATTGGGGTTAGGGTTAGAGTTAGAAGTAGGGTTATGGTAAGGCTTAGACAGCATAAGGTCAGGGTTAGGGTTTGGTTTAGGGTAGGGGTTAGTGTTAGGGTCAGGGTCAGCTTTAGGTTTAGGTTCAGGGTCTGTATTAGGGTCATGGTTAGAGTTACCTTTAGGTTTAGGGTTAGGGTCAGGTTCACAGTCACGTCAGGGTTACGGTTAGGGTCAGGTTTAGGTCAGCATCAGGGTGACGAATAGGGTCAGGGTCATGGTCAGGGTTAGGTATGAGTCTTGGTTACGGTAATATCAATGTTAGGTTTAGCTTCAGGGTCCACATCAGGGACCTTGTCAGGCTTAGGTTTAGGTTTATGGTTCAGGTCAGGATCACAGACAGGGTCAGGTTCAGGTTCATGGTCAGGGTTTGGGTTAGGGTTTGGGGCAGGCTCACAATCAGTGTCATGGTCTGGGTTAGTGGTTACTGTTAGGGTTAGCCCCGATCCTGGGTCATGGACCCATCCGTTCAGGGTCTCAGGATAAACCCTCGGCAGAAGGATGTAGACATCCACCCGATCCCACTTAACCAGCCTTAAACTGAGGTGTGAACAGAACTTGCCCACCAGACATCTAAACCCTCATCAGCCTCATCCTGCTTGGGGCATCTCTCCCCTCGATGACATGGTCAGATCCTCTTTATACACAGACACACAGACTCCCAGAGGCACACACACACACACACACACACACACACACACATACAGAGATGGGGAGGAGACCTAGGGCTACACCGGTTGATCAGAAGGTGTGGGACTCTCTGACTCTGAGTCCCCTGGTGTCACCTTTTGATTTTAGTAGCCAAAGGGCCTGAGGCGTTGGGGAAACCTGATATGACCGGCCAGGGAGGGGAAGTGTCTGGCGGGCGAGCTCTCTTCTCCCTACATCCTCTCGGCTTCAGTACAGCAGAAGAACATGTCGCTTCCTTAGGATGTGCCTAGAAATGTGCTGGGCAGGGGGGTTTTCTCTGTAATGGGGTGCCTGGATACGTGGGTTCAAATTCCGTTGGGCTCTGTCGTCAGGGAAGTGAGGTCACCACTGCCTGGCGGCTCCTTACCGAACTTCCTGCTGTACCAGAGCTCCCTGAGCCATCATTCCCCAAACTGCTCAATGCTCAGCCTCCACTCAATGCAGTGCCAATCCAATGGCCCCCATACAGCCTCCTCCCAGCCACTGGCAGGCCTGGGTGCAGCTGTTGTCCCCGCTGGAGGGAACAGAGCTGGGATTAGACTAGTTTAGTGTTAGGGTTAGGGTTAAGAAAGACTTAGGATCAGTGTTAGGGTTAGTCGTCATTGGGGTCAGGGTTAGCGTAAGGCTTAGGGTATCGGTCAGGGTTAGGGTTCGGTTCATGGTAGGTTTAGGGTCAGGCTCACAATAGGGTCACGGTTAGGGTTATGGTCAGAGTCAGGTTCAGGGTCAGTGTTAGTGACGGTTAGATTTAGGGTCCGGTTTAGGGTCATGGTCAGATTTAGTGTCAGGGTCACATTTAGGTTTGGGGGCAAGGTTCATGTCATGTTCAGGGTTAGGTTTGGGACAGGTTTAGTGTCAGGGATAGGGTCTGGGTCAGGGTTAGGTTCATGGATATGGTAAGGTCAGCTTTATGTTTAGGTTCTGTTTTATGAGTAGGTTCAGGATCAGGGTTAGCTTTAGGCTTAAGATTCTATTTAGGATCATAGATTGGGTCAAATTTAGGTTTACATTCAGGGTTAGGGTCAGTGTTAAGGTCAAGGCCAGGGTCAGGTTTAAGGTTAAGCTCTGACAGAGGCAAACTTCAGAGTTAGGGTTATGATCAGCGTCAGGATTATTGTTAAAGTGGGGTTAGGGTTAGGGTTAGAGTTAGGTGGAGGGTTAGACCGGGTTAGGGTCAGTGTCAGGGTTAATGTTAGGGGTTAGTTTTAGGGTTAGGTTCAGCGTTTGGTTTTGGGTCACGGCCCGTGTTAGTGTCATGGTCAGGGTTACGTTTAGGGTTAGAGTTAGGGTCACTCTCACAGTCAGGGTCACTGTTAGTGTTAGGGTCGTGGTCAGGGTCACTGTTAGGGTCAGGGTAAGGTTTATGTTCTTTGCCAGGGTCAGGGTCAGGGTGAAGTGTAGCGCCAGTGTCAGCTTTACAATGAGGATCAGGTGTTGTGTAAAGTCCACATTCGGGTCAGTGACATGGTTATGTAGTGGTCAGTGTTAGGGTCATGGTTAGGTTTAGGGTCAGGGCCAGGTTCAGGTTTAGGGTCAGGGTCTGGTATAGGCAAAGTTCAGGGTTAGGCTTATGATCATAATCAGGTATAGGGTCAGGGTTGTTGTTAAAGTTTAGGGTTAGTGTTAGTGTTAGCGTTTGGTTGACGGTTAGGGTTAGAACTTGTTAGGATCAGGGTCCGTGGTAGGGTTAGGGGTTACTCTGAGGGTTATGTCAGCGATAGGATTCGGGGGAGGGCCCGTGTTAGTGTCAGGTTCAGGGTTACATTTAGGGTTAGAATTAGGGTAAGGCTCACAGTCCGGGTCAGGTTTAGTGTTCAGGTCAGTGTCGGGGTCACTGTTAGGGTCAGGGTTAGGTTTATGGTCATGGTCTAGGTCAGGGTCAGGGTGATGTTTAGCGCCAGTGTCCGGTTTAGGGTCAGGTTCAGGTATTGGTTTAAAGTCCACATTCGGGTCAGGGACAAGGTTATGTAGTATTCAGTGTTAGGGTCATGGTTAGGATTAGGGTCAGGGTCAGGGTCAGGTGAATGTCATGGACAGGGTCAGTTTAGCGTCAGGCTTTGGTTTAGGGTCAATGTTCGTTTCAGTGTCACAGTTAGGTTTTGGCGGTAGTGTTTGGGATTGTGTTTAGGGTTAGAGTTAGAAGTAGCGTTATGGTTAGGTTTAGGGTTAGTCAGCGTAAGGTCAGAGTTAGGGTTTGGTCTAGGGTAGGGGTTAGTGTTAGGGTCAGGGTCAGCGTTAGTTTTAGGTTCAGGTTCTGTATTAGGGTCATGGTTAGAGTTACCTTTAGGTTTAGGGTTAGGGTCAGGTTCACAGTCACAGTCAGGGTTAGGGTTAGGGTCAGGGTTAGGTCAGCCTCAGGGTTAGGATTAGGGTCAGGGTCATGGTCAGGGTTAGGTATGAGTCTTGGTTACGGTAATATCAACGTTAGGTTTATGTTCATGGTCCACATCAGGGACATTGTCAGTCTTAGGTATAGGTTGTTGGTTCATGTCAGTATCACAGACAGGGTCAGGGTCAGGTTCAGTGTCAGGGTTTGGGTTAGGGTTTGGGGCAGGCTCACAGTCAGTGTCAGGGTCTGGGTTAGTGGTTACTGTTAGGGTTAGCCCCGCTCCTGGGTCTTGGACCCATCCATTTAGGGTCTCAGGATAAACCCTGGGCAGAAGGGTGTAGACCCTCCACCCGATCCTACTTAACCAGCCTTAAAATGGGGTGTGAACATGACTTTCCCAACAGACACTTAACCCTCATCAGCCTCATCCTGCTTGGGACATCTCCACCCACGATTGCATGGCCAGGTCCTCTTTACACACAGACACAGAGACACCAAGTGGAACACACACATACACGCAGACACACACACAGAGAGACGGCGAGGAGACCTAGGGCTACACCGGTCGATCAGAAGGTGTGGGACTCTCTGACTCTGAGTCCCCTGGTGTCACCTTTTGATTTTAGTAGCCCAAGGGCCTGAGGCGTTGGGGAAACCTGATATGACCGGCCAGGGAGGGGACGTGTCTGGCGGGCGAGCTCTCTTCTCCCTACATCCTCTCGGCTTCAGTACAGCAGAAGAACTTGTTGCTTCCTTTAGGATGTGCCTAGAAATGAGCTGGGCAGGGGGGTTTTCTCTGTAATGGGGTGCCTGGATACGTGGGTTCCAATTCCGTTGGGCTCTGTCGTCAGGGAAGTGAGGTCATCACTGCCTGGGGGCTCCTTACCGAACTTCCTGCTGTACCAGAGCTCCCTGAGCTGCCGGTCCCCAAGCTGCTCAGGCTCACACTCCACTCAGGCAGTGCCCATCCAGTGACCCCCATACAGCCTCCCCCAGCCCCTGGGCGGCCTGGGTGCGGCTGTTGTCCCCGCTGGAGGCCACAGAGCTGGATTTAGACTAGGTTAGCGTTAGGGTTAGGGTTAAGAAAGACTTAGGGTCTGGGTTAGTGTTAGAAGTCCTTGGGATCAGGGTTAGCGTAAGGCTTAGGGTCGGGCTCAGGGTTAGGGTTAGGTTCATGGTTAGGTTTAGGTTCAGGCTCACAGTAGGGTCAGGGTTAGCGTTACGGTCAGAGTCACGTCAAGGTCAGTTTTGTAATGGTTAGGTTTAGGGTCAGGTTCAGGGTTTTGGTTAGATTTAGGGTCAGGTTCAAGTTTTGGTTTGGATCAAGGTTCATGTCAGGGTCAGGGTTAGGTTTGGGACAGGTCTAGTGTCAGGGTTAGGGTCAGGGTCAGGCTTACGTTCATGGTTATGGTAAGGTCAGCTTTATGTTTAGGTCCTGTTTTATGAGTAGGTTCAGGATCAGGGTTAGCTTTAGGCTTAAGATTCTGTTTAGGATCACGGATTGGGTCAGAGTTAGGTTTACATTCAGGGTTAGGGTCAGTGTTAAGGTCAAGGCCAGGGTCAGGTTTAAGGTTAAGCTCTGACAGAGGCTAAGTTCAGAGTTAGGGTTATGATGAGCGTCAGGATTATTGTTAAAGTGGGGTTAGGGTTAGGGTTAGAGGTAGGTGCAGGGTTAGACCGGGTTAGGGTCAGTGTCAGGGATAATGTTAGGGGTTAGTTTTAGGGTTAGGTCCAGCGTTAGGTTTTTGGTCAGGGCCCGTGTTAGTGTCATGGTCAGGGTTACGTTTAGGGTTAGAGTTAGGGTCAGGCTCACAGTCAGGGTCACTGTTAGTGTTAGGGTCGTGGTCAGGGTCACTGTTAGGGTCAGGGTTAGGTTTATGGTCTTTGCCTGGGTCAGGGTCAGGGTGAAGTGTAGCGCCAGTGTCAGCTTTACGATCAGGATCAGGTTTGGTTTAAAGTCCTCATTCAGGTCAGCGACAGGGTTATGTAGTGGCCAGTGTTAGGGTCATGGTTAGGTTTAGGGTCAGGGCCAGGTTCAGGTTTAGGGTCAGCGACTGGTATAGGCAAAGATCATGGTTAGGGTTATGAGCATAATCAGGTATAGGTTCAGGGTTGTTGTTAAAGTTTAGGGTTAGTGTTAGTGTTAGCGTTTGGTTGACGGTTAGGGTTAGAACTTGTTAGGATCAGGGTCCGTGGTAGGGTTAGGGGTTACTCTGAGGGTTAGGTCAGCGATAGGATTCGGGGGAGGGCCCGTGTTAGTGTCAGGTTCAGGGTTACATTTAGGGTTAGAGATAAGGTAAGGCTCACAGTCTGGGTCAGGTTTAGTGTTCAGGTCAGTGATGGGGTCACTGTTAGGGTCAGGGTTAGGTTTATGGTCATGGTCTAGGTCAGGGTCAGGGTGATGTTTAGCGCCAGTGTCTGGTTTAGGGTCAGGTTCAGGTATTGGTTTTAAAGTCCACATTCGGGTCAGGGACAAGGTTATGTAGTATTCAGTGTTAGGGTCATGGTTAGGATTAGGGTCAGGGTCAGGGACAGGTGAAGGTCATGGACAGGGTCAGGTTTAGCGTCAGGCTTTGGTTTAGGGTCAATGTTCGGTTTCAGTGTCACAGTTAGGTTTTGGCGGTAGTGTTTGGGATTGGGGTTAGGGTTAGAGTTAGAAGTAGCGTTATGGTTAGGTTTAGGGTTAGTCAGCGTAAGGTCAGGGTTAGGGTTTTGTTTAGGCGTAGGGGTTAGTTTTAGGGTCAGGGTCAGCGTTAGGTTTAGGTTCAGGGTCCTTATTAGGGTCATGGTTAGAGTTACCTTTAGGTTTAGGGTTAGGGTCAGGTTCACAGTCACAGTCAGGGTTAGGGTTAGGGTCAGGGTTAGGTCAGCCTCAGGGTTAGAATTAGGGTCAGGGTCAGGGTCATGGTTAGGTATGAGTCTTGGTTACAGTAATATCAATGTTAGGTTTAGGTTCAGGGTACACATCATGATCAGTGCCAGGCTTAGGTTTAGGTTTAGGGTTCAGGTCATGATCACAGACAGGGTCAGGGTCAGGGTCAGGGTTTGGGTTAGGATTTGGGGCAGGCTCACAGTCAGTGTCAGCGTCAGGGTTAGTGGTTACTGTTAGGGTGAGCCCCGCTCCTGGGTCATGGACCCATCCGTTCAGGGTCTCAGGATAAACCCTGGGCAGAAGGGTGTAGAACCTCCACCCGATCCCACTTAACCACCTTAAACTGGGGTGTGAACATAACTTGCCCACCAGACATCTAAACCCTCATCAGCCTCATCCTGCTTGGGGCATCTCCACCCTCGATGGCATGGTCAGGTCCTCTTTACACACAGACACACAGACACCCAGAGGCACACACACACACACACACACACACACACACACACACATACAGAGATGGGGAGGAGACCTAGGGCTACACCGGTTGATCAGAAGGTGTGGGACTCTCTGACTCTGAGTCCCCTGGTGTCACCTTTTGATTTTAGTAGCCAAAGGGCCTGAGGCGTTGGGGAAACCTGATATGACCGGCCAGGGAGGGGACGTGTCTGGCGGGCGAGCTCTCTTCTCCCTACATCCTCTCGGCTTCAGTATAGCAGAAGAACAAGTCGCTTCCTTTAGCATGTGCCTAGAAATGAGCTGGGCAGGGGGGTTTTCTCTGTAATGGGGTGCCTGGATATGTTGGTTCCAATTCCGTTGGGCTCTGTCGTCAGGGAAGTGAGGTCATCACTGCCTGGGGGCTCCTTACCGAACTTCCTGCTGTACCAGAGCTCCCTGAGATGCCGGTCCCCAAGCTGCTCAGGCTCACACTCCACTTAGGCAGTGCCCATCCAGTGACCCCCATACAGCCTCCCCCAGCCCCTGGGAGGCCTGGGTGCGGCTGTTGTCCCCACTGGAGGCAACAGAGCTGGATTAAGACTAGATTAGTTTAGGGTTAGGGTTAAGAAAGACTTAGGGTCTGGGTTAGGGGTTAGATGTCCTTGGGGTCAGGGTTAGCGTAAGGCTTAGGGTCGGGGCTCAGGGTTAGGGTTAGGTTCATGGTTAGGTTTAGGGTCAGGCTCACAGTAGGGTCAGGGTTAGCGTTAAGGTCAGAGTCACGTCAAGGTCAGTTTTAGGGTGATGGTTAGGTTTAGTGTCAGGTTCAGGGTTTTGGTTAGATTTAGGGTCAGGTTCAAGTTTTGGGTTTGGAGGCAAGGTTCATGTCAGGGTCAGGGTTAGGTTTGGGATAGGTCCAGTGTCAGGGTTAGGGTCAGGGTCAGGCTTAGGTTCATGGTTATGGTAAGGTCAGCTTTATGTTTAGATTCCTTTTTTATGAGTAGGTTCAGGATCAGGGTTAGCTTTAGGGTTACGATTCTGATTAAGATTAAGGATTGGGTCAGAGTTAGGTTTACACTCAGGGTTAGGGTCAGTGTTAAGGTCAAGGCCAGGGTCAGGTTTAAGGTTAAGGTCTGACATAGGCAAACTTCAGAGTTAGGGTTATGATCAGCGTCAGGATTATTGTTAAAGTGGGTTTAGGGTTAGGGTTAGAGGTAGGGTGAGGGTTAGGGTTAGACCGGGTTAAGGGTCAGTGTCAGCTATTATGTTAGGGGTTAGTTTTAGGGTTAGGTTCACCGTTAGGTTTCGGGTCAGGGCCCGTGTTAGTGTCAGGTTCGGGGGGTTACGTTTAGGGTTAGAGTTAGGGTCAGGCTCACATTCAGTATCAGGGTTATTGTTAGGGTCGTGGTCAGGGTCACTGTTAGGATCAGGGTTACGTTTATGGTCTTTGCCTGGGCCAGGGTCAAGGTGAATCTAGGGCCAGTGTCGGGTTTACCATCAAGATCAGGTATTGGTTTAAAGTCCACATTCGGGGTCAGTGACAGGGTTATGTAGTGGTCAGTGTTAGGGTCATGGTTAGGTTTAGACTCAGGGCCAGGTTCAGGTATATGGTCAGGGTCTGGTATAGGCAAAGTTCAGGGTTAGGCTTATGATCATAGTCAGGTATAGGGTCAGGGTTATTGTTAAAGTTTAGGGTTTGTGTTAGGGTTAGCGTTTGGTTGACGGTTAGGGTTAGAACTTGTTAGGATCAGGGTCCGTGGTAGGTTTGGGGGTTACTCTTAAGGTTAGGTTCAGCGATAGGATTCGGGGGAGGGCCCGTGTTAGTGTCAGGGTCAGGGTTACATTTAGGGTTAGAGTTAGGGTCAGGCTCACAGTCAGGGTCAGTTTTAGTGTTCAGGTCAGGGTCGGGGTCACACTTAGGGTCAGGTTTAGGTTTATGTTCATGGTCTGGGTCAGGGTCAGGGTGAAAATTTAGCGCCAGTGTCAGGTTTAGGGTCAGGTTCAGGTATTGGTTTAAAGTCCACATTCGGGTCAGGGACAGGATTGTGTACTGGTCAGTGTTAGTGTCATGGTTAGGATTAGGGTCTGGGTGAGGTTCAGGTGAAGTTCATGGACAGGGTCAGGTTTAGGGTCAGGCTTTGGTTTAGGGTCAATGTTCGTTTTCAGTGTCGCAGTTAGGTTTTCGCGGTAGGGTTTGGGATTGGTTGTGAGGGTTAGAGTTAGAAGTAGGGTTATGGTTAGGGTAAGACTTAGACAGCGTAAGGTCAGGGTTAGGGTTTACTTTAGGGTAGGGGTTAGTGTTAGGTTCAGGGTCAGTGTTAGGTTTAGGTTCAGGGTCCGTATTAGGGTCATGGTTAGGGTTACCTTTAGGTTTAGGGTTAGGGTCAGGCTCACAGTCACGGTCAGGGTTAGGGTTAGGGTCAGGTTTAGGTCAGCATCAGAGTTAGGATTAGGGTCAGGGTCAGGGTCATGGTTAGGTATGCGTCTTGTTTACAATAATATCAATGTTAGGTTTAGGTTCAGGACCACAACTAGGTCAGTGTCAGGCTTAGGTTTAGGTTTAGGGTTCAGGTCCGGATCACAGAGGGTCAGGGTCAGGGTCAGGGTCAGGGTTTGGGTTAGGATTTTGGGGCAGGCTCACAGTCAGTGTCAGGGTCAGGGTTAGTGGTTACTGTTAGGGTGAGCCCCGCTCCTGGGTCATAGACCCATCCATTCAGGGTCTCATGATAAACACTGGGCAGAAGGGTGTAGACCCTCCACCCGATCCCACTTAACCAGCCTTAAACTTGGGTGTGAACATGACTTGACCAACAGACACTTAACCCCTCATCAGCCTGATCCTGCCTGGGGCATCTCCACCCACGATTGCATGGCCAGGTCCTCTTTACACACAGACACAGAGACACCAAGAGGAACACACACACACACACACACACACACACACAGAGAGGGGGGAGGAGACCTAGTGTTACACCCGTGGATCAGAAGGTGTGGGACTCTCCTGACTCTGAGTCCCCTGGTGTCACCTTTTGATTTTAGTAGTCAAAGGGCCTGAGGCGTTGGGGAAACCTGATATGACCGGCCAGGGAGGGGGACCTGTCTGGCGGGCGAGCTCTCTTCTCCCTACATCCTCTCGGCTTCAGTACAGCAGAAGAACATGTGCCTAGAAATAGAAAATGAGCTGGGCAGGGGAGTTTTCTCTGTAATGGGTTGCCTGGATACGTGGGTTCCAATTCCGTTGGGCTCTGTCGTCAGGGAAGTGAGGTCACCACTGCCTGGGGGCTCCTTACCAAACTTCCTGCTGTACCAGAGCTCCCTGAGCCACCGGTCCCCAAGCTGCTCAATGCTCACCCTCCACTCAATGCAGTGCCAATCCAGTGGCCCCCATTCAGCCTCCACCCAGCCCCTGGCAGGCCTGGGTGCAGCTGTTTTCCCCGCTGGAGGGAACAGAGCTGGGTTTAGACTAGGTTAGTGTTAGGGTTAGGGTTAAGAAAGACTTAGGATCAGGGTTAGGGTTAGATGTGCTCTTGGTCAGGGTTAGCGGAAGGCTTAGGGTAGGGGTCAGGATTAGGGTTAGGTTCATGGTTAGGTTTAGGTTCAGGCTCACAGTAGGGTCACGGTTACCGTTACCATCAGAGACAGGGTCAGGGTCAGTGTAGGATGACGGTTAGAAATAGGGTCAGGTTCAGGGTCATGGTCAGATTTAGGGTCAGGTTCAAGTTTTGGTTTGGGGGCAAGGTTCATATCAGGGTCTGGGTTAGGATTGGGACAGGTCTAGTGTCAGGGTTAGGGTCAGGGTCAGGCTTAGGTTCATGGTTATGGTAAGGTCAGCTTTATGTTTAGGTTTTGTTTTATGAGTAGGTTCAGGATCAGGGTTAGCTTTAGGCTTAAGATTCTGTTTAGGATCACGGATTGGGTCAGAGTTAGGTTTACATTCAGGGTTAGGGTCAGTGTTAAGGTCAAGGCCAGGGTCAGGTTTAAGGTTAAGGTCAGACATTGGCAAACTTCAGTTTAGGTTTATGATCAGCGTCAGGATTATTGTTAATGTGGGGTTAGGGTTAGGGTTAGAGGTAGGGGTGGAGGGTTAGACCGGGTTAGGGTCAGTGTCAGGGATAATGTTAGGGGTTAGTTTTAGGGTTAGGTTCAGCATTAGGTTTCGGGTCAGGGCCCGTGTTAGTGTCATGGTCGGGGTTACGTTTAGGGTTAGAGTTAGGGTCAGGCTCACAGTTGGGTCAGGGTTAGTGTTAGGGTCGTGTTCAGGTGAAGGTCTTTGACAGGGTTAGGTTTAGCGTCAGGCTTTGGTTTAGGGTCAAGGTTCGTTTCAGTTTCACAGTTAGCTTTTTGGCGGTACGTTTGGGATTGGGTTAGAGTTAGAGTTAGAAGTAGGGTTATAATTAGGGTTAGGGTTAGACAGCGTAAGGTTAGGGTTATGGTTTGGTTTATTGTAGGGGTTAGTGTTTGGGTCAGGGTCAGCGTTAGGTTTATGTTCAGGGTCGGTATTAGGGTCATGGTTAGAGTTACCTTTAGGTTTAGGGTTAGGGTCAGGCTCATAGTCACGGTCAGGGTTAGGGTTAGGGTTAGGGTTAGGTCAGCGTCAGGTTTAGGATTAGGGTCAGGGTCAGGGTCATGGTTAGGTTTGAGTCTTGGTAACAGTAATATCAACGTTATGTTTAGGTTCAGGGTCCACATCAGTGTGAGTGTCAGGCTTAGGTTTAGGTTTAGGGTTCAGGTCAGGATCACAGACAGGGTCAGGGTCAGAGTCAGGTTTTGGGTTAGGGTTTGGGGCAGGCTCACAGTCAGTGTCAGGGTCAGGGTTAATGGTTACTGTTAGGGTTAGCCCCTCTCCTGGGTCATGGACCCATCTATTCAGGGTCTCAGGATAAACCCTGGGCAGAAGGGTGTAGACCCTCCACCGGATCCCACTTAACCAGCCTTAAACTGGGGTGTGAACATAACTTGCCCACCAGACATCGAAACCCTCATCAGCCTCATCCTGCTTTGGGCATCTCCACCCATGATGGCATGGCCAGGTCCTCTTTACACACAGACACACAGAAACCCAGAGGCACACACACACACACACACACACACACACACACACACACACACACACACAGGAATACTATGCAGCCATCAAAAATGAAATCTTGCTATTTGCAATGACCTGGATGGAACTAGAGGGTATTATGCTAAGTGAAGTAAGTCAATCAGAGAAAGGCAATTATCATATGATCTGTCTGATATGAGGAATTTGAAAAACGCAGGGTAGGGGGTCATGGGAGGTAGGAGGGATGAAATGAAACAAGATGGGATGGGGGGAGAGAAACCATAATAGACTTAATCTCACAAAAAACAAACCGAAGTTTTGCGGTGATGGAGGGTTTATGGAGAGGGTGGCTGGGTTATGAACATTGGGGAGGTTATGTGATACGGTGAGTTCTGTGAAATGTGTAACACAGATGAATCACAGACCTGCACCTTTGGGGCAAATAATACATTATATGTTAATTTTAAAAATTTCTCCTGTGCTTCTGCAGTCTGGAGGAGGATGGGCACACATATAAACCCATATAGTGTCTAGTCCACCTGACACCAATAGGACCAATCAGAGTCTCCCTGGGATTGATATGTAAATGACAGGAAGAGACAAAGTTCTCTCTTTAGGCGAGTGACTGGCCTTGCTGGATGGGATTCAGGAGCTGGCCATGGCCATCTTCCTGGACACTTGAAGAGTCTGACCAGAGAAGAAAAGCAGCCATATGGAGACTAGTAAACATGAGACATGGACAAATAGAAAACTGTTTTGCCGGTTTCCAGTCCCTGTTCTTGATTCTGAAATTTTAGTTCTGCAGCTCTTCTTTTGATTTAAAAAAAATTTTTTTTTTTTAATTTATCTGACAGAGATCACAAGTAGGCAGAGAGGCAAGCAGAGAGAGAGGAGGAAGCAGGCTCCCTGCAGAGCAGAGAGCCCAATGTGGGGCTCGATCCTAGGACCCTGGGATCATGACCTGAGCCGAATGCAGAGGCTTAACCCACTGAGCCACCCAGGTGCCCCATCTTCTTTTGGATTTTTATGAACTTCTGTGGTATCCATACCTACAGGATCCTGGACATTCCTTTGTTTTGTGTGTTTTGTTTGCTTGCTTTTCCCTTTTGGTTCCTCCAGTTTTCTTTGGATTGCTGCCACTTGCAAGCAAAGGGTCTTGTAAAAATACCACACCAAGGAAATTCACACGTCCTTAGGAGCTATTGAGTAAGTTCCTGTAGGGGAAGGACACAGTGAGATGCACATTTTAGAGTGATCATCTTAGAATAAGTTTAGAGGATGAATTGGTGTGAGGAGGGGAGGGAAAGGGGCATATTCCTGAAGATGACATGACAGGTTGGAAGGCCATTATGGTCATTCTGGCAAAGTATAGTGAGTGCCTGAAACAGAAGAGAAAAGGGGGAAAGATTAAACTTACACAAGGTGAGAAGACTAATGAGACTTTATGAAATCTGAGTTTGTGAAATCGGATATTGCTAGGCTTTTAGCACACTTACTTTGGGATCTAATCTTCAAAAATATTTAAATATCTCTGGTGGTGACAACACCATCGTCCTTCCAGTGATTAAGAACTCTGAAATCTTAATCTGGCCTGGGCTGTAGAATGTCAGCTGCGGCTTGAGCACAATGAAAAGCCATTGAAGGGTTTTACACTGGTGGGTGGAGGGTGGTCACGGGATTTCTTTTGCATTTTTAAAATGTCATTTTTGGCTGCTGTGTAAAGAATGGATAGAGAAAAGGCAAAAATAGTAACAAATCATTCTCCAATATTTATGGAACATCTACTATGTGTCAGGTACTGTTCTAAACCCTAAAGACAGAATAGTTAACAAGAGACAAAATAAATTTGATGTCCTCTTGGAGTTTTCATTTTAGTTGTTGAGTGAGAAATGAAGCAAATAAATATACATACATATCAGGGGTTGATGGGGTGTAGGAAGGAAACTAAGCTGAGTGAGTGGACATGGGGTGTGGGGTTTAGGGGAGCAGGTTGGAATTTTCTATGGTACTGTGTAAGGGAAGTCTCCCTCATTTGAGGAAAGACTTGGAGGAAATTAAGGAACGAGCAGTTGTGCTGTTTGGAGAAGAGCATCCCACACAAAGCAAACAGTAAGCCCAAGGTGGGAGCACATCTGGTGTGTTTAAAGAATGACACAGCGACCAATAATGCTGGGCAAAAAATGAGCAAGACGGCAAGTGGTAGTGAAAGAGCCTGGAGCCGCACCCAAGAATCAAACAGCACGCCTCCACTAGATGCAAACTGCAAGAGGTTTATTGGTTACACAGGCGCCTGCGGACGCATCAGCCTTTGTGGGCTGAGCGCGCCAGACTAAGTTGGGGAGCAGATTATATAGGAAGGGTTGGGGTAGCGGGAAGCAAGCTTACAGAAGCAGATGCATGGTTACAGGGATCTGATTGGTTAATTAGTCAGGCGTTGGGTTTAAGGCAAGGACACAGCCGTTTGTTCTTTTCTGGCGGGCCTTGCCTCAGCACTCTGGAAATTCCCAGGTACACTCTATTCCTCATTTGTCTTTTCTTTTGACAGACCGGGTGATCACAGACAATAGACATCCTGGTATGTGTTTCCATCTGGCTATGGGGACAATCAAGCCTTCAGCAAGGGAGAGGGGGTGCTGTGGGGACTTCAGGTTATTTAAACAAGCCTTTAGCAAGGGGAGAGGGGTCTTTCATTCCCCCCTTTTTCTTTATCATGGATAGAATCCTATATACATTCGCTTTGTTTATCAAGTAAGTCAGTTTGAGAGCCGGTTTGTTTAATTAGTTGATATTGCTGTGTCAGTACCATTGTCTGGATTACTGACAAGCGATCTTTTACAAACTGTACGAGTTTATTTAAGATACAAGGGCCGATTGAAAATTGGGCTATTGATAAAGTAACTTCTTTGTTGTAATCTCAAGGACATTTGCAAACCAAGGGAGGCTCCTATCTTGCAGGATTGTGATCTTAGCAAGTCAACTATTTATCATTTTATGGCAGTCAGGGGTGCCTGAGGAATGCTACACATATGGAGGGGAGCGGGTGAAGGGGGGATGCCAGGCGCCAGCTTTTAAAGACCCTTAAATTTTTAAGGTGGTTGAAGGTGGAAGGTCTCATCTTCTATAACTTCTTCGTGCTGAATAGGGGCGTAGAGCTGTCCCTCCCTACTGGGGTTAATATTGATCAGGGTAGGAATGTATAAGGGAGTTTCAAAAGGTGGAGGCAGCTGAATCCAGCGCTGACAGTGAAGAGGTGTTCTTGCGCGCGACAAGGATCGTCTGTCGTGGTGTAGTCATTGTAGCAATGGAGTCTGACGACACCAAGTAGAGAAACATGGAACAAAGCAACATATTAAGGTTAATAAGGCGATAAGAATGAGAAGCCCAAAAAGGAGATTCGGTCATAGTCCTCCTTCAAAACCAGGAACTTAACCATTTTTACTGAGAGAGAGAGGAGGATCTTGTAGGCCTTAATTTGGGTATTCATATCCTTTATTAGTCCTGTGACATTTTTGTGATAGTCTGGGATATACACACAACATTCTGTCTTGATAATTGCACATGTGCTACCTTGGGCTGCTGTCAGGACATCTAAGGCCATCCTATTTTGTAGGACTGCCTTGCATATCTGTGACACTTTGGTATTAAGCTGGGAGATGCTATTTAGTGAATCATTGAGTGCCTTTGTAGTATATTTATTAAGGGCTTCTTCATGCCACATGATATCCCCTAGTCCCGCAGATGGAACAAAAATGGATGCTAAGTGATCATACCATTTAAAAACAGATCGTGTCCATCTTTGTCTCAAGTAGGGGAGATTAGCTGGAGTTGTAATGGTTTTAGTAATGCGCCCATGATTCCAGGAAAATCCCCTTTTCTTCCAAATCGCTCCATGGGCATGTGGTACCAGGAAGGCATATTTGGAGTCAGTATACATGTTAATTCTTAGGCTTTGGCAATTGCAAAGTGCTAGTGAGCACTATGGCACACCTAGCTTTTCTTCTTCTTTCTATGAAAACCATTTTCATCAGAAAACCAACTGTCATTTGTAATTTTTAACAGGGGCATCTTAAACCTGGCCATATAGAATAAGCTAGATTAATAATCTCTGAACATTTTTGCTCTATAGAGAAAGATGTACAGTGGTCAGGTTCAGCCATACAGGTAACTAGGTTTAAAGTTTGACAAATTTTAAGTTTTATTTCTGGCATCTCTGTTAGTGTGGGCCAGTATTTAATAAGTTGGCCTCCATCATCCATTGGTGGCCTTTGGCTACTAAGACAAATCTGGACCTGATGTGACATTATTACAGTTAGGGACTGTCCCATAGTGAGCTTTGAGGCTCTTTTATGAGGGCTGTTTTAGGTTTTGCTAAAGCATCTGTTTGCAATTGCACCTCAATGGAGGTGGCCTCTAGATAAATATGACTAAGGGATGAAACCAATAAGAAGACCTTTGAGTCATCCAACCTTAACAATATCCTAATTACAGAGGATCATTGTCAAGTGGGAGAAGGGTGCGGTATGCTGCTGGCTTTTAGGCAATTTCATTATTCCAGTTGTTTAATCATGTGCCGTGGGGTCTGCTAATATCCCCACAAAATAATAAGATTGACTAAAGAAGCTATTGTACAAGTTCCCTGAAGTTTACCTCAAATTGTTTAGCTTAGGTAAACAAACATTTAAAGACAATCAAATCTAGAATTTAACATCCATAAAGGTGTGTTACGAAAATAGAATTTTTTCTCTCTAAAATAACCCTCATTTACAGAGATAGCCAAATCAGGACTAATTCACTTGTGAAACAAGTTTAGTTTTGACAAACTTGGCCTATGGCCTATTATTTACATAAGCTCAGCAAGAACAATAAGTGTGATCAATAGATCTTTTAGCATCTGCTTTGCTGGAACTTTTAATAAGGAATCTCTAGGTTGAACTTTTAGTAGCCTCTCTGGGCCAGAAGCCAAGCCCTGTACTGGCCATCAGGCATGCCTGCAATACCTGTCGATTTGGGCGAATTTCTCATTGGGGAATTCCTCTTCTGAGACCGCACCTACCAAGGAGTGACATTCTTTACTCACCTGGTGAGGCTGCTGGGAACTCTGTAAGCAAGGTATCAGGCCAACAGTCCCAAGGGGCTTTATGGCTCTAGGTTTTATAAAGTCAACCTTAGTTCCTTTAAACTGTCTGGTTATATCCGAGTCTTTTTAAATATGACATTCCAGCCAAAGCCTTGGTAAAATAAACCGTGTTTCCAACTCTTTCCTGTTACAAGGAGAACAGATTCTTATTGGACTTATGCAAATGACTGACTGTCATGGAAGAATGCTTACTTACTGAGACCTTTTGGTTTCAGAGGGTTCAGATAGAGAGAAAAGCTTGAATGCTTTGAGCTCTTTTATAAATGAGCACTTTTACATCTCTATAAGTTACAGATAACTAGGAGGAAGTATCCCTAGTCTGGAAGAGCAAACATCAGAGAGAACCAGCAATGTTTAAAGTAAGACAAAACATTAAGAGATATAACATTATAATTTTTTTTTAGTTCATTTAGTCCCGTGTTACCAAATCTAGTGAATGCAGCTTTAGTCAGTTTTGGAAATTTTTACCCATTTCAGTTTTAGGATTTTCAAGTATATCAAATATCTGTATTTGTCCTGAAAGTCCTTTATAGGAATCTCCTTGAAAATAAAACTCATTTTATAAGAGAATTAAAACAATTATAAATGACAAAAACTCAGAATGGATATGGGTTAAAGCTAAAGAGACACGGGAGTTTACAATTTAGCTGCAAGGAAATCAGGTTATTTTTGTGATACATAACATTTCCATAATTACAGTATCAAGCGATGATCTCTCAAAACATTAAAACTTTAGGAAGTGCGTAGAATCTCTAGAATAGTTATAGTATTTTCCCAAATGTAATCCAAGGTTTATCATCGGTTCAGTAGTATTTCATGAGCAACTTCATATATTAAGGAAAAGCCTGAGTTAAAGAGATTTTACAATTTAAATCTTGTCAACATTTGCTAAGATCTCAGAAAGTTTTGAAGCACATGCCTAAATATAATTAGGGATGTTAAAAACACCTGATAAAACAAAACATAGAAACTGGGTTTTTCTGGGCAGGCAAAGAGGAAATCACTTACATTCCCGTAACAGGAGATCAATTAATCTAAGAAAACTTTGTCCTTTGAACAGAGAATTTTAGTCTTGTACTAATGTAATGTACTTTTAAAACCCATTTATTTAGTCTATTTTAGTCCGTTCTGACCATAGCTAAAATTCCTTTTCTGAAGATTTCCCTTTATAAATCTTTTATAACTTTCCTTTTGCATTCAGGTCTTGTCCTAAGCCATTTCTTTCTAAGCAACCATCTCATTTAGGATAAAATTACCTTCCCTTACCTTCAACAAAATGTATTCCCATTCCTTAATTTTTTTTTTTTTACTTATCATCTACTTTCCTACAGAGTTTCCCTTATTTCCATCAGTCTTAGTTACACTAAGCAGAATTTGATACTCTTAGAAACACCTTAATCTCTAGTGAAGACTAAGTATTAACCAATTGTGTGAACTGTTACAACAGAATTCTTCAGGTGGCAAATTTATGAATCAGTTAAGTGGCAAACAAGTTTTTACCAACAGATTTAAATACTCTTAGTTTCTTTGCAGTAAGAAGTCAAAAGCACAAACCTATATCCAGTAATTAATGACCTAGCAATTTATCCTGCTTGGTTAAGACCTAGATGTTTATAATTCAATTTTATTTGTCATCCAAGCAAAACTTTAAAGCTTTCAGATTATCAAAGACGTTGAAAGCGACTTCAGCAATTACCCATTAGAACTTTGAGACAGACAACCACCAGTTTAGTTATTTCTTTGCTAACAAATTTTAATAAATAACATGAGCTTATTTGACCTTCAGTAAACTTCGAAGTTTCACATTTACTGCTGATAACATAAAAGACGGGTCTTATTTTAATTAAACCAACAAACTTAACTTAGTTCCAACACTGATTTACGTTCCATCTGGACCCACTCCACTTTGAATGTTTACCTGAGACATGGTTGGGAAGATCTGGAGTGAGGGGGTGTTAGGTCCAGGGGGTGCTCTTCTTGCTCCTTGACAGTGAAGAGAGAAGGAGCTGTGGTGCATGATCTAGAGGCCAGTCATGCAGGCTGCACACACGTTGGTATAGAAATAGGAGAAGAGGGAAACAGAAGAAAGAAAGTGCTGCCCAGGAGGCAGAGAAAGGATTCCCAGTTTTGGAGCTCCTAAGCCACAACAGAGGAGCAGATGCCATGCTTTTTCATTAGCCAGGGGGGAGGGGTTAGGCAGTCCAAGTCAGGCCAGAGAACACAGGGAAACCTCCCCGAAACAAAGAGTTTCGGCAGCTGCTTGGGAATATTCCCTATAGTCTCTGTCCCGAGTCAGACCAACCCCAGTTGGCTTCAGTTATAGCCATCAACATAGGAAGTGAGTGAGGGAGAAGCTCCCACATCTATTAGGAAAAACAGAGAGAAATAAAGCCAGAGTCCCCTTTGCTAGGGCTGGCCCAGCAACCTGGGTTTATCCAATATGTCAGGAGGAAATTTACTAGCTGACTCATTGAATCTGGTTTTAGTTCTTAATACCTATCTTTTATATTTCCTTCCGATATGTATGATGTTGCAGACAAGGGGAGGGGGACCTTTCAGGTGCTGTCCTGCTCGCGTCCCTCGTGGGAACTTAGGAGCGTCTTAGCTAAGGTCTATCCATATAAACCCCAGACCAGGCTACTCCATGGAGTAGATGACCGTTATGCCGTATGACGCTCCGCGAGACTCAGGGTGCAGCCCACTCAGACTCCATAGCCAAAGGCAGTGGAGCCACATAAACATTCATACAGTCAGGCATTCCTCAGATTCAAACGGATCAGACATTTTTCCCTAAACAGAATGTTACCTTCATAACTGAAACAAAGAAACATATAGACACTTAGGACGTCGACAGGACAGCCTGGACACAAGAGACAAAAATAGAAATTGCTGTGCGGGTTCGGTTCAGAAATCGAGACTACGGGTTATGGTCAGGAGGAACGCGAGATCCTCTCTGACCGACAGGTGGCCCAAGATAATGGCCCTCTTAGGAAACCCCAAGGCGTCTCCTAGAGTAAACTGAAAACCCCCGAGGCGTCCCTCGGTTGCAGCAGGGGAGAAGTCTGAGTTCGTCAACTCCTTCTCAGCCTGCCCCAAAAATACGGAGCAACAACGTTGTTGTACGGAACAGGAAAAACAGACAAAAACAGAGAGACAGAGACACGAATGACAGAGACACGGATACTGGCCAGCTTACCTCCTGGTGGGGACCGGCTAGAGTCTTGGGTGGGACTTCAAGAGATCTCGGTGGGACCTCCAAATGAAAGACCCTGGTGCCGCACCCAAGAATCAAACAGCACGCCTCCACTGGATGCAAACTGCAAGAGGTTTATTGGTTACACAGGCGCCTGCGGATGCATCAGCCTTTGTGGGCTGAGCGCGCCGGGCTAAGTTGGGGAGCAGATTATATAGGGCAGGGGTGGGGGGTGGCGGGAAGCAAGCTTACAGAAGCAGATGCATGGTTACAGGGATCTGATTGGTTAATTAGTCAGGCGTTGGGTTTAAGGCAAGGACACAGCCGTTTGTTCTGGCGGGCCTTGCCTCAGCACTCTGGAAATTCCCAGGTACACTCTATTCCTCATTTGTCTTTTCTTTTGACAGACCGGGTGATCACAAACAATAGACATCCTGGTATGTGTTTCCATCCGGCTATGGGGACAATCAAGCCTTCAGCAAGGGGAGAGGGGGTGCTGCTGTGGGGACATCAGGTTACTTAAACAAGCCTTTAGCAAGGGGAGAGGGGTCTTTCAGTAGGAGGTAGGTAAGGAAGGTAGTGGGGTCAGATCACATAAAGTATTCAAGGCCATTGTAAAGATTTGCCTTTAACTTTGTGCCAGATGAGAAGAGCTTGGATGGTTTTGAAGAGGCTTGACTTGATTTAGATTAGAAAAGGATCGGGGCGCCTGGGTGGCTCAGTGGGTTAAGCCTCTGCCTTCAGCTCAGGTCATGGCCTCGGGGTCCTGGCATCGAGCCCCGCATTGGGCTCTCTGCTCATCCCTTTCCCACTGCCTGCCTCTCTGCCTACATGGATCTCTCTCTCTCGCTCTGTCAAATAAATAAATAAAATCTTAAAGAGAAAAGAAAAAGAATCACTCAGGCTGCTGTGTGCAGAACGGACTTGTGGGGTTGTGGGGTGGGGATGCTACTTGCATTAATGTAGACTGAGATTTCTATACTGCTGGCATTTGGGGCCACATTCATTTTTGTTATGGGGAGCTGTCCTGTGCACTGACCACTAGATCGCAGGCAGGAGCGCCCTTTCCCACTCTCAAGTTGTGACAATGAAAAGTGTGTCCAGACTCTGTCAAAATCCCCTGGGAGGGAGCAGGTACACAAAACTCTCCTAGTTGAGGACAACCGATTTGGGTGAGAAGGGGTATTGGCCCAGACCAGAGCAGTAGATGCAGGTGTGGGGAGAAGGGGGGAGATTCTGGGTGTATATTGAAGACAAAACATGCAGGATTTGTAAATATATTAAGTGTGGAGTGTGCAGAAAAGACAAGAGATGGGATGATTTTACAATTTTGGGGGCCCGAGGCCCTGGAACAGTGACGTTACCACTTGCTAACATGGAAAAGACGACAGGAGAAGCAAGTTTGATGGGCAAACAGGTGTTTGTTTCTGGGAGATGGTGGCTGAATCCACATGGGGATGCTCAACCAGCAGCTGAACACACGAGTCTGGCATTCATGGGTGAGGTCCAGGCTGGAGGCACAAATATGAGCACCGTTAGGACATAGGGTTTTACCTGAGAAGAAGTGGGCTTACCTACGCAGTGAGTATGGACAGAGGTGTGTTTGGCAACATGATAAGTCAGCTTCATGATATCTGTCCCCTGGTATTTGTCCTGTGAGTATGGATGGGAGTGTGTATGGGACTTAGGACTTGCTTTTTAACCAGTAGAATTTGGCAAGGTAAGAAGATGTCACTATTATGATCTCATTATATTAAATCAGACTGTTTTACTGATTGGAGTGAGAGGCTGTCCTGGACTTGAAGAAGCAAAGAGCCAAGTTCAGAATCACCTGTGGAGAGAGTTATATGGCAGGAAACCGCAAGCAGACTCTGGGGGCTGAGGATGGTTTCCAGTTAACAGCCTGGAGAATCTCCCTGGCCCACCCCAGCATGGGCTGCCCCCCAAATCACACAGCTACAAGGAAATGAGTTCTTCCAACAACCCAAGTGAGTTTGGAAGCAGAGCCTTCCCTAGTGGAACCTGCAGGTGAGAACACAGCTTGGTGGGTGCCTTCTCTCCTCCTTGAGTGAAAACCCAGAGCCGAGGACCCTGGTTAAGCTGTGTCTGGCCTCCTGACATCTAGAGATGGTAGGATAGTAAACTGAGCTGTTTAAAGTTACTAAACTTGTTATTATTTGTTATGAAGTAACTATTAAAAACAAAACAAGAGGCCCAAAATGGAGTTGCTTATGCTAAGCCCCATGTCCCCCAAATCAGACTTAATTATGATTTCAGCTGTCTCAGAAATGGAATCTGAGCCCAGGCAAGCAGACACCACCTGATCCCCACTCCCTCGGACCCCTGCCATCCCCAGAAGCCAAGTCACCTGGCCATAACCAACCTGCCTTGTTTGCCTGACGTGACTTCCTTGCTCTCTCCTCTCTTCTGCCTATAAAAGTCTTTCATTTTTTGTACTGCTCCTCCGAGCTCCTTTCAGTCTGCAAGCAGGATGCTGCTGCCATTTCGTGAATCATTGAATAAAGCCAATAGGTTCTTTAAAATGTACTCAGCTGAATTTTTTTTTAACACAACAGAAAACTCAAGCAGAAGGTCCGAGTCCTCTGAGCACAGGACTGATGTCTAAAGGTCAGGAAGCTCAACAAAACCCAGCCAGGAAAGGAGCCATCATCACTGACCAGTGTGGAAGAGGAAGGGAGAGCCAACATCACGATGAAAAAGATAGAATATTTCCAGAGAAGTGGACGGAGTTCTATGTCTATAGGACTGACAGGTTGAGTCATTTGGATCTGAAAGTTAATCATTGGATTTGGCATCTTGGTGGTGATTAGCGATCTTGTAAAATATCTGTGTAGGTGTAGTCGTGGGACAAATGACTGTTAAAAGTGTCTGAAGTGCAAAAAAATTTCAGGGTTTGGATTCAAATGGGAGCAGTGGATATAAAGAGCAGTGAGCAAGTCAGACTTCTGTTTTGGAGGTCAAATCAGTTGGCTTTGCTGATGGATTAGATACGAGAAAAGGGAAAGGGGGAATTTATCCCAGGGGCTGAGGCTTTAGCCTGTAGGAGGTGGGGATGCTGTTTACTAAGATGGGGAGACTGGGACAGGAGCAGGTGGAGGAGGGAGCAGGATAGAAATCATGGTGAAAATAAGACTCCTGTTACATATTCATGGAGAAATATGCTGCAGGCAGTTGGCCATGTGAATCTCAGCTCCAAGGGCGGGTTAGGATTAAAGACTAGTCTCCGCATGGGAAAGTTGTCTTTTGGAGATGACGCAAAACCTCTGGTTAGAAGAAGCATTCAGGGTCCGTGTGCCACCGCGCCCCGAGACAAAGTCTCCATGCACACAAACCCAAATTAGGACCCATCCGCAGGAGAGTCCATTTCAACTCAGCCCCCTCCGTTGCTCCCCTAGAGCTAGCATATCAAAACTGTCTATTAACTAGGAGGACAGTTAGAATCGAAGCAGTCTGCCCAGGGTTCCATCCTTCGATCCCTGCTTTGCTGTCGTTCCGTATGAAGCATCCTGGAGCGATCCAACAGATCTCAATTGTTGATCAGAAAAAATCCTTGTGGCTTGGAGCATATCCCAACTCCCCTCCTGGGTAAACCTCCATGGCCTCGAGATGCTGCCCCCTTCAAGAAAGGGCCATAATGGACAGAAACTCCAACCTGAGCCTAGGTCTGAACCTCTCCCTGACTTCAGATGCAGGAAGTCCCGATTCAGATCTGCAGAGAGTGCCTGCCGTGCCCTCGTCCCGAAACCTACGCCTAACTTGTGTTCTTATTCTTCTGTCCTCACACTCCTTGCCCAAAGGGCATCCAGTTTGGGAATTCCGGAGCCACAAAGCAGCACTCTGCCTGCCCTCCAGAAGAAAAACGTTTTGCCCTTGGGGCTACCCAGAAACGCTAAATGAGGATCAAGCTGCACGGCACTCGACTCTCCCCCAATTATAGAATATACCCTGAAAACTAATGCCTGGTCTGACGCAGCCTAGGCCTGAACCTCCCGACCAACACTCAGCGAGCTGGCTCCACACTGAGCACGTCGGACCCTGACATGGACTTAAGTCGTCATCTCTTCCCAAGCTCGGGTTTCAGACTACACAACCTAGACCTTAACTCCAAATCACGGCCCAGCGTGTGAAAGAGATGAAAAAATCAGAATCTACTACTACTTCCCCATGGCAAGAATCCATGTGGTTGGCATGGAGCCCAACGTTCAGTGTAGGAGCAACAGTGTGGACCATGATTCCCCCCGCCCATGCTTGAGCGCCTAGAAGGCATAAACACACATTGTGACCTCAGCGTGAGTTCTGTCCTCAAGGAAGGCCTCTCAGTGGCTGGCTGGAAGTAACCGTAGTTCGGTTTGTCCATTCGCCCCTCCCCAGGGCTCTGCTTTGAAATCCCTCTTTTGGTGGGGACAACCTGAGGTAACCAAACTGAAAGGACTCCTCCCATCCCCAAGATGGATCCAAAACAATTGGGTTCGTGCCGAATCCACAGAGAGGAAGACTTGTCCATGGCCCATGAGGCCTCCTCGACATTCCACGGGCCCATTGTTGACACAAAAATCCAGAGACAAAAAGCCTGAATAAATGCCTCACACTCACTCTTTCTTCATATCCCGAAGAGTTCTCCTCACGGTCTGTAGATCAGTCCTGCAATACCTACGACGCGGAAACCTAAGCCGAGTTTGTGTATTCAGACAACTGTCCCCACAGCCCTGGCCCACAAAACCTACAGGCACAGGTTCTTGGAGCCAAACCTGAGGACTGTCCCTGGGAATTCTGCCTATTCCATTGGCCACAAACCTAGAAATAGGATGATAAACGTCCAAAGTGCCCGGGGCCATCCCAATAGTGTTGACTGCCCAGGAAAAACAAGGGCGGTCTGACACTGGCTGAGCATCTACCTGCACCTAGACCCGTGGACAGATGTCCCCAGAGGTAAATGGGAATGAGCAGGCCCCCTAGATCCTAATCGGATCCATTGCTTTGTTGTCCAGGCATCTCTGCTCAGAGGCCTGGATTCCAATAGCAGCATATGGCTGTTTCTTGAGGCAACCCATCAGAACAAATCTCGTCTCCACGTGGGAATCTTGCATGGTGGAGCTGTGTCAAAGCCTCTGGTTAGGAGAAAACCTTCAGGGACCCTGTGCCCCTGCCCTCATTCCAAGTTCTCCATGGACACAAACCCACATTAGGACCCATCCACAAGAGAGTCCATTTCAACTCAACCCTCTCAGTTTCTCCCCCAGATCCAGCAGATCTAAACCTGTCCTGTCACTAGGACACAAGAGGAATGAGAGTCGGGGGCTTCCCAGCCATCCATCCTTAGAACCCTACTCGGAATCGATCCGTATGGGAAGTCCTGGAGCCAACCAACAGATCTCAATCGTCCTGCAGAAGAATCTTTACGATTTGCAGCATCTCACAACTCCCATCGTGGGAAAAATTCCATGACCTCGTGATCCACCACCTCTTCATGAAGAGGGCCATAAGGGACAGAATCTCCAACCTGAGCGTTCGTCAGATCCTCACCTGATTTCAGATGCACGAGATCTCGATTCAGCTCTGCAGAGCGTACCTGCCATGCCCTCGCCCAGAAAACCTAAGGTTGCCTGTGTTCTCAGACTTCTGTCCTCAACTCCTGGCCCACAAGCCCTCCAGTTTGGCAATTCCAGTACTACAATGCAGCCCTCTGCCTGCCCTCCAGAAGAAAAAACATTGCCCTCTGGGGCTAACCAGAAACCCCCCTGAAAATATATGGGGAAAAATATCCCTAGAACAAACAGCAATAATAACTGGCTGCTCTTTATTGATCCAGATCCTGTGGTAGGCAAAGAAGAGCTGGTTTTAGTCAGAGGATGATCTCCCTTTTGTCTTCTGACTTCATGATCTCGCATTTTCCTGCAAGTCAGGCATGGGGCTCTGCACTATAGCTGCAAATGCTGGGGGCCCCCTCCCTGTCCCTTTTCTCTTCTCAGTGGGACAACGGGCATGTCCATGGTGCAGTGTGACAAGCTTTACCACAGGGAGATAAAAGACTGCCAAGGGTAGGTTGGAGCTGGGGAAAAGCCACTTAGGAACAGATTTTCAGGGGAGGTGATAGACAAGGGGCAAAGCGAAGAATGAGGATGAGTGTGTCAAGTTTCAAAGTGCCAGGAGGCAGCACAATGCATTCGGGAAACTACAGCAAGTTCATGACAACCGACAGCTGATCTGGCAGCATCACCTGGGGATGGAGGCTGAGCCCCGGGGTTAACACTGGGGTGAGATGGTTTGTATACTATGCCAAGGAGGTGATGGTACTACTCTGTGGGGGCACAGGGAGCTACCGGAGGATTTTTCAAATATCAGAATCATAACCATAATAGAGTATTTAATTGCATCCTAGCTTTCATCAAGGGTAAGATGCAATATAGTTTATGTTCGACTAAGAAAGAGAAATGCTGTCCGTTAAACTAGGATATGTCATCAAGTGCAAGGTGAGTGCCACCTTAAGAGATATTAAAATGGGGGGGGGTGGACAAATCTTAGAACTATAAATTGTGGTCTAGAATAATTAAGAAAAAATAAACACAAGAACACTTGGAACAACAAAAAATTGATTATTGCTTACCATGTGCCCCAAACTATATTGTCTCCAAAAATTTTATATCATTTGATAGGTCAGTTATATATAAAGTTACATTTAAAGTTTTAAAAATATCAGCAAATATTTTCATTTAAATGCAAATTTCAAAGAAAATCTACTTTTCCAAACACGACTTTTTATCCTATTTTTTTAATTTTGTCTACAACTGATAAAATGTTTAGCGAGACTATAAATGTTTGATCGAAAAAAAAGATTAATAGATGTAGGTTGAAATTATTATGTTCCATTAAAAATGATTTAGTCTTTGATGAACATCTCTTTGGTAATATGTTGTATCCAGATATAGTAAATTAATGACATATATAAAATTATAGGGAAATGACACCTTCCGTTCCTGTATGAGTAGAGCTTTTAAAATGCTATTTGTCACACCCTGTCATCTTGTCATTATGTAGCATTATGTAACATTTAAAAAATGTATATTCCTCACTTTGATGTCTTTTGGAAATCTAAAATATAACTTTCTATGGTTTTTGTTTCCATATTGCTTTATTGCCAGTTTGAACAAATCCACATGCATTGATTCGAAGGTAATAAATTCCTCTTGTTTGGAAAAATGATGTTTATTTTTGTTCTCTCACCCTTAGCAGGTGTTTTTCATTTTTAGCACACTTCAGAGTTATAATTTCATGCTTATTAAAAAACATTTATTATGATCTACATAGATGAATGAAACTTTTATTTTATTAAATTATTTGCCAAAAAATCTGTTATTTTTAAAAATGTATTTCCTTTTAAGGGTTATTTTAGAGAGCATTCAGGGAGGACTTAGGAGTGTGGTATTATGCAATTTTTAAGTAGGTATGAAATGGTTATTTATATGATTGTTTCTTTAAGGCTTATGTATATTGTCCATTATATGCTATAAAATATTTTGAAAGTAAATTTAAGGTATGTTTTTACATAGTTTATTTTTTTGTCAAAAAAAATATTGAAATGACTTATGGAATTCAGTATACTCTCAACATTAATTTTTTTTTTAATTTACAAATTGTCTACTGAACCTATTATAAGGCAGATATTTTCCAAAGTGGTGGTATCATGATATATGCCAACAACAGTTTAGATTTTTTGTTGCTTCTCAATCTAGCTCAGACGAAGTACAATTAGCCTTTATAATTTTAGCCATTCTAATAGATATGTAAGCATGTCTCATTATGATTTTAATTTGTATTTCTTTAATGTCTAAATGTTGAGAAATTTGTCATGTGCTTATAAGCCATCCATATCCTTTTGGTGACATGTCTCTTCAATAATTTTCATCACATGTAAAATTGGATACTCTGTTTGGTTATTAGTAGGGTTTTTTTTATTTTTTATTCATTTTTAATAATCAGAGTAGATGTCCATTATCAGATATATCATTTGCAAATCCCTTCTCCATCTTTACGGTTTCTCAATGGATCTTTGATAGCTGTGTCTTTCAAGAAATGTGCTACTTCTTTCCTGGTACACGGAGGTATGACTAGAACATTATCAATGTTGACCTTTGCAAAGAAAATCATGGATTAAGATATATGTAGTCTGCGGTTGTTGGGAGTGTTCTGTAATATCAAGCATATCTAGTTAGTTGATAATTTTGTTCAAGTCTTACATATCTTACCAATTTGATGACCATTTGTCTATATAATCTTAAAATAAAGGTGTTGAAATTTTTTTCCATTTCTCTTCTAAGGTAGAAGTTATGATTTTTGTTCTTAGTTTTTCCCTATATATCCCCAAATCTGTTATTAAGTATTAAAAGTCAAGAATTATTATACTCCCTGAGGAATTCATCCTTTTACTCTTCTGTAATTTTGACTTGATCATTATGTCTGATAATGAAATTTGCTTTAAAATCACTTTTCATTATCTTGATATAACCACAAAAGTTATAGTGTGATTAGTGTTAATATAGCATATTTTTTCTTTTACTTTTTAAAGCACTTCTATATTTAATCCTGACCAAAAAAAAAAAAAAAAAAAACAGCTTTTTAGCTCTGGAAGCACATTTCTAAATTATCTTTTTTCTTTTTTTTTTAAATGAAGCAGTAGCAATTTTTGTTAAGGGACCTAAAGTGAAAATAGATTTAGAAATTTATTTATTTATTTAGGAAAAATTTTTATTTTGTTTATTACAGCAAGAGAGAGAAAGAGAGAGAGAGGAAGCACACAAGCGGGGGGAATCACGTGCAAAGGGAGAGGCAGAAGCAAGCTCCTTGGGGTGCAAGTATTCCCATGCAGGGCTGGATCCCTGTACACTGGAATCATGACCTCAGCCAAAGTCAAACATCTGCTTAAACAACTGAGTCATCCAGGCACCCGTAGAAAATTAAAAAAAAAAAAAGACCTTTTAAAAACATTTTGTTTCTTTCTTTTTTTTTTTAATATTTTATTTATTTGAGAGACAGAGAGACAAGAAGAGGAACTATAAGCAGGGCAGAGGGAAAAGGAGAAGCAGGTTTCCCACTGATCAGAGAGCCTGATGTGGGGCTCCATCCCAGGACCCTGGGATCATGACCTGAAAAGAAGGGACACTTATGGTGGAAGCCAACCAGACACCTCTTTTCTTTGTTTTTAATATATGGCAACTGATGCTTCCGAGCCACGAGGAGCATATTACCCATTATTTAAATCTTTGATAACAACCTATTTAAAAATGTGTGTAAATATATACTTACTCAGATTTATACACTTTGTGTTTTCTTCATAGTTGTGGCTGGACCCCATGGTCACAACACTGCTTTCAGCCTCTCCTTCCCATCTTTTGATACCAGGTATTTGGTTAGCAAAGCAAATTAGTATCAAAATTAATAAGCCCTTGGCACCATATCTCTGGAGCAGGGGTTGCTCTTAGCCAAGGCCCAGAGCAGTTGACCTCCCCTCGCTAGAGCTATAGCCCCAAGGACTAGGTCCCTGCCACCAGAACTCAGTCTTACATGTTATGCTAAGCAGACAAAACCAAAACAGGAAAGCTGCGACATCTTTCACTGGCATGCCTCATCTCCCACTCCCTTGACGTCGACGCAGTACCAGATGCCAGGGAGGGGCTCTTGGTCCAACATATGGGAGGGAAGGAAGTAGTAGCCACGAGCAAGTACCTGCCTCTCTGTGCCTTTCTTTCATGAGCAGGTTGTAAGGAGGAAGAAGAGGAAGGGGAAGAGAGCTGAACTTCAAGGGGTGAAGGCCTCAGGTAGGCAGCTGGCTCCTGCCAGTAGGAAAGGGACAAAGGAGAACACAGTGAGTCTTGCAGGGAGGGTGGGGGGTAAGGTTTACAGCTTATGACGGAATCTGGACAGGAGTAATAGGTATACTATACTAGTCATTTGAGTCCACCATTGGCAAGCTGGGCGGGGTGTCAGGGCAGATAGGCCTCCCTGGGCAACGGCACATGAGAGAAGGTGGAATTCTTCTCTGAGGAGCAGGTGGAGCTTTGGGTGTTGGGAAAGCATAGACAGTATTGTTCCAGGGCCAAGGACAGGTCCGGGTACTCCTGGTTGGAGGTCAAGGCCACAGTATGATCCCAGTCTTCTACCAGCAGCTTGAAGGTACCACATGCCAGCCACCCCTCATTATTGTGTAGAACTCTCTGGTGCACTTATTGGCTTATCCATCAAATGACTCCTTCAGCAGCTTGAAAACCACCTCCACAGGTACTCCAGGATATGGGAGGCTTCCAGAGTGAAGATTTTGCACAGGATCACCCCAAAAGACCAGAAGTCACTCTGGTGGATGTAGATCTGGTCAAACATGGCCTTAGGGACCATCCACTTCACAGGCAGTCCACTGTTGGTTGTCTTTTTATAGTAACTGATGTGGTGATATCTCTGGCAAGGCTGAAGTCTGAGATCTTCATCATGTTGTCCTTTGTCACCAGCAATTCCCTGGTGGCCAGGTCTTGGTGTATGCACTTCTTGGAGGCAAGGTACTCCATGCCTCAGGCTACCTGATAGGCGTAGGATACCAGGTCCTTGGAGGAGAGTTGCTCTGCTGCATTGTGGCTGATATTGTAACAGTACTCCAGGTCAGGAGGCCTCTGGGCCTGCAGGTACTCCTGTATGTTGTCTTTGGAGGCATATTCCATGAGAGTGGAATCTCTTTATGAAGTAGAACATGATCACACCTATTGTATCTACCCAAGTTTGTATGCTTTGGTTATTTTATGTTTGCTATTTCCTTGATGAATTTTTACAATATTTGATACATAATAGTATCTTTAAGTCCATCTATGGTTTAAAGAATTTTTTTGAACTTCATAAAAATGTACCATACTTTTTGCACTGCCCTTGTTTTACTTCTCTATTAACTTTCCAAGATGTATTCACTTTAGAGTGTGTAGCTATCATTTATTTTTATTCCTCCATAATGCTATGTTTACAAATTTGTACTTATCTGTACTTTTAAAAATATCTTAATTATATACCATTTCTCATCTCACGTAACACTCATGTTACTTCTACACTTATCAGATATTATGTAACTGAAAACCACAACTCAGCAACAATATAGAACCATTTTTCAAAATTAAATGGCTTACCAGAATTCTTTAATTCTATCCTTTATTTGTATTAGATGACCCTTTATTCTGATATTTGGCATTGTTCATATGGAGGAAAGCTTATAAGTTGATATTCCATAAATAGAAGGATTTATTATGATTGATTAATTATTTTCATTTAGAATGCATAGAATATGGTTGATTTAATATTTCTTTCTTACTCTCTGCCTGGAACATAGTCCTATCTATGCAATTGACTCTAAAATATTAAGTTAATCACCTAGACTTTAAACTTCATATTAATAGGAATAACATACAGAACTCTTCTCAGATTGGGACTCCTGGGTGGCTCAGTCAGTTAAACGCCTGAGCCTTTAGCTCAGGTCATGATCTTAGGGACCTGGGACTCAGTTTTGCAACAGATTCCCTGCTTAGCCGGGAGTTAGCTTCTCCCTCACCCTGCTGCTCCCACTGCTTGTGCTCTCTCTCACTCACAAATAAATAAAATTAAAAAAAATAAATTCTTCTCAGATAGCTAATACAGAATATCATCCTTGTATTCATCAAAGGGAAAGTGCCATATAATAATGAAATTCAGACTACTTCAAATTCATTTTTTTAACCAGTAAGAAAGTACTGGAAACAAGCCAAAAATGTCTTTAATGAATCAAAGAAATAGATTGATTTTCAATATCTTAATGTTTTTAAAATAAATTGCAAGATTTTTATACTAGATATCAGTGTAAATATTCATTATACAAGGATATTCTAAAAATTAACGTGAGAAAACTACTTGACATATATGATGACAAAAACGAGATTGACAAAAGTCAGTTTGGGGTAAAACTTACAACACCTACCACCTGAAACTCTTGTTCTATAATTTAATTCTTTTAATTTACAAAAATACAAAAATAATATATCAGAGTAAGTCTATTGATAGCTTTGAAGGTATGCTCTGGTTGTGCACTGTTTACTATTGAAAGGGGAATCAAATATGTGATGCTTATGGTGTGACTATATTAAAATTCAACAAGTTCAGAAGCATACGAGGAATAGAATAAAGACAAAAGATGACCCTTACTTATCCTAAAGACAGACAATGGTATATATGTGCTAGTTGGGGAGAGAATCCAGTCAGTAGATGGAGGATGTGGTAGTGGAAAAAAAAAAAAAGACACAACGTTTTGATTGAACGTTTAGCACTATATTTAACAAGGTGGAATTGTGTGTTAATAGCCTTGAATAAAATCCAAAAAATATTTTCAATTCTTTGAAGATTATTTAGGAAAAACTTGAAAAATACAACTTGATAAGGATTCCAATAAAAGATTCATAAGCAATACAAGTTTCAGAATTTTTAGTATATTTTCCCTAAAAAGCCATTTGATTTAAATTAAAAAGAATGCTATTTACCTGCCACTTAAATAAGAGGAAATTATTTGGTTTTGTAAAAAGTCAATAAAATAAATTAACATATCTTTAGAAAACAGACATGCACACTAATTTAAAAATAATAGTGCTTAAGCTGTTCAGCAAACATTTGTAAAATTCCTTGCCATCAGCTAGCTCTGGAGTTCTGCTAGGTGAGTAAGGCCATGTATGTTACTGCTCAGAGTACTGACGCAAAGCAATTGTCCCCTTCACATCCATTTTTTTTTGCTGTTGATATGTCATGCTATGTTGTTTAGAGATACATAGATGGCCCTACACGAAGGCCTTTTTTTGTGTGTATATGGGTGACTGTGATTTAACTTTCAAATCAGATGGCTCCTGATTTACAATGATTCAACTTATGATATATTTGGCAATGATGTGAAAGTGAAAGTGATTCAGTAGAAACTGTACTTTGAATTTTGAATTTGGGTCTTTATAAAAAGGGCCAGTGACATGTGGTATGGTGCCGTCTTGTGATGCTGGGCAGGGGCAGTGAGCCACAGCTCCCAGTCAGCTAGAAGATTACAGGGGTGAACAACTGATATTCTTACAACCATTCTATATATAAGCATTCTTCTTTTTTTTAGTGTAATATTTAATAAATTGCATGTGATATTTGATACTTTGTTATAAAATAGGCTTTGCTTAAGATGATTTTGCCCAAATGCAGGCAAATGTAAGTGTTCTGAGTATGTTTAAATAAGCTTAAGGAAAGCTATGATATCTGATAGTTTAGGGGTATTAAATGCATTTTCAATTTTTTATGTGTTTCTCTGTACATAGCCCCCTTGTAAGCTGAGGAACATCTCTATATGTATATGTAGCCTTGGTATGGCTTACATATTATTGGCATGAAACATCTAGAACAGTACGTGTGCCATATAATTGTCTACAACATCAAACAAGTTTCTTGAAAACTTGTGCCAAAGGGGTTATGTCTTTAAGGATTCTTATTTCAGAAGGGTTCTCTCTCAACATAAGATTTTTCAGAAGTGAAGTGAAAATCTGACCAAACTAATCATTTTTCCATTTTCCCTAGTGAGCAAAGATAGCTAAAATCTATCTGCCATTTTCAACACTGTACTCAACGATTGTAATTCTAATTTAAGAACAGATGATTTATATCAAAACCACATGTTGGCCTAATCTAATACAATACTCATAAATCTCACTCAAGCCTTGGACACTTTTATTTGTTGAGTCTATATGGTACTATGGACATTCATCTTTTTACCTCATAGCTTCATGTATGTCTATACTTTGAAAATACATGCATCATAGTTCCATTGTAAAATGTCTGGGTTATAAAATGAGCTATGCTATCAAAATGGTAATAAGAACATACAAATGACCTGATGTAATGAACTGGACCAGATTGCCAGATATCACATTTCATACCAGAAAGATTCAGTGGTAAAGTTTTAAAATGGCCAGCTATACTTCGACTGAATTATAACTCATTTAACTTCTTTCTTTGTGTACAGAATTATACATTTGTCAGTATTATAGTAAATAATTACTTTGGACAGATGTAAATATGCTGTAATAAAAAATGTTTTTCTTTTTTCTTTTAGTCTTTTATTTGTAAGACTAGCCACAAATACCATGCCTCCCTCAAAATAATTTGCAATCCAAATTTATCTCTAAATGAATTTATTGCACAGAAAAAAAAAATATATATATATACACTTACAGTAGACATGTTCAAAAATAATTACACAACAGCAGGGCCCTAAATGTAAACAGTATAGTATGTTTTGTTTTGTTTTGTTTTTTTTAAATAAAAAAGAGGTTATGTGAAATATGGAATTTTATTTCGAGGCCTAGTATTTAAAGACAGTTAACCACACTTATGGTGTCAGCAGCCTCTTGCTGGCAGTATGATTTTATTGGCTCCATGGAATAACAGCAAGATTTTACTATTGCTTCTTTCTTTTATGACACACACAGAAAAAAAATATTGACACATTTGCTCAAGACCATCCAGAATCATTTTATCCTATCAAATTTGATGGGAGGCCTTCACTGCCAAAGTCACTGCTGGGTTTTCACAATTCATTGCAGACAATCTGCTACTCCCATTATGATAAAGGAGAGAAGAGTCATAATCAGGGAAGAAAGCTAGATTAATACTTGTAATTATCATTGAATTTTTTAGCCTGCTATAGGATTATTATTAGTAGTGTCATTTGATAATTTTCTCTCATTTTAGTAAACACAACTGTGAGTAATTACCCTACCTAATATTTCTCTATATTGGCTGACTAGCTAGCAAACATTCATGAAAATATCCATTAGCCACACATATAAAATGCTGCATTATGATGCTGTTGAATCAGAACATACCACTACCTGATCCTGTAGTTCCTTGAGGATTTGCAAATCAATTAATTCTATGTTTATTGGATACTTCCCATACAATTAGAAAATTTATAATAGAGTCCATGAACATTATTAGTTTTACCATTTTAAACCAGCAATCACACTTTGAGTATTACAACAAAAGCAGAAATATAAACACACACATTTGGATCAGTTTTCTGTGTAATCTGTCTGGACTTCAAAATCCTATTCCTCAAGATAATGCACACCATAGTTCTGGATTAAACAAGAAATTAGATGGCACCTGAACACTTGGTTTAATATTCTCTCAAAGGTCTATGCAACCTATTTCTTACATTATGACATTGTTTTACAAAGATACACACTTTTATAGTGTTAGTATTTTTAATAATCAATAAAGTCAATTAATCATGATTAAAAATCAAACATAAAAATTTTGACTTTTTGCTTTTGCCCCCCTCCATTTAGAACTTATTTATAGCCTGATAATTCAAAGGTCCCTATGTTTATGAAAATCTGGACAGAAATAGCTCTAAGATCCCATTCAGAACTTGATATTAATCTAAGTCTTTTGGCTCCATTTATCCTGAGAGCAAAGAGTAGGACAAAGGCTTTGAGTACTGTTAGTTTATCTGGGAGATTATCCAAGGTAGAAAAGAATGGGAAAGTGAGACAGTGAAGAAGCAACTTTGTCAAAGAGGTACATTGTTGATATAATTGTTGTGGATAGAAAATGAAGGCTTGCTTTTACTGAAAGGTCCTGAGAAACTTCTTTAAGTTGTCCTCATGAAGACCAGAAAACTGACAATTTTATCTATGGCTCTTATTTCCACTTCACTGAGAGCTGTCCTCAGAGGACATTAACTCTCCTACACTTTTGGGTTGTGTTGGAGACATTCTAAAATGAGAGAGAGAACATGAGATGCTATCAGTGTTAAGTAACTGCAATTTCCCATGGAACTATCCACCACAGGTTTGGCTATAATCAGGTGTTGGGCCTTGATATCAGAGGGATTTGAGGCAGTATCATTTTAGGTTAATCATTATATCTGAAATTTCTAAAAACTTCAACTGATGAAACTTTGATTATAAATCTATAAATATAACAATAAATCTACAGTATTCAAATTATTTTCATAGAAATACACAGACAAAGCATCAATTGATTAATATTTAAATGTTACAAAATACTGAACTGAAAGAATTTGGTCATATAACAACGTGTAAGAAGTAGAACTTAGGTTTAGGTTAGAACTCAGGATGCATTTGAGATTCAGTTAAGAAATTGAATGGAGGGACGCCTGGGTGGCTCAGTGGGTTAAGCCACTGTCTTCGGCTCAGGTCATGATCCCAGGGTCCTGGGACCGAGCCCCAAATTGGGCTCTCTGCTCAGCAGGGAGCCTGCTTCCTCCTCTCTCTCTGCCTGCCTCTCTGGCTGCTTGTCATCTCTCTCTGTCAAATAAATAAATAAAATCTTAAAAAAAAAGAAATTGAATGGATGTCTGACTATCTTATAGGTTTGCTAAAAATCAGTGACTTTGTGTTCACGTGTGGCTATGCAGGAATTTTTAACTTTCTCTAAGAAGTTATTAGATTTGTTTATATAATGGCAGTAAAGGATGGGGAAAGGCAAAGTACAAACCCCATAAAGACAAAGACACTGAGTATGAGAAAAGAGTAATAGATAAGAAGAATCAATGCATTTGTGGAAAATGGGAATTGAAATACCCAATGATTGTTGATTTTTTTAGATGGAGAAAACAAAATTTTGCTTGCAAGAAGAAAATAACAGAAGACATGTTGTGATGTGAGACAGAATCCTGGAAAAGGCAGTAATGTGGAATAAAGGAGTAGGAAGAGCATATCAGGTAATTTGGATAGGAAGGTGTTAGGAGGTAATTGCTTGATAATTGCTTGATAAATGCAAGATTTTAATATGGAGAAACACCGTGTCCTTTCTCTTCCCTTTCAGAGCACCAGAGGTGTACTCTTTCAGACTGAAAACCTGAAAAAGCTCAGGACTCAGTTGCTTAAGCACAGCTGAGAGGACATATTTCAATTAAGATTTACATTTTGCTGTATGTAGTAGACTGTCAAAAGTGGTTTAACCATATTTTTTCATTTAACAAGAAGACTACAGAGAGTGTGTTTTCTGCTGTTAGTTCAGAGAGTCCATCCCTCTGAACAGATTTTTCTCTCAAAGTCCGGGGCAAGGAATCAATTGTTACATATGTATTCACTAAAAAAGCAGCTGGAAGATGCTGAGCACTGTGGCCCATGAGATCAAGGCACCAGCACACACTTGTGAGTGGTGAGCTCCCAAGGCTGGAGGAAAATTCTGGAATAAAGTGCTTATTAGAGAGCCCTACCTTTTCTCCTGTTTCCTTACCTCTCTGCACTCCCCTCTTGTATCCACAGCATTGGAAATGCTTTTAGCAACACACCACACTGAATCACCACAAATTATGTGATTCTCTTGGTGGAAAACCAAACACCTTGTGTAAAAACTGTGGTTTTCTAGTTCATGCTTCTGGATGGAAAATAATTCAGAATAAGCTGGTAGGAGTAGCCAAGAGAGATTTAATCTTCTGTTTTGGAAAAGGGCTTCTATATAAGTGAGTAGAGGAACCTTTAAGAATTATTAATGTTTAGGGGCACCTGGGTGGCTCAGCGGGTTAAGCCTCTGCCTTTAGCTCAGGACATGATCTCAGGGTCCTGGGATCGAGACCTGCATTTGGCTCTCTGCTTGGCAGGGAGCCTGCTTCCTCCTCTCTCTGCCTTCCTCTCTGCCTACTTCTGATCTGTCTCTGTCAGAGGAATAAATAAAATCTTAAAAAAAAAAGAATTATTCATGTTTTGGGGCACCTGGGTGGCTCAGCGGGTTATGCCTCTGCCTTTAGCTCAGGTCATGATCTCAGGGTCCTGGGATCAAGCCCCACATCAGGTTCTCTGCTCAGCGGGGAACCTTTTTCCCCCCTCCCACTTTCTGCCTGTCTCTGCCTACTTGTGATCTCTGTCAAATAAATAAATAAAGATTTTTAAAAGAAATAATTATTCATGTTTACATATATGCACCAGAATTCTATGTCCCTTGTCAGATAGGCTTCAAATCAACAGAAATGATAATATTTTACTTAATAAGTTTTTTAATTCCTCTGTTAACATTTTGGAATACATCATTTTAATGCACATCTGCAAATTTGTAATCACTTCATGTGAGACAAGGAATGCTTAAAAAGGCAACCAGGGGCACCGGGGGTGGCTCAGTGGGTTAAGCCTCTGCCTTTGGCTCAGGTCATAATTTCAGGTTCCTGGGATCGAGCCTTGCATCATTCTCTAGGCTCAGCCGGGAGCCTGCATCTCTCTCTCTCTTTCTGCCTGCCTCTCTGCCTGCTTGTGATCTCTCTCTGTGTCATATAAATAAATACAATCTTTAAAAAAAAAAGGCAACCAAAAAAACATTTACAGTTTTGGACAGGAGTTTCCCTTACGTTTGGATAAGGATGCAAATTCAACTTCATAATAAATTACACTGCATCATAAAGATTAAATGCACTTGGGATTGCGTTCTCTCCTCCCTCCATCCCTATCGTACACACAGCTGCCCGACTAATCTTCCAAAAACCACACATTTTCATGTGCTGCTTTTCAAAACTAGCTCCTGGCTTCCTGTTGCCTGAAAAAATAGTCTCAAATGCTTTTGTCTGGCATTCAGGGCTCTCTAGGATGGGCACTCTGGCCAACACATCACTGCTCGTTTGTTCCACCCACACACAAGTGGATCTCGGGCTAGTTATTCAGAGACCCACCTCCTCACCGACCCAGCAAAGGTCTCATGCATCTACTAAACTCGCATCTCACTCAGTGATGTTCTCAAAGGCCATTAGTGGGTGACATGCCACTGCTAGAGTCAGGAGCCAGTGTGAAGTTGCCCCTGCCTAAGTGCATGGACTGAAAGCGAGAACGTTGATTCTCCAGGAGAAAACTGGGGCATTGTTATGAGAAGGCAGACGGCAAAACCACCCAGGTCCCCTATGACTGCTTTAACACACTCTGGACAAAATTTAAGGAGACAAGTGAACGTATTAACTCCCACTTAGGCTGTAGAAGGCAAATGCAATGGAGGGAAGGCGTTATCTCCTTCTGGAACAAACCACTTAGCTCCAGCTACTTTTATAAATAGATCAGACCCTGTCCAGGAGCCCACTTAGCTGGGTTCATTTGTATACAATGTCCATACCCTCAGGAATATTAACATTTTATCTCAGATTGCATTAATTTAAATAAAACTTAACAAAAATAGTGTGAAATGAACAAAAACACCATATTCTGTGATGAGTCAAATGAAATACATTTTCAGTTGCTGTTTTCCCCATTTAAAGATAAAATTTCTGATAACTGTCATTATTTGTGAAAAGACACAAGACCAACAGTTTGTGTGTATGTGTGTTTTGGTTTTTGGTTTTTGGTTTTTTTCTTCCCCTTAAGGCTATAGCCATATTGTCACTAATAAAGATCTCAAATTTGCCTGGAAGCTTTCATGGCAAATTTTCAGTCTGAGGGTAGTCATCATGCAGCCAAATGGCTTTAAACATCATCAGTGCCTTTCTTCCACACACATTCTCTTCCTGGTTTAAACATTAGTTACCCTGGTTCTACACTGACACAGTATTTGCATCTCTCTCCTGTCCATAACTCCTAAAAGTTGGGGACCTCTCACTTTGGTTTCCCCACAGCATGACATTTTATTTGGTGCTTGGGGGGCAATGGGCAGTTCAAGAAGTGTGTTAATACTATCACTCAAAGTATTGATCCATGCTATGCACCAACAGTGTAGTAAATATCGTTCATTTCTTGTAACAAAGGCAGTAGGAACTTCTCCCAAGGGACGGAATTCCAAGGACAGAATGAAGGCAGGAAGGGAGCTGGTCTATTTGGACCTACTTTGTGAGAGACACTGGTTTAGGTATTTTTATGTATACATTATACCACTGAACTGTCACAATCCTGCAAATTCTTACATGCTTGGATTTCTATGTAGCAAGTTTAGCAAGCCACCCAAATTCACAGTGACAGGCCCGTGAGTCAAATCCAGCATGCTTGACTCCATGATTGTCAAGTCCACTAGCCCCATATATCATGAATCTGAGATTCATGAGTGTGTAGGTGCTATCAGGAAATGTCAATGCCCATTTCAGGGACACATGGATGGCTCAGTTGGTTAATTGTCTACCTCTAGCTCAGGTCATAATCCCAACATCCTGGGATCGAGGCCCCCATCAGGCTTCTTGCTTACCAGGAGCCTGCTTCCCACTCTGCCTGCCTCTCCCTCTGCTTGTGCTATCTCTCTGACAAATGAATAAATTAAATCTTTTGTAAAAATCTTGTTAAAAAGGCCCATTTTAAAGAATGTTTTAAAACATTGTTTGGACAGCAATAGAAGCGAAAGCAGAATGACATCATGTAACGACAGATAGTTAATGTGGGAGCCCTTTGGGTACTCTGGTGGATGAATGTTTTTAAATTAGTTTTTCATGGACATGGGGAGTTAGAGAGGAGAAGGGAGGTGGGAGAAATTGGAAGGGGAGCTGAACCATGAGAGACTATGGACTCTGAAAAACAGTCTGAGGGTTTTGAAGGGGCGGGGGGTTGGGAGGTTGGGGTACCAGGTGGTGGGTATTATAGAGGGCACTGCTTGCATGGAGCAATGGGTGTGGTGCAAAAAGAATGAATACGGTTTTGCTGAAAATAAATAAAAAATAAATTAAAAAAATTAGTTTTTTGTAAACTGCGAAAAAAGAAAAGCACTCCCATTTATAGCGTGCACTTTATGGTTCACAAGGCACGTGCCAACAATAAAAATAATGATGGGTTACCGTTACAATTCATAGAAAAGGAGGTACAGGGAAATTGAATGAAAGGGAATAAAAAAGTAGGTTCATAAGTCCATCTTCCTTGTAAAAAAAATTAACCTGAAAGTGCGTTTCTGCCACCTCTCTCCTGTTTGATCTGATAAAGAATGACCACGATACATGAATAATAGTTCGGGGTTTTGAAAAGCATAATAGCTTTATACCAACACTTGAGCATTTATTTATTTATTTATTTATTTATTGCTAACAAGATAGCTCGATTTGATATGCGGTTCCTGAAACCAACCTCAGAAGTAATTCCATCTTCATGAGAAGTCAGAAAGAACAACAAACCAAACCTCAAAATAGATTCAAAGAGAAAATAGTCTTAAAAAAATTTCCCTTCCTGGGGCACCCGAGTGGCTCAGTGAGTTAAATCCTCTGCATTTAGCTCAGGTCATGAATCTAGTGTCCTGGGATTGAGCCCAAAGTCTGGCTCTCTGCTCAGCGGGGAGCCTGGGTCCACTTCTCTCTGCCTGCTCTCTGCCTATTGGTGATCTATGTCTGTCAAATAAATAAATAAAATCTTTAAAAAAAATTTCCCTTCCTATCAGAAGCAGACCAAACCACTAACAAATTCCCCAGAAAGCTTCATCTAAAAGGTTGTACTTTCCTCAGTCACCCAGCAGGACCTTCTTCTCTGGGCCTGGTATTTCTTCAATGGCCTATTCCAGAGAATAAGACACTAAACTACTGAGCGCCATGGGCCTCAGAACCACGAAAGAGATGATGAGGGGCACAAAGCACGCCTCTGGTCACCAAGAGGGTATGTAAACGTTTGCTACTTTTCTGTATTTTTCAAAGCTGAGTTTTTAGCTGGAGGCTGCTCTTTAGGATAAATTGCTGATACTGTATAGTAAAAGCCATTATATGATCTTTTACAAACCATTTCCTATCTTTGCATTCTCATGTGCCAAGACAGACACGGATTATTTAAAACCCTGAAGAGAGTGCTATTGCATTTAAATTGCCTGTAACCTTCGTGTAATAGATTTATGATTGATGATAGATTTATTTAAAATATAACTGTTTTAAATATTTATTCTTAGTAAACGATTTCAAACTATGCTCATTTAAGTAAGTTGGTGCATAATCCCATTTCTATTAAAACATAGTGCAAGGACCAATGCCACGCTTCCGCGAGAACCCCAAGCTCTTTTTCTAGAATGGCCATATGCGTATGTATCAGGCGTCCTCTTTTCACTCCCTTTGTGGAGCACCTACCATGGAGGTCATGTAATAACCAATAACCAAAAAACAAACAAAAAACCCAAACATCCGGGTCGAAGTGATTTGCGCGTGCCATCATGCAATGGCGGACCCTGCCTGGAGACTAGGAGACTGCTCAAAGAGATCGCTGGCAGGCATCTCAGCCCAGGCCTGTGCTGGGGAATCTGGTTCCCGGCTTTGGGCACAATCAGGAAGCCAGAGAAATGACCCGAGAGTGCAGCCGGGTTTAGGGCTGATGATCTTTTCGCAGCCAGGCAGCACTCAGACACCCGCTCGGGGAGCCAGGCTAGGAGGCTGCCCAGCGCTGGCGCTGGCCACGCTCGCAGGCCCCCGGGGCTTCAAAGCCGCCCGAGCACCGGGCCCGCGCCTCAGGGCGGAGCGGAAGGGGGGCGGGGGCAAGCGCCGCCCGGAGAAGGGGCTTTGCTAATTGCGGAAGCGGGAAGTGAGCTGGCTGAGGATGCAGCCGTGAGTCTGAGAGGAGGTGGAGGGGCTGGCAGAGGAGGGGCGCACAGCGCCACGGTGCTGTGCTGCGGCCCAGTCAGGACTCAGGACCCCCTGCCTCGCCGCCCTTCCTCTCACGCGCTCCAGCCCAGCCCCTGAAGCCGCGCTGTCCCACTCCCGTGGCCCGCTGCCCCGCCCCGCCCCATGGCTTCTCCGGACGACGCTCTGCGAGCAGGTAAAGTGACACCGCGCCCCGCCCTCACTGGAGCAGAAAGCGCGGCCCGCGAGTTCGCGGGGGTGTCGGGACCCAGCCTCCCGCGAACCCCGGGGCAGCGGGACCACCCCGGACGACACGCCGCACCCTGGACCCCACGGCGTTGGGCCGGGACGGAGCCTGGCGAGGTGACCCCCGCCAGCCAGCGCAATAGCCCCCATCGTTTGGCACCCCCACGCGCGGGTGCCGAGGACCCCTTCCCTCATCCCGAGCTTTGGACCCGCCACTTTTGTTCTGGACTTGGGATCCCAGGTGGAAACTAGTCCCTCAGACCTCCCTGGCAGCAAGGAGCGCAGGGAGGGATTCTCCCTTTTTCCACCCTGGCTCTTCCTCTCTCCACATTCACATGCATTCTGGCGTCCCTTTCCTCACCTCATTGTCACTTTTATTAAATGGCTTTGTTCTGCATGTTGACCCGCAGAGCGATTTCATGAATGAATATACAGGAAACTAAGTCGGAGCCCACCTGTGAGAGCCCACCTGTGGAGGCCTTTCATTAGAATGGTCTCTTGTTCTAGCCTCAGTTCAGAATACTGCGTGTACCTGAGGACCGAGTCCAGATGTTTCTTTCATCTCTGACTTGAATTTGAAATCCTAACGTCACTATGACCTGGGAAGCCGAGGTCCACAGCATCTTCATCTGAAATTCCACTAGAGCTCCCATTTACCTAGAGCACAGCCTGAGTCTGTTTTCCACTACTGTCAGGGTTCTAGAAGTTCATGCACTGCCCACCACTGACAGTAGGGGCATCTCTCTGTCCAGATTTTCCCTTTACAAAAGGAGGTCAGTTACAGGAGATTAGGGCCCACTCTAACGACCTCACTGTAATGTGATTGCATCTGTAAGGACTCTAGTTCCAAATAAGGTCACGTTCTGTGGTACCAGAGGTAAAGACAGCAGCAAGGTTTCTGGGGGTAATGCAAGGTCAGCTCTTAACAGTCCACTCTCTGGCTCCCCAAATTCGTGTCCTTCCCGTGTGCAAAATACCTACACCCAATGCCCTCCAAAGCACTAATCATCCCAGAATCAACTCAAAATCTGAAATCTCATCTGTCCTCCTCCACTGAAAGACCTAGATCTCACCCAGACCATGGGACCTGAGGACTGCATCCAGAAGCCACAGTCTCCTGGTAAAGCTTCCCATCAGGTCCTGACATCACCCTAATTCGTGCCAGCAGCCGAAGGCCTACAGTTCCCAGAGACAGTTTCTCAGAGGAAGTTTGAAGAACACCTCAGATGATGTTCTTTGGGAGTGAATGAAGAGGGAAGGGGGTCAGAGACTCCTGCCATTCCCAGGGCACCCAGAACCCAGAGAGTGAGGCCTTGGGTGCTTTCTAGTGACATATTCAAGGCAATTCTTTGACTTTGGGACTTCAGAGCTAACTTAGTTTTCATTTGTGATTATTATTTTTGTGTGGGGGCCATAGCTTTTCTTTTGACCTATGGCTGTTTTCACTCCGGGTTCTGACGAAGCCCCTAAATCCTAACCCTGTTGAGGACTCCAAAAGCTCTCAGAGCAGCAGTACTGGGGGACAGTGTGGACACATGGTTTGGTTTCTCCACTGGCCTGATTCTGCGGCAGCCCCACTCTGTCCTCCTCAGACATCAGAGCAATAGCTGAATAAGTGGAGAAAGGACCAGGGGATCAGGAAGGTGGCCACCGAAGAGTGACTTCTCTGGAGGGTGGCTGAGCTAGCCAGTGAGCATGATAGTCCAGCTCTGCCTGCAGTCTGGATGGAGCTGAACAAGGGCCAAGAAAGGGGAGGAGGAGCAGAGAGCAGGGAGAAAGGGACCAAAGAGGAGATTTAGAGGAAGGGAAGTAATTGGGAGGAGAAAGAAACTCTAGAAGGCAGGCATGTAAGAAAAGAAAAGGGATGAAGTGGGCATCGGGAAAGGGCACCACCAGGGAAGGACAGAGGGGAAGGGAAGAAGGAGGGAGGGAGGAAAGGGGAAAGAAAGAAGGGAGGAGTCAGCACACCAAGGCTCCCCCTGCATCTGAAGAAGAGGTGGCTGGTCCAGCTTGTCAAACAGGGTGCTCACTCTTTGGTCCCAGTTTCTGCTCCCAGTGCTATTGGGCTTTGCAGCAAATTAATGACATATATAAAATTATAGGGAAATAACACCTTCCGTTCCATTATGAGTACAGCTTTTAAAATGGTCTCATGAGGCAGGGATTCTAGCCATTGGCTGCGCAAGGCATGAGGACTGTTAGTGATTCTATTTTTTCCTCTGCAGAATGGGTATTTCTACATTCCAGGTCATTTCTACCCCAATAAATAATGCGGCGATTCTCTCAGTGAGTTGTACCTTTGGTTTAAACAGCCAACTGTCTCTTAAAAAGGACTTTGTTTAAAGTCCTTTAAAAAAAAAAAGTCCTTTCAAAAAAATCTTTTTTTTAATTTTTTATTTTTTAATCCCATAGGTTTACTCTGATCCTGGAACTTTGTCATTTAGACCTTCTCTGCTGATTAAAATATTTTTCATCATCAGCACCTACTGCTCTCCTCTCCTGGTGGTCTCTCTGGAAGGGGTCTTCTCTAGCTCTTCTAGCAGGAGATGGGCACTACCCCTCTACCCCTGTTGCCAGACCAACCTTACCTATCCTGCAGGGTCAGGTCGGCCTGGCCTTTTATCTGTTGTTCTCTTCTGAGTGGTTAGTTTTTCATAGATCGGGCTTTGCCATTGTCAGGTTTTACTGTGGACTATCAAAACCTTTTCTTTGTGCCACTGAAGTCTAAGAAACTGTCCTGATGAGAGAAACAGAAACTCGAACAGATCATATTTATCCTGAATGTTCCGTCCAAAATGAAAAATACATTTCTGAGGAGCCTCAAGATCTCTGAGAAGGGAAGTTTCACCAACTCTGTCATGTAGGAGCATCAATTCCGATTCTGTGTCAATTTTCCTCCTTTACCAGCTAATAATTCTCCACCTCAGAAAGCCCACGCTCAACCGTTTCCTCTCTGAAAGGCAGTTGCTCTTAGAGTCTGCACATGGCACTTGGGGCCTGCTGGTCGTTGGCTACTGCCCTCTTTACCTTGGGTCTAGCAGCTGCGGGGCATCAAGATGAGAATGTCTCTTGTTCTAACACTATAATAGTTTTGTGCACATGGGAAGCAATAATCACTTATTTTGTTGATCCAAGTGTTTGACCTTTCTTAATTATTCTAGTACCACAGTTTACTTGTTCTAAGATTTGTCCTCCACCCCCATTTTAATATCTCTTAAGGTGGCATTCACGTTGCTCTTGAGGACATATCTTAGTTTAACTGACAGCATTTCTCTTTCTAAGTCGAACATAAACTAGTGCATCTTACCCTTGATGAAAGCTAGGATGCAATTAAATACACTATTATGGTTACAATTCTGATACTTGAAATCCTCCGGTAGCTCCCTGTGCCCCTACAGTGTAGTACCTCACCTCCTCGGCATAGTATACAAACCATCTCAGCCCCAGTGTTAACCCCGGGGCTCAGCCTCCATCTGCAGGTGATGCTGTGAGTTCAGCTGTCAGTAGTCATGAACTTGCTGTAGTTTCCCGAATGCACTGTGCTGCCTCCTGGCACTTTGTAACTTGACACACTCATCCTCATTCTTCGCTTTGCCCTTGTCTATCACCTCCCCTGAAAATCTGTTCCTAAGTGGCTTTTCCCAGCTCCAACCTACCCTTGGCAGTCTTTTATCTCCCTGTGGTAAAGCCGGTCTCACTGCACCATGGACATGCCCGTTGTCCCGCTGAGAAGAGAAAAGGGACAGTGAGGGCCCCCCAGCATTTGCAGCTTTAGTGCAGAGCCCCATGCCTGGCTTGCAGGAAATGCCAGATCATGAAGACAAACGGAGATCATCCTCTGGTTAAAACCAGCTCTTCTTTGCCTACCGCTGGATCTGGATCAATAAAGAGCAGCCAGTTATTATTGCTGTTTTTCTAGGGACTTTTTCCCCATATATTTCCAAGGTCTTTACTCTTTTTATAGCACTTTAATTCAGGCTTCAACCACTTCCTAGTCTGATCAGGTGAAATCATTTTCCTTCCCATACCCTCGATGTATTTCACACCTAGTAATTCTTTTTTTAAAGATCTTATTTACCCATTTGACAGACAGATCACAAGTAGGTAGAGAGAAAGACAGAGGGGGGGGTGATGCAGGCTCCCCGTTGAGCAGGGAGCCCGATGTGGCGCTCCATCCCAGGACCCTGACATCATGACCTGAGCCAAAGGCAGAGGCCTAAACCACTGAGCCACCCAGGAGCCCCATATCTCGTAATTTTTAATCAATGTGGATTTGCTGCATCAAATAGTTCTTTCTTTTTCAAATATAAATATATAAATATATTGATCAAGTCACACGCATGTCTGAGGAGAATGTCATACCTTTAGTAGCAAACATGAAATCTTGGCCATTGTTTTTTTTTTTTTAAGATTTTATTTATTTATTTATTTGACAGAGAGAAATCACAAGTAGATGGAGAGGCAGGCAGAGAGAGAGAGAGGGAATCAGGCTCTCTGCTGAGCAGAGAGCCAGATGCGGGACTCGATCCCAGGATCGTGAGATCATGACCTGAGCCGAAGGCCGCGGCTTAACCCACTGAGCCACCCAGGTGCCCTTGGCCATTGGTTTTGATTTTTGTTTTGGTTTGATTTGGTTAGGTTTTTGTAATTTTAAAAATCCCTCCAGCCCTTGGCTCTGTCTGACCTGATTGCTTTCAGCTGTTTCTGCAACAAGTTGTCCTGGCAGCGAAAACTCTCATTGTTTACAGTGGCGCCGCCTTCTGAACACTTTGTTAATAAAAAGATTTTTTTTTTTTGGCTATGGTAAATGTGGAACCACAATGAGGTATTTCAAAGAGGTGAACCACAGATAAATTTCACTAAGGGTGGGGTGAGGGTTACTCAAAAAGGAACTTACAAGCCTTTTAAAGATATCGACAATCATTATAACATAACATGACTGATTGTTACCGTGCTCTTAACTGGGCAAACACTTGTTGGCTTCCAAGATAGACTAACATAGTTGAGATGGTTCTAGCGGCCTTCTAGCACAGGGTCTCATGAGGCAGGGATTCTAGCCATTGGCTGTGCAAGTCATGAGGCCTGTTAGTGATACTCTTTTTTCCTCTGCAGAATGGGTCTTTTTACATTCCAGGTCCTTTCTACCCCAATAAATAATGTGGCGTTTCTCTCAGTGAGTTGTACTTTTGGTTTAAACAGCCAACTGTCTCTTAAAAAGGACTTTTGTTTAAAGTCCTTTAAAAAAAAAAGTCCTTTCAAAAAAATCTTTTTTTTTTATTTTTTAATGTTTTAATCCCATATGTTTACTCTGATCCTGGAACTTTGTCATTTTGATCTTCACTGCTGATTAAAATATTCTTCATCCAATCCCGTAAGAAAGTAAGGGCCAGCTCCACCTCATGGAATACACCTGCTCTCCATTATATAGTGTGCTGTTGCTTTAATAAACCTGCTTTCTGCTTTCACTTTGGGCATTGATCTCTAATTCTCACGTGTCAACAATAAAAATAATGATGGTTTACCGTTACAATTCATAGAAAAGGAGGTACATGGAAATTGAATGAAAGGGAATAACAAAGTAGGTTCGTAAGTCAATCTTCTTTGTAAAAATATTAACCTGAAATTGCGTTTCTGCCACCTCTCTCCTGTTTGATCTGATAAAGAATGACCACGATACATGAATTATAGTTCGGGGTTTTGAAAAGCATAATAGCTTTATACCAACACTTGAGCTTTTATTTATTTATTTATTTATTGCTAACAAGACAGACTGATTTGATATGCGGTTCCTGACAACGAACCTCAGAAGTAATTCCATCTCCAATGGAAGACAGAAAGAACCACAAACCAAACCTCAAAATAGATTCAAAGAGAAAATACTCTTAAAAAAATTTCCCTTCCTGGGGCACCCGAGTAGCTCAGTGAGTTTGGCTCACTGGGCCTTTGCGTTCGGCTCAGGTCATGATCCTAGGGTCCTGGGATTGAGCCCCATGTCTGGCTCTCTGCTCAGCAGGGAGCCTGCTTCCACTTCTCTCTCTGCCTGCTCTCTGCCTACTTGTGATCTCTGTCTGTCAAATAAATAAATAAAATCTTTAAAAGAAAATTTCCCTTGGGCACCTGGGTGGCAGAGTGAGTTAAAGCCTCTGCCTTCGGCTCAGGTCATGATTCCAAGGTCCTCGGAACGAGCCCCCCATCAGGCTCACTCCTCAGCAGGGAGCCTGTTTCTTTCTCTCTCTGCCTGCCTCTCTTCCTACTTGTGATCTCTATCAAATAAATAAATAAAATCTTTAAAACTAAAATTTCCCTTCCTATCAGAAGCAGACCAAACCACTAACAAATTCCCCAGAAAGCTTCATCTAAAAGGTTGTACTTTCCTCAGTCACCCAGCAGGACCTTCTTCTCTGGGCCTGGTATTTCTTCAATGGCCTATTCCAGAGAATAAGACACTAAACTACTGAGCGCCAAGGGCCTCAGAACCACGAAAGAGATGATGAGGGGCACAAAGCACGCCTCAGGTCACCAAGAGGGCATGTAAACGTTTGCTGCTTTTCTGTATTTTTCAAAGCTGAGTTTTTAGCTGGAGGCCGCTCCTTTAGGATAAATTGCTGATACTGTATAGTAAAAGCCATTATATGATCTTTTACAAACCATTTCCTATCTTTGCATTCTCATGTGCCAAGACAGACACGGATTATTTAAAACCCTGAAGAGAGTGCTATTGCATTTAAATTGCCTGTAACCTTCGTGTAATAGATTTATGATTGATGATAGATTTTAGTTAAAATATTACTGTTTTCAATATTTATTCTCAGTAAACGATTTCAAACTATGCTCATTTAAGTAAGTTGGTGCATAATCCATTTTCTATTAAACCATAGTGCGAGGACTAATGCCGTGCTTCCGCGAGAACCCCAAGCTCTTTTTCTAGAATGGCCATATGCGTATGTATCAGGTGTCCTCTTTTCACTCCCTTTGTGGAGCACCTACCATGGAGGTCATGTAATAACCAATAACCAAAAAACAAACAAAAGACCTAAACATCCAGGTCGAAGTGATTCGTGGGTGCCATCATGCAATGGTGGACCCTGCCTGGAGACTAGGAGACTGCTCAAAGAGATCGCGGGCAGGCATCTCAGCCCAGCCCTCTGCTGGGGAAGCTGGTTCCCGGCTTTGGGCACAATCAGGAAGGCAGCGAAGTGACCCAAGAGTGCAGCCAGGGTTTAGGGCTGATGATGTCTTTGCAGCCAGGCAGCGCCCGGACACCAGCTCGGGGAGCCAGGCTAGGAGGCCGCTCAGTGCAGGCGCTGGCCACGCTCGCAAGCCCCCGGGGCTTCGCCATGCCCATGCCCTGGGCCCGCGTCTCAGGACGGAGGGGGAGGGGCGGGGGTCTGGGGCGGCCCGGAGAAGGGGCTTTGCTAATTGCGGAATCTGGAAGTGAGCTGTGAGCTCGTGGAGGACGTGAAGGAGAATCTGAGAGGAGGTGGAGGGGCTGGCAGAGGAGGGGAGCGCAGCGCCCCGGTGCTCTGCTCCTGCGCAGTCAGCACTGCAGGACCCCCGCACTCCCGCGCTCCCGCCCAGCCACAGTGGCCTCGCTGTCCCGCTCCCGTGGCCCGCTGCCCCCCCCCCCCGCCCCATGGCTTCTCCGGAGGACCCTCTGCAAGCAGGTAAAGTGACACCGCGCCGCGCCCTCACCTGGAGCAGAAAGCGCGGGCCGCGAGCTCGCGGGGGTGTTGGGAGCCAGCCTCCCACGACCCCCGGGGCAGAGGGACCACCCGGACGACTCGCCACACCCGGGACCCCACGGGGTCGGGCTGGGGACGGAGCCTGGCGAGGTGCCCCCCCACAGCGAGCGCAATAGCACCCATTGTTTGGCACACCCACGCGCGGGTGCCGAGGACCCCTTCCCTCATCCTGAGCCTTGGACCCGCCACTTTTGTTCTGGACTTGGGATCCCAGGTGGAAACTAGTCCCTCAGGCCTCCCTGGCAGCAAGGAGCGCAGGGAGGGATTCTCGGTTTTACCGCCCCGCCCTGGCTCTTCCTCTCTCCACATTCACATGCCTTCTGGCGTCCCTTTCCTCACCTCATTGTCACTTTTATTAAATGGTTTTGTTCTGCATGTTGACCCGCAGAGCGATTTCATGAATGAATATACAGGAAACTAAGTCGGAGCCCACCTGTGAGAGCCCACCTGAGGAGGCCTTTCATTAATTAGAATGGTCTCTGGTTCTAGCCTCAGTTCAGAATACTGCGTGTACCTGAGGACCGAGTCCAGATGTTTCTTTCATCTCTGACTTGAATTTGAAATCCTCCTCAGACTTCAGCTTCCAGGATTGCTCCCGTCCTTGCTCTCCCACTGTCTCGGTGGGGATCCGCCATGAGTGTTGAACACAGGAATGAATGAATGATATATACCCCCAGGTCGCTGGGGCTTTTTCTTGTTTTGCTGAGGTTGGAAAGGCTTGGGAGAGACCCCCTGTATGCAGATACAGAGCTGCATGCAATTGCTTAGATAAACGTGTTCCCCACTTCATTGCTTGGGCATTGAACATTTCGCCCTTAACCTGTGGCTTGAGCAGTTAGGAGGAGACAATCTGGAGGTGAATCAGAAGATGGCTGAATCCACATGGTGGTGGGCTGGGTTTGGGAGATTTTCCTGGAGATTCTAAAGAAAGATCTAAATTCTTCCAATGGGGAGTGGTAAACATTTTATCAATGGGAGATGGAAAATAAATTGTCTGGTTAACCTTTCCCTCCCCCTCAAAACCCATTATTTGAAAAAACAAAAAAGGAAGTGAAGGGAGAAATCCTCCCACTCCCATCCCCACTCACCTCCATAGCCACCTCCTCTTCCAAGAACTAACAGACAAGGTGCCAGGAAGTGTTAGGTACCAGCAGTGGTCTCAGAGCTCATTCAAGGATCATGGTGAAAGTCATTCAAAGAGATTGTGGGGGCACATGGATCCAATTAAGGGGGACAAGTTTAAGGTTTGCCTGGTCCCCTAAAAATTAATGGCACTAGAGAAGATGAGCTTTGGGAACTATAGCTTCAGTGAGTCATGGTGGGAAGAGGCCATGAGGGCAGCAAAGACAGTCTTAGATCATGTTATTAATAGCACTACAGGCTCTACATTTCCTGTGGTGGTGTTCTTGGCAAGACCAGCCCGGCCAAAGTGGATACTCACAACCTGGAACAGAGGGTCTTGGAGATCCCAGCAAGTGTGGTATGATGAGAGCGTAAAATGATAGGAGGTGTCCTTTGGAAGGACTGTCTTCTTGACTTTAAAAGGGAGAACACAAATCTGTAGGTGAAATCTTCTTGGCTACAAAGAAGGCCGAGGCCTTCTAAGGTCAAGGCCTTCTCGTCATTTTAAAAGATGTCAAAGAACATATTCAGACATTTCAAAGATGTCCTCATGTCCATCCGTTCCCACTCTGGAATTCTATCAATAAGGTGAGAGTTCCTCTAGTTGGAAAAAAGATCTAAAAAGACTTCCCTTTCTCATGTAATCTCTGTAACCTCCAGGACACACCCACCTACCCCTTCCAGCACTGTAATGAAGCTACAGCTGGTGCCAATTTGTGGAACTCATTAAAGGCTATTTTCCCTTATATACCCCCGGACCAAGTTCCCATGCTCCCTCACCTGATTTCCTGCACTCACCTCCCACCTGGTGTGTTCACACCTGCAGGTGCCTTTTACCAACCCCTTTGCCAAAAGGCAGCCAGAGTGACCTTTCAAAGACCTATCAGTTCCTGGCCTTTGTCTCCATAGAAATCTGCACTGATCTTCTAACAAATTCTCAGTCCTCCAAAGGCATCCATAATCCTCCCATCCATCTCTTCCTACCCTTCCAACTGACTGTTGCCTGTTCTGCCCTGTCTTTCTGCCCTTCAACCACGCTGCCTCCCTCTTCCTGTGGAGACCCCTCATGGTGCCTGCCTCCAAGCACAGGTGATTCCCATTGATGGGAAGACCCTCTTCCTCTCCCCCGTCTCCCCACTCCATTTACTCCCACTTATTCGTGAGCTCAGAAGCCCCATGGTACACACTCTCCATGCAGCCTGCTCTCTCTTTTCTAGCACTGGCCTCCGTTTCTAGCTGTGGTTGTGTCACGGATGTCCCTCCCCAGCCTGCCTCCAAGCTCTCCGTCCATTTAGCTCCAAAACCTGACACAGTGCCTGGCACATAGTAAGCCCTGGCTAGCTTCTAAGAGCCTCACTGAGGGAATGAAAGTGTTTTAAAAACGTCACCACGTAGGCTCCAAACTGTAGGCAGAAAAAGCTTTGCCTGGATTGACATTTTAGAGACGTATTCATCAAGTTAGATGTGTTCACTGACTTTACCTTGTAAAATTTAAAAAAAAAAAGGACCTCTGTATCGCTTCGCATCTAACGAAGGCACATGTATACTATTAGACCACGTTATGAGCTTAATGGAAGGAGACAAGATTTTTTCGCTAAGAAAATGTATAAGACTGTTGAGGTCACGTGGGAGGAAATAGTCCGTTTGTTGGAGCATTGCTATCTTACTCTATCACAGCCACTAATAAAAATCTGACACGGGGTGAGTCAGAATTGTCTGTCAGAGATGAGTTAGATCTGGCTCATGTTCGTACATGAAAGCCAGGAACAAAGAAGCAGGCTTTGAAAGCCTGGGTTGAGGAGGCGGTGTGGTTCACTGCGATGAGCTAAGTGCCCAGGGCCACTGGCAGACATGCGGGCCTGTGTCCTTCCTTTGTTCCCTCTTGCACCATGTGGTGAGGCTAGCAGCTGGGAGCAGCTCAGGACAGGACCAGGTGGCATCTTACCTCTCCCACACTCCTGTGGGCTCCAGTGGGCTCCAGTGGATCCCAGGGGACAGCCTGCCTTGCTTGCAAAGCCCAGTAGCACTGGGAGCAGAAACTGGGACCAAAGAGTGAGCACCCTGTTTGACAGGAGGGACCAGCCACCTCTTCTTCAGATGCAGGGGGAGCCCAGGCGTGCTGACTCCTCCCTTCTTCCTTTCCCCTTTCCTCCCTCCCTCCCTCTTCCCTTCCCCTCTCTCCTTCCCTGGTGGTGCCCTTTCCTGATGCCCACTTCATCCCTTTTCCTTTCTTACATGCCTGTCTTCTGGAGTTTCTTGTCTCCTCCCAATTACTTCCCTTCATCTGAATCTCCTCTTTGGTCCCTTTGTCCCCGCTCTCTGCTCCTCCTCCCCTTCCCTGGCCCCTGTTCAGCTCCATCCAGACTGCAGGCAGAGGTGGACTAACACTCTCACTCACTAGCTCAGCTACCCTCCAGAAAAGTCACTCTTCGGTGGCCACCTTCCTGACCCCCTGGTCCTTTCTCCACTTATTCAGCTATTGCTCTGAAGTCTGAGGAGGACAGAGCGGGGCTGCCGCAGAATCAGGCCAGAGGAGGAACCAAACCATGTGTCCACACTGTCCCCTAGTACTGCTGCTCTGAGAGCTTTCAGAGTCCTCAACAGGGTTAGGATTTAGGGGCTTCTTCAGAACCGGGAGTGAAAACAGCCATAGGTCAAAAGAAAAGCTATGGCCCCCCCACAAAAATAATAATTACAAATGAAAACTAAGTGAGCTCTGAAGTCCCAAAGTCAAAAATTGCCTTGATTCTGTCACTAGAAAGCACCCAAGGCCTCACTCTCTGGGTTCTGCGTGCCCTGGGAATGGCAGGAGGCTTTGACCCCCTTCCATCTTCATCCACTCCCAAAGAATGTCCTCTGAGGTGGTCTTCAAACTTCCTCTGAGAAACTGTCTCTGGGAACTGTAGGCTCTTGGCTGCTGGGACGAATGAGGGTGAGGTCAGGACCTGATGGGAAGCTTTACCAGGAGACTGTGGCTTCTGGATGCAGTCCTCAGGTCCCATGGTCTGGGTGAGATCAGGGTCTTTCAGTGGAGGAGGACAGATGATATTTCAGATTTTGAGTTGATTCTGGGATGATTAGTGCTTTGGAGGGCATTGGGTGAAGGTATTTTGCACACGGGAAGGACACGAATTTGGGGAGCCAGAGAGTGGACTGTTAAGAGCTGACCTTGCATTTCCCCCAGCAACCTTGCTGCTGTCCTTACCTCTGGTACCACAGAACGTGACTTTATTTGGAACTAGAGTCCTTACAGATGCAATCCCATTACAGTGAGGTCGTTAGAGTGGGCCCTAATCTCCTGTAACTGACCTCCTTATGTAAAGGGAAAATCTGGACAGAGAGATGCCCCTACTGTCAGTGGTGGGCAGTGCATGAACTTCTAGAACCCTGACAGTAGTGGAAAACAGACAGGATGGGCACTAGGTAAATGGGAGCTCTAGTGGAATTTCAGATGAAGATGGTGTGGACCTCGGCTTCCCAGGTCATAGTGACGTTAGGATTTCAAATTCAAGTCAGAGATGAAAGAAACATCTGGACTCGGTCCTCAGGTACACCCAGTATTCTGAACTGAGGCTAGAACCAGAGACCATTCTAATTAATGAAAGGCCTCCACAGGTGGGCACTCACAGGTGGGCTCCGACTTAGTTTCCTGTATATTCATTCATGAAATTGCTCTGCGGGTCAACATGCAGAACAAAACCATTTAATAAAAGTGACAATGAGGTGAGGAAAGGGACGCCAGAAGGCATGTGAATGTGGAGAGAGGAAGAGCCAGGGCGGGGCGGTAAAACCGAGAATCCCTCCCTGCGCTCCATGCTGCCAGGGAGGTCTGAGGGACTAGTTTCCACCTGGGATCCCAAGTCCAGAACAAAAGTGGCGGGTCCAAGGCTTAGGATGAGGGAAGGGGGTCCTCGGCACCCGCGCGTGGGGGTGCCAAACGATGGGTGCTATTGCACTCGCTGCGGGGGGGCACCTCGCCAGGCTCCGACCCCAGCCCGACCCCGTGGGGTCCCAGGTGTGGCGTGTCGTCCGGGTGGTTCCTCTGCCCCGGGGGTCACGGGAGGCTGGGTCCCAACACTCCCGCGAGCTCGCGGCCTGCGCTTTTAGCTCCAGGTGAGGGCGCGGCGCGGTGTCACTTTACCTGATTGCAGAGGGTCCTCCGGAGAAGCCATGGGGCGGCGGGGGCGGGCATCGGGCCGCGGGAGCGGGACAGGGATGCCTCTGGGGCTGGGCGGGAGCGCGGGAGTGCGGGGGTCCTGCAGTGCTGACTGCGCCGCAGCAGAGCACCGGGGCACTGCGCTCCCCTCCTCCGCCAGCCCCTCCACCTCCTCTCAGACTCTCCTTCACGTCCTCCACGAGCTCACAGCTCACTTCCAGATTCCGCAATTAGCAAAGCCCCTTCTCCGGGCCGCCCCAGCCCCCCGCCCCTCACCCTCCGTCCTGAGACGCGGGCCCAGGGCATGGGCGCGGCGAAGCCCCGGGGGCTTGCGAGCGTGGCCAGCGCCTGCACTGAGCGGCCTCCTAGCCTGGCTCCCCGAGCCGTTGTCCGCGCGCTGCCTGGCTGCAAAAACATCATCAGCCCTAAACCCTGGCTGCACTCTTGGGTCACTTCGCTGCCTTCCTGATTGTGCCCAAAGCCGGGAACCAGCTTCCCCAGCAGAGGGCTGGGCTGAGATGCCTGCCCCCGATCTCTTTGAGCAGTCTCCTAGTCTCCAGGCAGGGTCCACCATTGCATGATGGCACCCACGAATCACTTCGACCTGGATGTTTAGGTCTTTTGTTTGTTTTTTGGTTATTGGTTATTACATGACATCCATGGTAGGTGCTCCACAAAGGGAGTTAAAAGAGGACACCTGATACATACGCATATGGCCATTCTAGAAAAAGAGCTTGGGGTTCTCGCGGAAGCACGGCATTAGTCCTCGCACTATGGTTTAATAGAAAATGGATTATGCACCAATTTACTTAAATGAGCATAGTTTGAAATCGTTTACTGAGAATAAATATTGAAAACAGTAATATTTTAACTAAATCTATCAACAATCATAAATCTATTACACGAAGGTTACAGGCAATTTAAATGCAATAGCACTCTCTTCAGGGTTTTAAATAATCCGTGTCTGTCTTGGCACATGAGAATGCAAAGATAGGAAATGGTTTGTAAAAGATCATATAATGGCTTTTACTATACAGTATCAGCAATTTATCCTAAAGGAGCGGCCTCCAGCTAAAAACTCAGCTTTGAAAAATACAGAAAAGCAGCAAACGTTTACATGCCCTCTTGGTGACCTGAGGCGTGCTTTGTGCCCCTCATCATCTCTTTCGTGGTTCTGAGGCCCTTGGCGCTCAGTAGTTTAGTGTCTTAGTCTCTGGAATAGGCCATTGAAGAAATACCACGCCCAGAGAAGAAGGTCCTGCTGGGTGTCTGAAGAAAGTATAACCATTTAGAAGAAGCTTTCTGGGGAATTTGTTAGTGGTTTGGTCTGCTTCTGATAGGAAGGGAAATTTTAGTTTTAAAGATTTTATTTATTTATTTGATAGAGATCACAAGTAGGAAGAGAGGCAGGCAGAGAGAGAGGAAGAAACAGGCTCCCTGCTGAGGAGTGAGCCTGATGTCGGGCTCGATCCCAGGACCCTGGAATCATCACCTGAGCCGACGGCAGAGGCTTTAACTCACTCTGCCACCCAGGTGCCCAAGGGAAATTTTCTTTTAAAGATTTTATTTATTTATTTGACAGACAGAGATCACCAGTAGGCAGAGAGCAGGCAGAGAGAGAAGTGGAAGCAGGCTCCCTGCTGAGCAGAGAGCTAGACATGGAGCTCAATCCCAGGACCCTAGGATCATGACCTGAGCCGAACGCAAAGGCCCAGTGAGCCAAACTCACTGAGCCACTCGGGTGCCCCAGGAAGGGAAATTTTTTTAAGACTATTTTCTCTTTGAATCTATTTTGAGGTTTGGTTTGTTGTTCTTTCTGACTTCTCATGAAGATGGAATTACTTCTGAGGTTGGTTTCAGGAACCGCATATCAAATCAGTCTGTCTTGTTAGCAATAAATAAACAAATAAATAAATAAATAAATAAAAGCTCAAGTGTTGGTATAAAGCTATTATGCTTTTCAAAACCCCGAACTATAATTCATGTATCGTGGTCATTCTTTATCAGATCAAACAGGAGAGAGGTGGCAGAAACGCAATTTCAGGTTAATATTTTTACAAAGAAGATTGACTTATGAACCTACTTTGTTATTCCCTTTCATTCAATTTCCCTGTACCTCCTTTTCTATGAATTGTAACGGTAAACCATCATTATTTTTATTGTTGGCACGTGAGAATTAGAGATCAATGCCCAAAGTGAAAGCAGAAGGCAGGTTTATTAAAGCAACAGCACACTATATAAGGGAGAGCAGGTGTATTCCATGAGGTGGAGCTGGCCCTTACTTTCTTACGGGATTGGATGAAGAATATTTTAATCAGCAGTGAAGATCAAAATGACAAAGTTCCAGGATCAGAGTAAACATATGGGATTAAAACATAAAAAATTAAAAAAAAAGATTTTTTTGAAAGGACTTTTTTTTTTTTAAAGGACTTTAAACAAAAGTCCTTTTTAAGAGACAGTTGGCTGTTTAAACCAAAGTACAACTCACTGAGAGAAATGCCGCATTATTTATTGGGGTAGAAAGGACCTGGAATGTAAAAAGACCCATTCTGCAGAGGAAAAAAGAGTATCACTAACAGGCCTCATGCCTTGCACAGCCAGTGGCTAGAATCCCTGCCTCATGAGACCCTGTGCTAGAGGGGCGCTAGAACCATCTCAACTATGTTAGTCTATCTTGGAAGCCAACAAGTGTTTGCCCAGTTAAGAGCACGGTAACAATCAGTCATGTTATGTTATAATGATTGTCGATATCTTTAAAAGGCTTGTAAGTTCCTTTTTGAGTAACTCTCACCCCACCCTTAGAGAAATTTATCTGTGGTTCACCTCTTTGAAATAACTCATTGTGGTTCCACATTTACCATAGCCAAAAAAAAAAAAAAAAATCTTTTTATTAACAAAGTGTTCAGAAGGCGGCCCCACTGTAAACAATGAGAGTTTTCGCTGCCAGGACAACTTGTTGCAGAAACAGCTGAAAGCAATCAGGTCAGACAGAGCCAAGGGCTGGAGGGATTTTTAAAATTACAAAAACCTAACCAAATCAAACCAAAACAAAAATCAAAACCAATGGCCAAGGGCACCTGGGTGGCTCAGTGGGTTAAGCCGCGGCCTTCGGCTCAGGTCATGATCTCACGATCCTGGGATCGAGTCCCGCATCTGGCTCTCTGCTCAGCAGGGAGCCTGCTTCCCTCTCTCTCTCTCTGCCTGCCTCTCCATCTACTTGTGATTTCTCTCTGTCAAATAAATAAATAAATAAAATCTTTAAAAAAAAAAAAAAACAATGGCCAAGATTTCATGTTTGCTACTAAAGGTATGACATTCTCCTCAGACATGCGTGTGACTTGATCAATATATTTATATAGTTATATTTGAAAAAGAAAGAACTATTTGATGCAGCAAATCCATGTTGATTAAAAATTACGAGATATGGGGCTCCTGGGTGGCTCAGTGGTTTAGGCCTCTGCCTTTGGCTCAGGTCATGATGTCAGGGTCCTGGGATGGAGCGCCACATCGGGCTCCCTGCTCATCGGGGAGCCTGCATCACCCCCCCTCTGTCTTTCTCTCTACTTACTTGTGATCTGTCTGTCAAATGGGTAAATAAGATCTTTAATAAAAGAATTACTAGGTGTGAAATACATCGAGGGTATGGGAAGGAAAATGATTTCACCTGATCAGACTAGGAAGTGGTTGAACCCTGAATTAAAGTGCTATAAAAAGAGTAAAGACCTGGGAAATATATGGGGAAAAAATCCCTAGAAAAACAGCAATAATAACTGGCTGCTCTTTATTGATCCAGATCCAGCGGTAGGCAAAGAAGAGCTGGTTTTAGCCAGAGGATGATCTCCGTTTGTCTTCATGATCTGGCATTTCCTGCAAGCCAGGCATGGGGCTCTGCACTAAAGCTGCAAATGCTGGGGGGCCCTCACTGTCCCTTTTCTCTTCTCAGCGGGACAACGGGCATGTCCATGGTGCAGTGAGACCGGCTTTACCACAGGGAGATAAAATACTGCCAAGGGTAGGTTGGAGCTGGGAAAAGACACTTAGGAACAGATTTTCAGGGGAGGTGATAGACAAGGGCAAAGGGAAGAATGAGGATGAGTGTGTCAAGTTACAAAGTGCCAGGAGGCAGCACAGTCATTCGGGAAACTACAGCAAGTTCATGACAACTGACAGCTGAACTCACAGCATCAAATGCGGATGGAGGCTGAGACCCGGGGTTAACACTGGGGGTGAGATGGTTTGTATACTATGCCGAGGAGGTGAGGTACTACACTGTAGGGGCACAGGGAGCTACCGGAGGATTTCAAGTATCAGAATTGTAACCATAATAGTGTATTTAATTGCATCCTAGCTTTCATCAAGGGTAAGATGCAGTATAGTTTATGTTCGACTAAGAAAGAGAAATGCTGTCAGTTAAACTAAGATATGTCCTCAAGAGCAACGTGAATGCCACCTTAAGAAATATTAAAATGGGGGGGGAGGACAAATCTTAGAACAAGTAAACTGTGGTACTAGAATAATTAAGAAAGGTCAAACACTTGGATCAACAAAATAAGTGATTATTGCTTCCCATGTGCACAAAACTATTATAGTGGTAGAACAAGAGACATTCTCATCTTGATGCCCCGCAGCTGCTAGACCCAAGGTACAGAGGGCAGTAGCCAACGACCAGCAGGCCCCAAGTGCCATGTGCAGACTCTAAGAGCAACTGCCTTTCAGAGAGGAAACGGTTGAGCGTGGGCTTTCTGAGGTGGAGAATTATTAGCTGGTAAAGGAGGAAAATTGACACAGAATCGGAATTGATGCTCCTACATGACAGAGTTGGTGAAACTTCCCTTCTCAGAGATCTTGAGGCTCCTCAGAAATGTATTTTTCATTTTGGATGGAACATTCAGGATAAATATGATCTGTTCGAGTTTCTGTTTCTCTCATCAGGACAGTTTCTTAGACTTCAGTGGCACAAAGAAAGGGTTTTGATAGTCCAGAGTAAAACCTGACAATGGCAAAGCCCGATCTATGAAAAACTAACCACTCAGAAGAGAACAACAGATAAAAGGCCAGGCCGACCTGACCCTGCAGGATAGGTAGGTTGGTCTGGCAACAGGGGTAGAGGGGTAGTGCCCATCACCTGCTAGAAGAGCTAGAGAAGACCCCTTCCGGAGAGACCACCAGGAGAGGAGAGCAGTAGGTGCTGATGATGAAGAATATTTTAATCAGCAGAGAAGGTCAAAATGAAAAAGTTCCAGGATCAGAGTAAACATATGGGATTAAAAAATAAAAAATAAAAAAAAAAGATTTTTTTGAAAGGACTTTTTTTTTTTTAAAGGACTTTAAACAAAGTCCTTTTTAAGAGAAAGTTGGCAGCTTAAACCAAAAGTACAACTCACTGAGAGAATCGCCGCATTATTTATTGGGGTAGAAAGGACCTGGAATGTAGAAAGACCCATTCTGCAGAGGAAAAAAGAGAATCACTAACAGGCCTCATGCCTTCCGCAGCCAGTGGCTAGAATCCCTCCCTCATGAGACCCATTGCTAGAAGGCCACTAGAACCATCTCAACTATGTTAGTCTATCTTGGAAGCCAACAAGTGTTTGCCCAGTTAAGAGCACAGTAACAATCAGTCACATTATGTTATAATGACTGTCGATATCTTTAAAAGCCTTGTCAAGTTCCTTTTTGAGTAACCCTCACCCCACCCTTAGAGAAATTTATCTGTGGTTCACCTCTTTGAAATACCCCATTGTTGTTCCACATTTACCATACCCAAAGGAAAAAAAAAAAAAAAAAGCTTTTTATAAACAAAGTGTTCAGAAGGGGGCGCCGATGTAAACAATGAGAGTTTTCCCTGCTGGGACAACTTTGTTGCAGAAACAGCTGAAAGCAATCAGGTCAGACAGAGCCAAGGGCTGGAGGGATCTTTAACATTATAAAAACTGAACCAAATCAAACCAAAACAAAAATCAAAACCAATGGCCAAGATTTCAAGTTTGCTACTAAAGGTATGACATTCTCCTAAGACATGCGTGTGACTTGATCAATATATATATATATTTATATTTGAAGAGGAAGGAACTATTTGATGCAGCAAATCCACGTTGATTAAAAATTACCAGATATGGGGCTCCTGGGGGGCTCAGTGGTTTAGGCCTGTGCCTTCGGCTCAGGTCATGATTTCAGGGTCCTGGGATGGAGCCCCACATCAGGCTCTCTGCTCAGCGGGGAGCCTGCTTCCCCCTCTCTCTCTCTGCCTGCCTCTCTAGCTACTTGTGATCTGTCAAATGGGTAAATAATATCTTTAAAGAAAGAATTACTAGGAGTGAAATACATCGAGGGTATGGGAAGGAAAATGATTTCACCTGATCTGACTAGTAAGTGGTTGAAGCCTGAATTAAAGTGCTATAAAAAGAGTAAAGACCTGGGAAATATATGGGGAAAAAATCCCTAGAAAAACAGCAATAATAATTGGCTGCTCTTTATTGATCCAGATCCTGCGGTAGGTAAAGAAGAGCTGGTTTTAGCCAGAGGACGAACTCCGTTTGTCTTCATGATCTGGCATTTCCTGCAAGCCAGGCATGGGGCTTTGAACTAAAGCTGCAAATTCTGGGGGGCCCTCACTGTCCCTTTTCTCTTCTCAGCGGGACTACGGGCATGTCCACGGTTCATTGTGACAGGCTTTACCACAGGGAGATAAAAGACTGCCAAGGGTAGGTTGGAGCTGGGAAAAGCCACTTAGGAAGTGATTTTCAGGGGAGGTGATAGACAAGGGCAAAGCAAAGAATGAGGATGAGTGTGTCAAGTTTCAAAGTGCCAGGAGGAGGTACAGTGCATTCGGGAAACTACAGCAAGTTCATGACAACCGACAGTTGATCTCACAGCATCACGTGCAGATGGAGGCTGAGCCGCGGGGTTAACACTGGGGCTGGGATGGTTTGTATACTATGCCGAGGAGGTGAGGTACTACACTGAAGGGGCACAGGGAGCTAACGGAGGATTTCAAATATCAGAATCGTAACCATAATAGATTCATCCTAGCTTTCATCAAGGTTAAGATGCACTATAGTTTATGTTCGAATAAGAAAGAAAAATGCTCTCAGTTAAACTAAGATATATCCTCAAGTGCAAGGTGAGTGCCACCTTAAGAGATATTAAAATGGGGGGGAGGACAAATCTTAGATCAAGTAAATAGTGGAACTAGAATAATTAAGAAAGGTCGAACACTTGGATCAACTTAAAAAGTGATTATTGCTTACCATGTGCCCCAAACTATATTAAGTCTTAGAACAAGAGACGTTCTCATCTTGATGCCCCACAGCTGCTAGACCCAAGGTACAGAGGGCAGTAGCCACGACCAGCAGGCCCCAAGTGCCATGTGCAGACTCTAAGAGCAACTGCCTTTGAGAGAGGAAACGGTTGAGAGTTGGCTTTCTGAGGTAGAGAATTACTAGCTAGGAAAGGAGGAAAATTGACACAGAATCGGAATTGATGCCCCTACATGACAGAGTTGGTGAAACTTCCCTTCTCAGAGATCTTGAGGCTCCTCAGAAATGTATTTTTCATTTTGGATGGAACATTCAGGATAAATATGAACTGTTCGAGTTCCTGGTTCTCTTATCAGGACTGTTTCCTAGGCTTCAGTGGCACAAGAAAAGGGTTTTGATAGTCCAGGGTAAATCCTGACAAAAGCAAAGCACGGTATCTATGAAAAACTAACCACTCAGAAGAGAACAACAGATAAAATCCCAGGCCGACCTGTCCCTGCAGGATAGGTAAGGTAAGTCCGGCAACACGGGTAGAGGGGAAGTGCCCATCTCCTGCTAGAAGAGCTAGAGAAGACCCCTTCCGGAGAGACCACCAGGAGAGGAGAGCAGTAGGTCCTGAAGATGAAGAATATTTTAATCAAAAGAGAAGGTCAAAATGACAAAGTTCCAGATTCAGAGTAAACATATGGGATTAAAAAATAAAAAATAAAAAATAAAAGATTTTTTTTTTTTTTTTGAAATTGATGAAGTTCCAGATCCTAAGTCATGTTTGGTGGGGTGAGGTTCGGAGCTGACGACTAAAGAAAGAATTCTTAAGACATCCTTGGTGCAAAATGGTGGTTTATTAAAGCACGGGGACAGGACCCATGGGCAGGAAGAGCTGCTGCCCCAGGCATGTGAGGAGTGGCTGGTTATATACACAGGAGTTGTGTAGGTGAGGACAAAGGGTTGTTCAGAAGGGCTATTGGGATAAAGAAGACTGTCAGGATATGGAAGGCCTGGTTACTATCAAGCCAAGGCTACTTTCCCTCTAATGAGGCACTAACATAAAGACAATTGGGAGTCTCCTGGTGGAATGTTACATTCCTGCTATCAAACGTCCTTGTTAGTGAGATTTAGGTCTTAAAAGAAATTTAACTTTATTTACTTTTCCTTCTACCTGCATCTCCTTCAGTTTTTTTATGGAGGGGAGGGTGACGTTAGGGCTTGAGGAACTGAGTTATGTATCTTTGGAAATTGGGCTATTGATAAGGCAACTTCTTTGTTGTAAATCTCAAGGACATTTGTAAACCAAGAGAGACTCCTGCCTTGCAGGACTGTGATCTCTGCAAGATAACCATTTGCTCTTCTTTTAGGGCAGTCAGGGGTGCCTGTGAAATGTCACACATATTACCAAGGGGAGTGGGTGGAGAAGGGGTGCAAGGCGCCAGCCCCTGCTCTGTTCTCAGCCAGCCTCCTGCTCCCTCATCAAAAGGACGTTTTTTTTAAAGGACTTTAAAGAAAAGTCCTTTTTAAGAGACAGTTGGCTGCTTAAACCAAAAGTACAAGCAACTGAGAGAATCGCCACATTATTTATTGGGGTAGAAAGGACCTGGAATGTAGAAAGACCCATTCTGCAGAGGAAAAAAGAGAATCACTAACAGGCCTCATGCCTTGCACAGCCAGTGGCTAGAATCCCTGCCTCATGAGACCCTGTGCTAGAAGGCCGCTAGAACCATCTCAACTATGTTAGTCTATCTTGGAAGCCAACAAGTGTTTGCCCAGTTAAGAGCACGGTAACAATCAGTCACGTTATGTTATAATGACTGTCGATAAATTTAAAAGCCTTGTCAAGTTCCTTTTTGAGTAACCCTTACCCCACCCTTAGAGAAATTTATCTGTGGTTCACCTCTTTGAAATACCTCATTGTGGTTCCACATTTCCATAGCCAAAAAAAAAAAAAAAAAAAAAAGCTTTTTATAAACAAAGTGTTCAGAAGGGGGCGCCAATGTAAACAATGAGAGTTTTCCCTGCTGGGACAACTTTGTTACAGAAACAGCTGAAAGCAATCAGGTCAGACAGAGCCAAGGGTGGAGGGATTTTTAACATTACAAAAACCGAACCAAATCAATCCAAAACAAAAATCATAACCAATGGCCAAGATTCATGTTTGCTACTAAAGGTATGACATTCTACTAAGACATGCGTGTGACTTCATCAATATATTTATATATTTATATTGAAGAAGAAGGAACTATTTGATGCAGCAAATCCACGTTGATTAAAAATTACCAGATATGGGGCTCCTGGGGGGCTCAGTGGTTTAGGACTCTGCCTTGGCTCAGGTCATGATTTCAGGGTCCTGGGATGGAGCCCCACATCAGGCTCTCTGCTCAGCGGGGAGCCTTCTTCCCCCTCTCTCTCTGCCTGCCTCTCTAGCTACTTGTGATCTGTCAAATGGGTAAATAATATCTTTAAAGAAAGAATTACTAGGAGTGAAATACATCGAGGGTATGGGAAGGAAAATGATTTCACCTGATCTGACTAGTAAGTGGTTGAAGCCTCAATTAAAGTGCTATAAAAAGAGTAAAGAGGGACGCCTGGGTGGCTCAGTTGGTTAAGCAGCTGCCTTCGGCTCAGGTCATGATCCCAGCGTTCTGGGATCGAGTCCCACATCAGGCTACTTGCTCCGCAGGGAGCCTGCTTCTCCCTCTGACTCTGCCTTCCACTCTGTCTGCCTGTGCTCGCTCTCACTCTCTCTCTCTCTTACAAATAAATAAATAAAATCTTTAAAAAAAAAAAAAAGTAAAGACCTGGGAAATATATGGGGGAAAAAATCCCTAGAAAAACAGCAATAATAACTGGCTGCTCTTTATTGATCCAGATCCTGCGGTAGTTAAAGAAGAGCTGGTTTTAGCCAGAGGATGATCTCCGTTTGTCTTCATGATCTGGCATTTCCTGCAAGCCAGGCATGGGGCTCTGCACTAAAGCTGCAAATGCTGGGGGGCCCTCACTGTCCCTTTTCTCTTCTCAGCGGGACTACGGGCATGTCCACGGTTCAGTGTGACAGGCTTCACCACAGGGATATAAAAGACTGCCAAGGGTAGGTTGGAGCTGGGAAAAGACACTTAGGAACTGATTTTCGGGGGAGGTGATAGACAAGGGCAAAGCAAAGAATGAGGATGAGTGTGTCAAGTTTCAAAGTGCCAGGAGGAGGCACAGTGCATTCGGGAAACTACAGAAAGTTCATGACAACCGACAGCTGATCTCACAGCATCACGTGCGGATGGAGGCTGAGCCGCGGGGTTAACACTGGGGCTGGGATGGTTTGTATACTATGCCGAGGAGGTGAGGTACTACACTGAAGGGGCACAGGGAGCTAACGGAGGATTTCAAATATCAGAATCATAACCATAATAGAGTATTTAATTGCATCCTAACTTTCATCAAGGTTAAGATGCACTATAGTTTATGTTCGACTAAGAAAGAGAAATACTGTCAGTTAAACTAAGATATATCCTCAAGTGCAAGGTGAGTGCCACCTTAAGAGATATTAAAATGGGGGGGGAGGACAAATCTTAGATCAAGTAAATAGTGGAACTAGAATAATTAAGAAAGGTCGAACACTTGGATCAACTTAAAAAGTGATTATTGCTTACCATATGCCCCAAACTATATTAAGTCTTAGAACAAGAGACGTTCTCATCTTGATGCCCCGCAGCTGTTAGACCCAAGGTACAGAGGGCAGTAGCCAACGACCAGCAGGCCCCAAGTGCCATGTGCAGACACTAAGAGCAACTGCCTTTGAGAGAGGAAACGGTTGAGAGTGGGCTTTCTGAGGTAGAGAATTATTAGCTAGGAAAGGAGGAAAATTGACACAGAATCGGAATTGATGCCCCTACATGACAGAGTTGGTGAAACTTCCCTTCTCAGAGATCTTGAGGCTCCTCAGAAATGTATTTTTCATTTTGGATGGAACATTCAGGATAAATATGATCTGTTTGAGTTCCTGGTTCTCTCATCAGGACTGTTTCTTAGGCTTCTGTGGCACAAGAAAAGGGTTTTGATAGTCCAGAGTAAATCCTGACAAAAGCAAAGCACGGTATCTATGAAAAACTAACCACTCAGAAGAGAACAACAGATAAAAGGCCAGGCCGACTGACCCTGCAGGATAGGTAAGGTTGGTCTGGCAACAGGGGTATAGGGGTAGTGCCCATCTCCTGCTAGAAGAGCTAGAGAAGACCCCTTCCAGAGAGACCACCAGGAGAGGAGAGCAGTAGGTGCTGATGATGAAAAATATTTTAATCAGCAGAGAAGGTCTAAATGACAAAGTTCCAGATTCAGAGTAAACCTATGGGATTAAAAAATAAAAAATTAAAAAACGATTTTTTTGAAAGGACTTTTTTTTTTTAAAGGACTTTAAACACAGTCCTTTTTAAGAGACAGTTGGCTGTTTAAACCAAAGGTACAACTCACTGAGAGAATCGCCGCATTATTTATTGGGGTAGAAATGACCTGGAATGTAGAAATACCCATTCTGCAGAGGAAAAAATAGAATCACTAACACGCCTCATGCCTTGCGCAGCCAATGGCTAGAATCCCTGCCACATGAGACCATTTTAAAAGCTGTACTCATAATGGAACGGAAGGTGTTATTTCCCTATAATTTTATATATGTCATTAATTTGCTGCAAAGCCCAATATCACTGGGAGCAGAAACTGGGACCAAAGAGTGAGCACCCTGTTTGACAGGAGGGACCAGCCACCTCTTCTTCAGATGCAGGGGGAGCCTTGGAGTGCTGACTCCTCCCTTCTTCCTTTCCCCTTTCCTCCCTCCCTCCTTCTTCCCTTCCCCTCTGTCCTCCCTGGTGGTGCCCTTTCCCGATGCCCACTTCATCCCTTTTCTTTTCTTACATGCCTGCCTTCTAGAGTTTCTTCTCTCCTCCCAATTACTTCCCTTCCTCTGAATCTCCTCTTTGGTCCCTTTCTCCCTGCTCTCTGCTCCTCCTCCCCTTTCTTGGCCCTTGTTCAGCTCCATCCAGATTGCAGGCAGAGCTGGACTATCATGCTCACTGGCTAGCTCAGCCACCCTCCAGAGAAGTCACTCTTCGGTGGCCACCTTCCTGATCCCCTGGTCCTTTCTCCACTTATTCAGCTATTGCTCTGATGTCTGAGGAGGACAGAGTGGGGCTGCCACAGAATCAGGCCAGAGGAGAAACCAAACCATGTGTCCACACTGTCCCCCAGTACTGCTGCTCTGAGAGCTTTCGGAGTCCTCAACAGGGTTAGGATTTAGGGGCTTCTTCAGAACCCGGAGTGAAAACAGCCATAGGTCAAAAGAAAAGCTATGGCCGCCACACAAAAATAATAATCACAAATGAAAACTAAGTTAGCTCTGAAGTCCCAAAGTCAAAGAATTGCCTTGAATATGTCATTAGAAAGCACCCAAGGCCTCACTCTCTGGGTTCTGGGTGCCCTGGGAATGGCAGGAGTCTCTGACCCCATTCCCTCTTCATACACTCCCAAAGAACGTCCTCTGAGGTGGTCTTCAAACTTCCTCTGAGAAACTGTCTCTGGGAACTGTACGCCCTCGGCTGCTGGGACGAATTAGGGTGATGTCAGGACCTGATGGGAAGCTTTACCAGGAGACTGTGGCTTCTGGATGCAGTCCTCAGGTCCCATGGTCTGGGTGAGATCTAGGTCTTTCAGTGGAGGAGGACAGATGAGATTTCAGATTTTAAGTTGATTCTGGGATGATTAGTGCTTTGGAGGGCATTGGGTGTAGGTATTTTGCACACGGGAATGACACGAATTTGGGGAGCCAGAGAGTGGACTGTTAAGAGCTGACCTTGCATTACCCCCAGAAACCTTGCTGCTGTCTTTACCTCTGGTACCACAGAACGTGACCTTATTTGGAACTAGAGTCCTTACAGATGCAATCCCATTACAGTGAGGTCGTTAGAGTGGGCCCTAATCTCCTGTAACTGACCTCTTTATGTAAAGGGAAAATCTGGACAGAGAGATGCCCCTACTGTCAGTGGTGGGCAGTGCATGAACTTCTAGAACCCTGACAGTAGTGGAAAACAGACTCAGGCTGTGCTCTAGGTAAATGGGAGCTCTAGTGGAATTTCAGATGAAGATGCTGTGGACCTCGGCTTCCCAGGTCATAGTGACGTTAGGATTTCAAATTCAAGTCAGAGATGAAAGAAACATCTGGACTCGGTCCTCAGGTACACGCAGTATTCTGAACTGAGGCTAGAACCAGAGACCATTCTAATTAATGAAAGGCCTCCACAGGTGGGCTCTCACAGGTGGGCTCCGACTTAGTTTCCTGTATATTCATTCATGAAATCGCTCTGCGGGTCAACATGCAGAACAAAGCCATTTAATAAAAGTGACAATGATTTGAGGAAAGGGACGCCAGAAGGCATGTGAATGTGGAGAGAGGAAGAGCCAGGGTGGAAAAAGGGAGAATCCCTCCCTGCGCTCCTTGCTGCCAGGGAGGTCTGAGGGACTAGTTTCCACCTGGGATCCCAAGTCCAGAACAAAAGTGGCGGGTCCAAAGCTCGGGATGAGGGAAGGGGGTCCTCGGCACCCGCGGCACCCGCGCGTGGGGGTGCCAAACGATGGGGGCTATTGCGGGTGTCACCTCGCCTGGCTCTGTCCCGGCCCGACCCCGTGGGGTCCAGGGTGCGGCGTGTCGTCCGGGGTGGTCCCGCTGACCCGGGGGTCGCGGGAGGCTGGGTCCCGACACCCCCGCAAACTCGCGGGCCGCGCTTTCTGCTCCAGTGAGGGCGCGGCGCGGTGTCACTTTACCTGCTCGCAGAGGGTCGTCCAGAGAAGCCATGGGGCGGGGCGGGGCAGCGGGCCACGGGAGCGGGACAGCCGGGCCTCAGGGGCTGGGCTGGAGTGCGGGAGTGCAGGGGCGGCGAGGAAGGGGGTCCTGAGTTCTGACTGGGCCTCAGCACAGCACCGTGAAGCTGCGCGCCCCTCCTCTGCCAGCCCCTCCACCTCCTCTCAGAGTCTCCACCGCGTCCTCCGCGAGCTCAATTCCCGCTTCCGCAATTAGCAAAGCCCCTTCTCCTGGCCGCCCCCGCCCCCCTCCCCCTCCGCCCTGAGGCGCGGGCCTGGGGCACGGGCGCCGGCAAAGCCCCGGGGGCGTGCGAGCGTGGCCAGCGCCAGCGCTGGGCAGCCTCCTAGCCTGGCTCCCCGAGCGGGTGTCCGAGTGCTGCCTGGCTGCGAAAAGATCATCAGCCCTAAACCCGGCTGCACTCTCGGGTCATTTCTCTGGCTTCCTGATTGTGCCCAAAGCCGGGAACCAGATTCCCCAGCACAGGCCTGGACTGAGATGCCTGTCAGCGATCTCTTTGAGCAGTCTCCTAGTCTCCAGGCAGGGTCCGCCATTGCATGATGGCACGCGCAAATCACTTCGACCCGGATGTTTGGGTTTTTTGTTTGTTTTTTGGTTATTGGTTATTACATGACCTCCATGGTAGGTGCTCCACAAAGGAAGTGAAAAGAGGACGCCTGATACATACGCATATGGCCATTCTAGAAAAAGAGCTTGGGGTTCTCGCGGAAGCGTGGCATTGGTCCTTGCACTATGTTTTAATAGAAATGGGATTATGCACCAACTTACTTAAATGAGCATAGTTTGAAATCGTTTACTAAGAATAAATATTTAAAACAGTTATATTTTAACTAAATCTATCATCAATCATAAATCTATTACATGCGTAGCCTAGGATGGCACTCTATGCACACTACCCTGTCCCGGTGTAGGTATCGCTTGGCCTTTTACTCTGACGCTCAGGCGAACTCACGGACTAGGCCAGTGCTTTCCCACAGGAAAGGAGAGGTGACAGGATCCCTGCACACCGCCCGTACACTGAATAGGGAGCTTTGGGGGACTGTCCCCACTCCTTCCCCTTAAACCCCGTGCCTCCTCCAGCTTCCACATCTTGGAGGAAGACGGCATCTGACTCCCCGTTATTTCAGGGAGCTGTTTCTGCGAGTTCAGGGTAGGCGCCTCGTGGCTAGAGCATGTCTACCCTAGGGACAGGTGGCCAAGGAGCTGCTGTCTCCTTGGCCCACAGGCTCATGTCAGGCATGCTTTCTACCCAGACTCCTTCCTAAGAGTGGAGCACGCGCCCTGCCATACTCATCTCCTCCTGTCTCCTTAGCAGCCAGGCTTCCGTCTCTCTGCACAGGGAGCGGGAGACACTTGTATTGCCACCGGCCTCTGTGCCTGCCAGGGCCGGCTCTCCTGCTTCGCAACCGTTTCCAGACCAGAAGGCCAACGGCTCCTGCTCTTCTCCCTGGGCAGCGTGCTGCACCTTCCACAGATGCTCCTGGGGGGCCAGTGAAAGACGTGTCCCTTTCCTTAAGGCTCTTTCCACAGGCGCAACTGTGCGTCTCTCTCAGGCAGAAGGGATGCCCAGGCAAAGAGGATTTCCCTCCATGCGGGTTTATTACACCGTGCTGTGGAGACCAGCTCAGGCAAACAGGAGCATCCCTCAGACTGGACTCTGATTTCCCAAAGAATGCAGTGCTTTCCCAGAGGAGATGCTGGACAAAGAGGCTTTCGCTCTATGCGGGTTTCACCCATCCGACTATGAACACTAGGCTAAGGCAAGGAGCAACAGCAGCCCACAGAAGCGACCCTGATTTCCCAGCGACTGCTATGCTTTCGCAGAGGTTTACAGCTTGGCATGAACCGCACTTCACTGCTGCTTCTTCAGCAAGAATTTGGGTTTTCGCTCTGTCGCGGGAGGAAGAAGAGCCGCGGGAGAGCTGGTGCCTCTTGGGACTTGCTTTCCCGAGCTCCAAGTTCACGCCCGGGGTTCACCTTGCTAAGCCGAACTAAGCAGACACAGTCACAACCCTGCAGCTGCGTGCCTGTCCTAGCATGGCACTCTATGCCTATTACCATCTCCTGGGGTAGGTAAGGCTTTGCCTTTTGTCCAGTGCTCAGGCTGACTCGGGGTCTAGGCCAGTCCTTCACCACAGGGGAGAGGAGGCGACAGGATCACTGCACACGACGCGTGCACGGGGATGGGGAACTGTGGGGCACAGTCTCCACTCCTTCCCTGGCACACGCCCTGCCATCCAATTCCCTGCCACATCCTGGTGGAAGACGGCATCTGACTGCCCGTTTCTCCATGGGGCTGTTTCTGCGAGTTCCGGGTGTGGCACCTGGTGGCAAGCCCAAGTCTGCCCTTGGGACAGGTGTCCAAGGTGATGCTGTCCCCTTGGGACCAGAGGCACAGGACAGGCCTGCCTTCTGCCCAGACTCCTTCCTCAGAGTGGAGCACGCACCCCTGCCCTAGTCGTCCTCTCATGTGTCCTTAGCAGCCAGGCTTCCATCTATGTGAACAGGGAGCGGGGGACACTTGTCTTGCCACCGGCCTGCTGTTCCTGCCACAGCAGGCTATCATGCTTCCCGAGCGTTTCCCGACCCCAAGGCCAACGGCTCCTTCTCTTCTCCGGGGGCGGCATGCTGCGCCTTCCCCACAGGTGGCTTCTCTCTCAGGCAGAGGGGATGCTAGGGCAAAGGGTATTTCGCTCCATGCGGGTATCTTCCACCGAGCTGCGGGGACTAGCCCAGGCAAGCAGCAGCAGCATCCCCAAATCCAACTCTGATTTCCCAAGGAACGCTGTGCTTTCCCAGGGGAGATGCCCAGGCAAAGAGCCTTTCACTGTATGCGGGTTTCTCCCAATGGCGACTGGCTCACGCAAGCAGCAGCAGCACGCAGAACATTTCCCAGCGAATGCTGTGCTTTCGCAGAGGCTATGGCTTGGAGCGAACAGCACTACGCTGCTGCTTCCTCAGCAAGGCTTCTGTCGCGTCAGGGAAGAAGAGCTTCGGGAGAACTGGTGCCTCTTGGGCCTTACTTTCCCTGGCTCATTGTTCGCGTCCTGGGTTCACCCTGCCAGGCGGAACTAAGCAGACCCAGCCACAAGCCTACAGTAGCATGCGTAGCCTAGGATGGCACTCTATGCACACTACCCTGTCCCGGTGTAGGCATCGCTTGGCCTTTTACTCTGGCGCTCAGGCGAACTCGCGGACTAGGCCAGTGCTTTCCCACAGGAAAGGAGAGGTGACAGGATCCCTGCACACCGCCCGTACACTGAATAGGGAGCTTTGGGGGACTGTCCCCACTCCTTCCCCTTAAACCCCCTGCCTCCTCCAAGCTTCCACATCCTGGAGGAAGACGGCATCTGACTCCCCGTTATTTCAGGGAGCTGTTTCTGCGAGTTCAGGGTAGGCGCCTCGAGGCTAGAGCATGTCTGCCCTAGGGACAGGTGGCCAAGGAGCTGCTGTCTCCTTGGCCCACAGGCTCATGTCAGGCATGCTTTCTACCCAGACTCCTTCCTAAGAGTGGAGCACGCGCCATGCCATACTCATCTCCTCCTGTCTCCTTAGCAGCCAAGCTTCCGTCTCTGTGCACAGGGAGCGGGAGACACTTGTATTGCCACCGGCCGCTGTGCCTGCCAGGGCCGGCTCTCCTGCTTCGCAACCGTTTCCAGACCAGAAGGCCAACGGCTCCTGCTCTTCTCCATGGGCAGCGTGTTGCACCTTCCACAGATGCTCCTGGGGAGCCCAGGGAAAGACGTGTCCCTTTCCTTAAGGCTCTTTCCACAGGGCGCGACCGCGCTTCTCTCTCAGGCAGAGGGGATGCCCAGGCAAAGAGGATTTCCCTCCATGCGGGTTTATTACACCGTGCTGTGGAGACCAGCTCAGGCAAACAGGAGCATCCCTCAGACTGGACTCTGATTTCCCAAAGAATGCTGTGCATTCCCAGAGGGGATGCCGGACAAAGAGGCTTCGCTCCATGCGAGTTTCACCCATCCGACTATGAACACTAGGCTAAGGCAAGGAGCAACAGCAGCCCACAGAAGCGACCCTGATTTCCCAGCGACTGCTATGCTTTCGCAGAGGTTTACAGCTTGGCATGAACCGCACTTCACTGCTGCTTCTTCAGCAAGAATTTGGGTTTTCGCTCTGTCGCGGCAGGGAAGAAGAGCCGCGGGAGAGCTGGTGCCTCTTGGGACTTGCTTTCCCGAGCTCCAAGTTCACGCCCGGGGTTCACCTTGCTAAGCCGTACTAAGCAGACACAGCCACAACCCTGCAGTTGCGTGCGTGTCTTAGCATGGCACTCTATGCCTATTACCATCTCCTGGGGTAGGTAAGGCTTTGCCTTTTGTCCAGTGCTCAGGCTGACTCGGGGTCTAGGCCAGTCCTTCACCACAGGGGAGAGGAGGCGACAGGATCACTGCACAGGACCCGTGCACGGGGATGGGGAACTGTGGGGGACAGTCTCCACTCCTTCCCTGGCACACGCCCTGCCATCCAATTCCCTGCCACATCCTGGAGGAAGACGGCATCTGACTGCCCGTTTCTACATGGGGCTGTTTCTGCGAGTTCCGGGTATGGCACCTGGTGGCAAGCCCAAGTCTGCCCTTGGGACAGGTGTCCAAGGTGATGCTGTCCCCTTGGGAACAGAGGCACAGGACAGCCTGCCTTCTGCCCAGACTCCTTCCTCAGAGTGGAGCACGCACCCCTGCCCTCGTCGTCCCCTCATGTGTCCTTAGCAGCCAGGCTTCCATCTCTCTGAACAGGGAGCGGGGGACACTTGTCTTGCCACCGTCCTGTTGTTCGTGCCAAGGCAGGCCATCCTGCTTCCCGAGTGTTTCCCGACCCCAAGGCCAACGGCTCCTTCTCTTCTCCGGGGGCGGCATGCTGCGCCTTCCACACAGGGGGCTTCTCTCTCAGGCAGAGGGGATGCTAGGGCAAAGGGTATTTCGCTCCATGCGGGTATCTTCCACCGAGCTGCGGGGACTAGCCCAGGCAAGCAGCAGCAGCAGCATCCCCAAATCCAACTCTGATTTCCCAAGGAACGCTGTGCTTTCCCAGGGGAGATGCCCAGGCAAAGAGCCTTTCACTGTATGCGGGTTTCTCCCAATGGCGACTGGCTCATGCAAGCAGCAGCAGCACGCAGAACATTTCCCAGCGAATGCTGTGCTTTCGCAGAGGCTTTGGCTTGGAGCGAACAGCACTTCGCTGCTGCTTCCTCAGCAAGGCTTCTGTCGCGTCAGGGAAGAAGAGCTTCGGGAGAGCTGGTGCCTCTTGGGCCTTACTTTCCCTGGCTCATTGTTCGCGTCCTGGGTTCACCCTGCCAGGCGGAACTAAGCAGACCCAGCCACAACCCTACAGTAGCATGCGTAGCCTAGGATGGCACTCTATGCACACTACCCTGTCCCGGTGTAGGCATCGCTTGGCCTTTTACTCTGGCGCTCAGGCGAACTCGCGGACTAGGCCAGTGCTTTCCCACAGGAAAGGAGAGGTGACAGGATCCCTGCACACCGCCCGTACACTGAATAGGGAGCTTTGGGGGACTGTCCCCACTCCTTCCCCTTAAACCCCGTGCCTCCTCCAGCTTCCACATCTTGGAGGAAGACGGCATCTGACTCCCCGTTATTTCAGGGAGCTGTTTCTGCGAGTTCAGGGTAGGCGCCTCGTAGCTAGAGCATGTCTGCCCTAGGGACAGGAGGCCAAGGAGCTGCTGTCTCCTTGGCCCACAGGCTCAGGTCAGGCATGCTTTCTACCCAGACTCCTTCCTAAGAGTGGAGCACGCACCCTGCCATACTCATCTCCTCCTGTCTCCTTAGTAGCCAGGCTTCTGTCTCTCTGCACACGGAGCGGGAGACACTTGTATTGCCACCGGCCGCTGTGCCTGCTAGGGCCGGCTCTCCTGCTTCGCAACCGTTTCCAGACCAGAAGGCCAACGGCTCCTGCTCTTCTCCCTGGGCAGCGTGCTGCACCTTCCACAGATGCTCCTGGGGAGCCCAGTGAAAGACGTGTCCCTTTCCTTAAGGCTCTTTCCACAGGCGCATTCGCGCTGAAAACCACTGCGAAAGCAAAGCATAGCAGTCGCTGGGAAATCAGGGTCGCTTCTGTGGGCTGCTGTTGCTGCTTGCCTTAGCCTAATGTTCATAGCAGGATGGGAGAAACCCGCATAGAGCGAAAGCCTCTTTGTCCGGCATCCCCTCTGGGAAAGCACAGCATTCTTTGGGAAATCAGAGTCCAGTCTGAGGGATGCTCCTGTTTGCCTGAGCTGGTCTCCACAGCACGGTGTAATAAACCCGCATGGAGCGAAATCCTCTTTCTCTGAGGATCCCATCTGCCTGAGAGAGAAGCGCAAAACTGAAACTAAAAAATGATATTAAGAAAGATTTTATAAATGAACCAAATGGATACTCTAGAACTTTAAAGATATGACAGCCAATTTAAGATACCACAGGGGTGCCTGGGTGGCTCTCTTAATTAAACCTCCAATTCTTTTTCCTTTTTATTTAACACCTTAATTTTATTTCATTTCTTTCATTTTGGCTCAGGTCATGATGTCAGGGTTTTGAAATAGAGCCCAGAGTTGGGCTCTGTGCTGATCCTGGAGGCTGCTTTAGATTCTTTTCCCTTCTTTTTCTATCCCTCCCTGCACTCTCACTCGCTCGCTCTCTCTTGCTTGCAAATAAATAAATAGATAGATAGATAATAGACAAAGCAAAATAAAAGCAGATTATGAAAATAAATATAAAGTTTTTGAAATGAAAGCAAGTTCAAAATAAAATAGAGAAGACCTACACAGCTAAAAGTTCATTCAGAAAATCTACTATTAAAGAAGTCAGTATGACACAATGTTAAGATATCAAAAGATTGGAGCATGTACTTTACAGAAAGGTAATCCAAATGGCCACTCATATGTAAAAACTGTTTATCTTTATTATGAATCTGGAATTAAATTAAATTAAATTCAAAATAAATTAAAAGCTAGAATGGCATACTATTACACTCTTACCATATTGGGAAACAGTAAAAATGTCTTGCAAGAATGTGAAAGAATGACAGTGCCCATAATAAAACATTTCAGGTAAGTTGGACAATATTTAGAAAACTTAAAAATTAAAAAAAAATTTGGTCCAATCCTAGAAATACAACATTGAACTAAATGAATATTTTCACCAGGATATGAAAACAGATGATTATAGTTATTTCACTCATAACACAGATCAGCAGTGGTATATTTGCACAATGTTACATTAAATAAGAGAGAATATTAACAAACTGGGAGAAGGGGCTACGTTGTTATCATAAACAGATCTTCTATGGTGCCGATTATGTTCTCTATTCTCAAAATCTTTAAGTTAAAAAATTTTCAAATTTATATCTAAATAGATAGATGATAGATAGACAGATATCCCAGATGCTGCAATGCTAGGCTAAGACCAGGCTTTAAAGGGCTTTTCTATGCTCTACTAAATACTTTAAACCATTCATTATATCATAGCTCAGTGTTCGAATCTCCATTTGTTTCCTCAGTTTTCTAATATTTATCTTAAGGTGACCTGATCCAGACTTTTGATCACCTTTGTCTAAATATTTCTATTTTAACAAAGTCCTTTTTAATACTCAGAGACTAAAACTTAGAAAAATACTCTGATTTTTATCTCACTAGAGTGGAAAATATATGGTTACCCATTAACTAATGTCTACATTAGCTCCATGACATTTTTAATTCTTGGGAGCTTTTGGTTAAATGAATTTTTTTAAGCTTCCTTTAAATGAAGCTTTAAGCCATCGCCACATGAATAAAATTAAAGAACTAAATGAAAACAAGCCAAGTATTTACAGAGTAATAGAATGTGAAGTGGAAAGAGTACAATTCTGAAATCATAAAGCCTAAATTAGTGTGATGCATCTTTATCAGCCATGTAATCATAAACCAGTTATCTAAATGTGTTAGCCTCAGTTTTTTCACCCCTGAAATGGTGATGATAATACTTATTATGCAGAGTTGTTGTGTGGATGTAATGAAGCATGGAGCATGAGAGTCTCATATTCCATGCTAAAATGATAGCTATTTTTATACTTATAATAATTCTAATAATAGTAATTAAATTGTTCAAAATGATAATATTCATTTATATTGAGGCATTGTATTGACTATTCATAGACACATTTACCAAAATAAATTTCATTTTACTTTACCCCCTCTGAGGCTATATATTCCCTAATTCAATATGAATTCAATATGAATCTCATTATGAATAATAATTATCATCATAATAATAATTATCATAATAAGTATGCTGATTTTTTTCTTCTTTTTAGGGAAGTATCCTTTACTGTTGAACATAAAGAAACTTAAGCAAGTCTGTCTTATTCAAAATTTGCATGCTGCTTTCTTATGAAACTAGATTATAGAGTTGTATGAAATAAATTCATGCAGTGAAGACATTTATGTTTGGAAAACTGGGTGGTCAGTTTAGTATTTCAAAAGAAGATTTTAAATTTAAACCTTAAAACTGAGCTCTTTCAGCCTTATTTATAGACCATCCTTCATGGTTTATAAGTATTCCTTCATTGTAAACTAACTAATAGTGTTTGTCACAGTGTATATAACTAAAATGGATTTTGTATTCTATTATTTCAGAGTGAGTTGCAGTTTCTATTTACTTACTTCCTTTTTTGAAAAACAGATTAATTCTACTAAAAGTTATTTCCAGCTTTATTGAAAAATAATTGACATATTATAATTTGTAAATTTAAGAAATGATTTCTTTATAACACTGCAAACTTTTAACATTGTGTAAATTTTGTACCATTTGATAAATTGGTATACATCTGTATTGCAATATAATCTACATAAAAATGTTAATGCATCTACTATCTCATATAGTTGCCTCTCTTTTTTATGCATGTATTGTAAGGAATTTTAAGATCTACTCTCTTAGCAACTTTAATGTATATCGTACAGTAGAGATAAACTTCAGAGGTCTTGTGGGTTTTGTTCCAGACCGCCTCAATAAAGTGATGATCTCAATAAACTAAGTCAAATCATTATTATTATTTTTTTTGGTTTCCCAGTGCAAATAAAAAATTATGTTTCCCAGTGCATATAAAAAATAAACACTATACTGTACTGTTCAAAAGCATTATGTCTTTAAAAAGAAAAACAATTCATATACTTTAAGTAAACTAGTTCTGAGTTTTCAGTGGGTCATAATCACTGATCACAGATCACCATAACAAATACAATAATAATGAAAAAAACTTGAAATATTGCAAGAATTACCAACATGTGACAGAGAGACACAAAATGAACAAATGTTGTTAGAAAAATGGTGGCAGCAGACCTATTTTATACAAGATTGCTATAAACTTTCAACTTGTAAGAATGTGATATATGCAAAATTTAATAAAGGGAAGCACAATTTAAAAAGTATGTATATATTATTAACTATGATCATCATGCTGTACATTAGATCTCCAGAACTTTTTCCTATTATAGTTGCAAGTTTGTACACTTTGACCACCTTATTCCACCCCAGGTTCACCCCTTGTCAACTCAACTCTAAGTTTCCATTAGTTTGCTTTTTCTTCAGATTCTGTATGTAAGGGTTATCATAATACATAAATTTAAAAATATACACCAACAGCAAGACAGAAGAAAGGGAAATTAAGGAGTCAATCCCATTTACAATTGCACCCAAAACCATAAGATACCTAGGAATAAACCTAACCAAAGAGACACAGAATCTATACTCAGAAAACTATAAAGTACTCATGAAAGAAATTGAAGAAGACACAAAGAAATGGAAAAATGTTCCATGCTCCTGGATTGGAAGAATAAATATTGTGAAAATGTCTATGCTATCTAAAGCAATCTACACATTTAATGCAATTCCTATCAAAGTACCATCCATCTTTTTCAAAGAAATGGAACAAATCTAAAATTTATATGGAACCAGAAAAGACCTCGAATAGCTAAAGGGATATTGAAAAAGAAAGCCAACGTTGGTGGCATCACAATCCCGGACTTCCAGCTCTATTACAAAGCTGTCATCATCAAGACAGCATGGTACTGGCACAAAAACAGACCCATAGATCAATGGAACAGAATAGAGAGCCCAGAAATAGACTCTCAACTCTATGGTCAACTAATCTTCGACAAAGCAGGAAAGAATGTCCAATGGAAAAAAAGACAGCCTCTTCAATAAATGGTGCTGGGAAAATTGGACAGCCACATGCAGAAAAATGAAATTGGACCATTTCCTTACACCACACACAAAAATAGACTCAAAATGGATGAAGGACCTCAATGTGCAAAAGGAATCCATCAAAATCCTTGAGGAGAACACAGGCAGCAACCTCTTTGACCTCAGCCGCAGCAACATCTTCCTAGGAACAACGCCAAAGGCAAGGGAAGCAAGGGCAAAAATGAACTATTGGGATTTCATCAAGATCAAAAGCTTTTGCACAGCAAAGGAAACAGTTCACAAAATCAAAAGACAACTGACAGAATGGGAGAAGATATTTGCAAACGACATATCAGATAAAGGACTAGTGTCCAGAATCTATAAAGAACTTAGCAAACTCAACACCCAAAGAACAAATAATCCAATCAAGAAATGGGCAGAGGACATGAGCAGACATTTCTGCAAAGAAGACATCCAGATGGCCAACAGACACATGAAAAAGTGCTCCATATCACTCGGCATCAGGGAAATACAAATCAAAACCACAATGCGATATCACCTCACACCAGTCAGAATGGCTAAAATCAACAAGTCAGGAAATGACAGATGCTGGCGAGGATGCAGAGAAAGGGGAACCCTCCTCCACTGTTGGTGGGAATGCAAGCTGGTGCAACCTCTCTGGAAAAACAGCATGGAGGTTCCTCAAAATGTTGAAAATAGAACTGCCCTATGACCCAGCAATTGCACTATTGGGCATTTACCCTAAAGATACAAACGTAGTGATCCAAAGGGGCACGTGTACTCGAATGTTTATAGCAGCAATGTCCACAATAGCCAAACTATGGAAAGAACCTAGATGTCCATCAACAGATGAATGGATCAAGAAGATGTGGTATATATGCACAATGGAATACTATGCAGCCATCAAAAGAAATGAAATCTTGCCATTCGCGACAACATGGATGGAACTAGAGCGTATCATGCTTAGCGAAATAAGTCAAGCGGAGAAAGACAACTATCATATGATCTCCCTGATATGAGGAAGTGGTGATGCAACATGGGGGCTTAAGTGGGTACGAGAAGAATAAATGAAAGAAGATGGGATTGGGTGGGAGACAAACCATAAGTGACTCTTAATCTCACAAAACAAACTGAGGGTTGTTGGGGGGAGGGGGTTTGGGAGAAGGGGGTGGTATTATGGACACTGGGGAGGGTATGTGTTTTGGTGAGTGCTGTGAAGTGTGTAAACCTGGTGATTCACAGACCTGTACCCCTGGGGATAAAAATATATGTTTATAAAAAATAAAAAATTATATATAAAAAAAATATATAAAATCTTTGAAATATTTCACTTAGTATAATACCTTCAAGATCCATCCATGGTATTGTAAATGGCAGTATTTCTTAATTTTTCATGGTTAAGTAGTATTCCATAGTATATATTTACCATACTTATTTTATTCATTCATCCATTAATGGATACTGAAGTTATTTCCATCTCTTGCTTAGAGTTAATAATTTTATAATGAACATAAGAGTGCAGATATGTCTTCGAATAGTGACTTTGTTTCCTTTAGATATATACCTAGAGGTGGGATTACTGAATCATATGGTAATTTTACTTTTAATAATATGAATAGTCTCCATACTGTTTTCCATACAAATTTATATCCCTATCACAGTGCATAAGTTCCCCATTTTCCCCAATATTTACCAAAATTTGTTAGTTTTAATTTTTTGGTAGTATATATTCTAATAGGTAGTAATATCTTGCTGTGTTTTTCAGAGGTAAACAAAAACAACACATAATGACTTTGCCCTGAGTTTTTTACGTTGAGCACTTTTTAATGCTCCTGTTGGTCATTTATATAACTTTTTTGAATAAAAAGTCTATTGAGATCCTTTTGCTATTTTTTTAATTATATATTATTTTCTATTTGTATCTGTTGGTTATTAACCTCTTTTCAGATATAAGATTTGTAAGTATTTTCTTCCATTCTGTGGATTGAGTTTTCATTCCCTTTGTTTTGGCAATGCAGAAACTTTAGTTTGATATAATACCATTTATTTATTTATTTTTGCTTTTTTTGCTTGTGTTTTTGGTCTGGTATCCAAAAAACTATTGGCAAGACCAATGTCAAGGAGAATTTTTCCTATGTTTTCCTTTAGGAAATTTAGTTTCATGCATCACATTTAAGTCTTTAATCTATTTCAAGTTAAGATTTATGAGTGATATAAGGTTCCAGTTTCATGCTGGTTTATGTGACTATTCAGTTTTAAATATCATTTACTGAAACAGACTATCTTTACCCATTACATATGTTGGCCCCTGTCAAATATTAGGTGACTGTATGAAAAGATTTATTTCTGGACTCTCAATTCTGTTCTACTTGTTTATTGGTCTGTTTTTATGCCAGTATACTTTATTGTTTTGAGCATGGGGGCTTTGTAGTATAGTTTCAAATCAAGAAGTGTAATTTCGCTTCTTCATTCTTTCTCAGAACTGCTTTGATTATTTGTTTGTCTCATATAAATTTTAGGATTCTTTACTTACTTCTGTAAAAACACAATATTGGATTTTTTAAAAGATTATTTATTTATTTATTTGAGAGAGAGAGATGACAAGCAGGCAGAGAGAGAAGAGGTAGCAGCTTCCTGCTGAGCAGAGAGGCTGATGCGGGGCTCGATCCCAGGACCCTGGGATCATGTCCTGAGCCGAAGGCAGCAGCTTAACCCACTGAGCCACCCAGGCGCCCCTAACATTGGATTTTTGATAGGAATTGAATTTACAGATGGTTTTCGGTAGTATGGACATTTTAACAATGTTAATTCTTACCATTCATAAATATGAGTTAGCTTTCCATTTGTGTCTCCTTCAATTTCTTTATCAATGTCATAGTTTATGGGGTACAGATCATTCATCTTCTTAGTTAAATCTTTTCCTAAGTATTTTATTAGTTTTGATGCTAGTGTGAATTAGATTGTTCTCTTTATTTTTTCAGATAGTTCATCATTAGAGTGTTAAAATGCTCCTGTCTTGTGCTTACTTTGGCAGCACATATACTAAAATTGGAATGATGCAGAGATTAGCGTGATCACTGAGCAAGGATGACATGAAAAACTATTAAAAATACGAAACAAAACAAAATTCTTGTCTTTTATATATTTATCTTGTATTTGGCAGCTTTACTAAATTTGTTTATTCAAAATTTTTATGAATTTTTTAGGATTCTTTTACATGTAAGTTCATGTTATCCAAAAAAAGAAAATTTTACTTCTTCCTTTTTTTTGGAGTCTTTTATTTCTTTGTGTTCCTTGTTTCTCTGGCTAGGACATCCAGTACTATGTCAAATGAGAGTAGTGAAAGTGGACACACTTGTGTCTTTTTTTTCTGATCTTTAAGGGGAAAACTTTCAAACTTTTTTGATTGAATATGAGATTAGCTCTGGGCTTGCAATATGTGTTTTTTCTTTAATGGATTTTTTAAATTATTTTTTTTTAATTTTTTATAAACATATAATGTGTTTTTATCCCTCGGGGTACAGGTCTGTGAATCACCAGGTTTACACATTTCACAGCACTCACCATCACTCACCATAGCACCTGCCCTCCCCAATGTCCATACCCCCACCATCCTCTCCCAACACACCTCCCCCCAGCAACCCTCAGTCTGTTTTGTGAGATTCAGTCAGTTTTTTATGGTTTTTCTCCCTCCCAATCCCATCTTCTTTTATTTTTTCTTTTCGTATGCCCGAAACCGCCTATGTTGCATCTCCACTTCATCATATCAGGGAGATCATATGATAGTTGTCTTTCTCAGATTGATTTATTTCGCCAAGCATAATACCCTCTAGTTCCATCCACGTCATCACAAATAGCAGGATTTCATTTCTTTTGATGGCTGCATAGTATCCCATTGTACATATATACCACATCTTATTTATTGATTCATCTGTTGAAGGACATTTAGGTTCTTTCCATAGTTTACCTATTGTGGACATTGCTGCTATAAACATTTGGGTGCATGTGCCCCTTCAGAATGCCACGTTTGTATCTTGAGGGTATATACCCAGTACTACAATCACTGGGTCATAGGCTAGTTCTATTTTCAGCTTTTTGAGGCACCTCCACGCTGTTTTCCAGAGTGGTTGCACCAGCTTGCATTCCCACGTACAGTGTAGGAGGGTTGCCCTTTCTCCACATCCTCGCCAGCATCTGTCATTGACTGACTTGTTCATTTTAGCCATTCTGAAAGGTGTGAGGTGGTATCTCATTCTGGTTTTGATTTGTATTTCCCTGATGCCGAGTGATGTGGAGCATTTTTTCATGTGTCTGTTGGCCATTTGGATGTATTCTTTGCAGAAAATGTCTGTTCATGTCCTCTGCCCATTTCTTCATTGGATTATTTGTTCTTAGGGTGTTGAGTTTGATAAGCTCTTTATAGATTTTGGATAGATACTGGCCCTTTATCTGGTATGTCATTTGCAAATATCTTCTCCCAGATAACTTCTGACAGTCATCTTTTGGCTTTGTTAACTGTTTCCTTTGCTGTGCAAAAGCTTTTTTTTGATGAAATCAAAATAGTTGATTTGATGAAATCCCAATAGTTCATTCTTGCCCTTGCTTCCCTTGCCTTTGGCGATGTTCCTAGGAAGAAGTTGCTGCTGCTGAGGTCAAAGAGGTTGCTACCTGTTCTCTCCTCAAGGATTTTGATGGATTCCTTTCTCACATTATGCTTCTTCATCCATTTCCAGTCTATTTTCATGTATGGTGTAAGGAAATGGTCCAACTTCATTTTTCTGCATGTGGCTGTTCAATTTTCCCAACACCATTTGTTGAAGAGGCTGTCTCTTTTCCATAGGACATTCCTTCCTGCTTTGTTGAAGATTAGTTGACCATAGAGTTGAGGGTGTATTTCTGGGCTCTCTATTCTGTTCCATTGATCTATGTCTGTTTTGGGGACAGTTCCCTACTATCTTGATGATGACGACTTTGAAATAGAGCTTGAAGTCTGGAATTGTGATGCCAACAACTTTGGCTTTCTTTTTCAATATTCCTCTGGCTATTCGAGGTATTTTCTGGTTCCATATATATTTTAGGAAGATTTGTCCCATTTCTTTGAAAAAAATGGATGGGATTTTGATAGGGTTTGCATTAAATGTGTAGATTGCTTTAGGTAGCATAGACATTTTCACAATATTTGTTCTTCCAATACAGGAGCATGGAACATTTTTCCATTTCTTTGTGTCTTCTTCAATTTCTTTCATGAGTACTTTAGAGTTTTCTGAGTATCTGAGTATTCTTTGTCTCTTTGGTTAGGTTTATTCCTAGGTATCTTAGGGTTTTGGGTGCAATTGTAAATGGGATTCACTCCTTAATTTCTATTTCTTCAGTCTTGTTGGTATAAAAAAAACTGCAACCAATTTCTGTGCATTGATTTTATATTCTGACACTTTACAGAATTCCTATACAAGTTATAGCAGATTTGGAGTGGAGTCCTTTAAGCTTTCCACATACAGTGTCATATCGTCTGCAAACAGGGATAGTTGGACTTCTCTTTTGCCAATTTGGCAAAGTTTGGATGCCCTTAATTTCTTTTTGTTGTCTGATTGCTGAGGCTAGGACTTCTAGTACGATGTTGAATAGCAGTGGTGATAACGGACATCCCTGCCGGGTTCCTGACCTCAGCGGAAAAGTATTCAGTTTTTCTCCATTGAGAATGATATTTGCAGTGAGTTTTTCATAGATGGCTTTGATAATATTAATAATATGTGCCCTCTGTCCCTACACTTTGAAGAGTTTTAATCAGGTAGGGACACTGCACTTTGCCAAATGCTTTTTCAGCATCTATGGAGAGTATCATATGGTTCTTGTTCTTTCTTTTATTAATGTGTTGTATCACATTGATTGATTTGCAGATGTTGAACCAACCTTGTAGCCCTGGAATAAATCCCACTTGGTCGTGGTGAATAATCCTTTTAATGTACTGTTGAATCTTATTGGCTAGTATTTTGGTGAGAATTTTCGCATCTGTGTTCATCAAGGAAATTGGTTTGTAGTTCTCTTTTTTGATGGGATCCTTGTCTGGTTTTGGGATCAAGATGATGCTGGCCTCAGAAAAAAAAAGAGTTTGGAAGTTTTCCTTCCATTTCTATTTTTTTGGAACAGTATCGTGAGAATAGGAATTAATTCTTCTGTAAATGTTTGGTAGAATTCCCCTGGGAAGCATCTGGCCCGGGGCTTTTGTTTGTTTGGAGATTTTTGATGACTGTTTCAATCTCTGTACTGGTTATGGGTCTCTTCAGGTTTCCTATTTCTTCCTGGTTCAGTTGTGGTAGTTTATATGTCTCTAGGAATGTATCCATTTCTTCCAGATTGTTGAATTTGTTGGCGTAGAGTTGCTCATAGTATGTTCCTATAATTGTTTGTATATCTTTGGTGTTTGTTGGTTGTGATCTCTCCTCTTTCATTCATGAATTTATTTATTTGGGTTCTTTCTCTTTTCTTTTTGATAAGTCTGGAAAGGGGTTTATCAATCTTATAAATTCTTTCAAAGAACCAGCTCCTAGTTTCGTTGATTTGTTCTATTTTTTTTTGTTGTTGTTCTTCGGTTTTTGTGGTTTTTTTGTGTGTTTGTTTATTTGTTCCTATTTCATTGATTTCTGCTCTGATCTTTATTATTCCTCTTCTGCTGGGTTTAGGCTTTCTTGTTCTTTCTCCATCTCCTTTAGGTGTAGGGTTATGTTGTGTATTTGAGATCTGAGAGAGAAGCGTGGTTGCACACGTCTGTCACTGCGCTCCCCAGGAGCATGTCTGGGGAAGGCGCAGCACGCCACCCCAGGAGAAGAGAAGGAGCTGTTGGCCTTGTGGTCGGGGAAAAGTCGAGAAGCAGAATAGCCTGCCGTGGCAGGAACAGCAGGCCAGTGGCAAGACAAGTGTCACCCGCTCCCTGTGCGGAGAGACAAAGCCTGGTTCCTAAGGAGACATGAGGGGATGACTAGGGCAGGGATGCATGCTCCACTCTGAGGAAGGAGTCTGGGCAGAAGGCAGGCCTGTCCTGTGCCTCGGGTCCCAAGGGGACAGCATCTCCTTGACCACCTGTCCGTAGGGCCGACTTGGGCTAGCTACCAGGCGCCATACCCAGAAACTCACAGAAATAGCTCCCTCGAGAAACGGGCAGTCAGATGCCATCTTTCCCCAAGATGTGACAGCGTTTTCGGTGGCAGGGTGTTTGCCGGGGAAGGAGTGGGGACAATCCCCCAAAGCTCCCCATTCCAGTGAACGGGCGGTGTTCAGGGATCCTGTCGCCTCTCCTCTCCTGTGGGGAAGGCACTGGCCTTGTCCATGAGTCCGCCTGAGGGCCAGTGCAAAAGGCCAAGCGTTGCCTACACCGGGAGAATGTAGTGTGCATTGAGTGCCATCCTAGGCCACGCACGTTGCTGCAGGGTTGTGACTGTGTCTGCTTAGTTCGGCCTGGCAGGGTGAACCCAGAGCGCCAACATGGAGCCCGGGAAAGCAAGGCCCAAGAGGGACCAGCTCTCCCGCAGCTCTTCTTCCCTGATGCGACAGAGCGAACACCCAAAGCCTTGCTGAGGAAGCAGCAGCGAAGTGCCGTTCGCGCCAAGCTGAAAACCTCTGCGAAAGCATAGCAGTCGCTGGGAAATCAGAGTCGGTTCTGTGGGCTGCTGTTGCTGCTTGCCTTAGCCTAGTATTCTCAGCACGGCGGGAGAAACCCTCATACAGCGAAAGGCTCTTTGCCTGGGCATCTCCTCTGGGAAAGCACAGCATTCTTTGGGAAATCAGAGTCGGGTCTGTGGGATGCTGCTGCTGCTTGCCTGAGCAAGACTCCAGAGCACGGTGTAATAAACCTGCATGGAGCGAAATCCTCTTTGCCTAGGCATCCCCACTAACTGAGAGAGAACCGTGGTTGCGCCTGTGGAAAGAGCCTTAAGGAAAGGGACATGTCTGTCACTGGGCTCCTCAGGAGCCTGTCTGGGGAAAGTGCAGCAAGCTGCCCCAGGAGAAGAGAAGGAGCCATTGGCCTTGTGGTCGGGAAACGGTCGCGAAGCTGGAGAGCCAGCCCTGACAGGAACAGTGGGCCAGTGGCAAGACAAGTGTCACCCACTCCCTGTGCAGAGAGACGAAGCCTGGCTGCTAAGGAGACATGAGGGGACGATTGGGCGGGGGGGAACGTGCTCCAATCTGAGGAAAGAGTCTGGACAGAAGGAAGGCCTTTCCTGTGCCTCTGGTCCCAAGTGGAAAGCATCTCCTTGGCCACCTGTCCAGAGGGCAGACGTGGGCTTGCCACCAAGCTCCCGGCCCTGAACTTGCAGAAGAAACACCTCCTGGAGGAACGGGCAATCAGATGCCGTCTCTTCCTCCAGGATGTGGCAGCATTGGCGGAGGCAGGGGGTGTCCCGGGGAAACAGGGACAGTTACCCATTACTCCCCATCCCAGGACACGGGCGGTGTGCAGTGATCCTCTCGCGTCTCCTCAAGGATGGGGAAGGCACTGGCCTAGTCCCCTGTCCACCTGAATGCCAGAGCAAAAGGGCCGGCCATGCCTATGCTGAGAGATGGCATTGTGAGCAGAGTGCCATCCTAGGCCACGCACGCTGCTGCAGGGTCGAGGCTGTGTCTGCTTATTTCAGCTTGGCAGGATGAACCCAGGATGTGAACTTGGAGCCCGGGATAGCAAGGCCCCAAGAGGCACCAGCTCTCCCGCAGCACTTCTTCCCTGACGCGACTGAAGCCTTGCTGAAGAGGCAGCGGCGAAGTGCTGTTCGCTTCAAGCCAAAGCTTCTGCGAAAGCACAGCATTTGCTGAGAAATCAGAGTCGGTTCTGCGGGCTCTTCTGCTGCTTGCCTGTGCCCAGTCTCGCTGTGGGAGAAACCCGCATACAGCGAAAGCCTCTTTGCCCGGGCATCTCCTCTGGGAAAGCACAGCATTCGTTGGGAAATCAGAATCGGATGTGTGTGATGCTGCAGCTGCAGCTGAATGCCTGAGCTAGTCTCCGCAGCATGGTGGAAGATGCCCGCATGGAGCGAAATCCTCTTTGCCCTAGCACCCCTTTGCCTAATAAAGAAATATGGTTGCACAACTGAAAGGCCCTTAAGGAAAGGGACACGTCTGTCACCAAGCTCCACAGGAGCAAGTCTGGGGAAGGCGCAGGACGCCGCCCCCAGAGAAGAGAAGGAGCCGTTGGCCTTGTGGTCGGGAAACGGTCGGGAAGCAGGAGAGCCTGCCCTTGCAGGAACAGCAGGCCGGTCGCAAGACAAATGTCACCCACTCCCTGTGCGGAGAGACGAAGCCGGGCTGCTAAGGAGACATGAAGGGACGACTAGGGAAGGGACGCATGCTCCACTCTGAGGATGGAGTCTGGGAAGAAGGCAGGCCTGTCCTTTGCGTCCGGTCCCAAGGGCACAGCATCTCCTTGGACAACTGTCCGTAGGGCAGACTTGGGCTTGCTACCAGGCACCATACCCTGAACTCGCAGAAACAGCTCCCTTGAGAAACGGGCAGTCAGATGCCATCTTCCTCCAGGATGTGACAGCGTTGTCGGTGGCAGGGGGGTGAGCCGGAAAGGAGTGGCAACAATCCCCGAAAGCTCCCCATTCCAGTAACGGGCAGTGTTCAGGGATCCTGTCGCCTCTCCTCTCCTGTGAGGAAGGCACTGACCTAGTCCGCGAGTCCACCTGAGGTCCAGTGCCAAAGGCCAAGCGTTGCCGACACCGGGAGATGGTAGTGTGCATAGAGTGCCATCCTAGGCCACGCACGTTGCTGCAGGGTTGTGGCTGTGTCTTAGTTCGCCTGGCAGGGTGAACCCAGGGCGCGAACATGGAGCCCGGGAAAGCAAGGCCCAAGAGGCACCAGCTCTCCCGCAGCTCTTCTTCCCTGACGCGACTGAAGCCTTTCTGAGGAAACAGGGGCGAAGTGCTGTTCGCTCCAAGCCAAAGCCTCTGCGAAAGCACAGCATTCGCTGAGAAATGTTCTTCGGGCTGCTGCTGCTTGCCTGAGCCCTGTCTCACGGTGGGAGAAACTCGCATACAGCTTAAGGCTCTTTGCCCGGGCATCTCCTCTGGGAAAGCGCAGCATTCATTGGGAAATCTGAGTTGGGTTTGGGGCTGCTCCTGCTGCTTGCTGAGCTAGTCTCCGCAGCACAGTGGAAGATACCTGCATGGAGCGAAATACTCTTTGCCCTAGCATCCCCTCTGCCTGAGAGAGAAGCGTGGTTGCACACGTCTGTCACCGCGCTCCCCAGGAGCAAGTGTGGGGAAGGCACGGCACGCCGCCCCCAGAGGAGAGAAGGAGCCGTTGGCCTTGGGGTCGTGAAACGCTCGGGAAGCAAGATAGCCTGCCGTGGCACGAACAGCAGGCCAGTGGCAAGACAAGTGTCCCCCGCTCCCTGTGCAGAGAGATGGAAGCCTGGCTGCTAAGGAGACATGAGGGGACGACTAGGGCAGGGGCGCGTGCTCCACTCTGAGGAAGGAGTCTGGGCAGAAGGCAGGCCTGTCCTGTGCCTCTGGTCCCAAGGGGACAGCATCTCCTTGGCCACCTGTCCCAAGGGCAGACTTGGGCTTGCCACCAGGTGCCATACCCGCAACTCGCAGAAACAACCCCATGGAGAAACGGGCAGTCAGATGCCGTCTTCCACCTAGATGTGGCAGCGATGTGGGTGGCAGGGGGTGTGCCGGGGAAGGAGTGGAGACTGTCCCCCACAGTTCCCCATCCAAGTTTATGGGCCGTGTGCAAGGATCCTGTCGCCTCCTCCTGTGGTGAAGGCACTGGCCTAGACCCCATGTCTGCCTGAGCGTCGGAACAAAAGGCAAAGCCTTACCTACCCCAGGAGATGGTAATAGGCATAGAGTGCCATGCTAGGACACGCATGCTGCTGCAGGGTTGTGACTGTCTGCTTAGTTCGGCTTAGCAAGGTGAACCCCGGGCGCGAACTTGGAGCCCAGGAAAGCAAGGCCCAAGAGGCACCAGCTTTCAGGCAGCTCTTCTTCCCTGTTACGAACGAAGCCTTGCTGAGGAAGCAGTGGTGAAGTGCGGTTTGCTCCAAGCCCAAAGCCTCTGTCAAAGCACAACATTCGCTGAGAAATCAGAGTCGGTACTGTGGGCTGGTTGCCTGAGCCCAGTCTCACGGTGGGAGAAACTCGCATACAGCTTAAGGCTCTTTGCCCGGGCATCTCCTCTGGGAAAAGCGCAGCATTCATTGGGAAATCAGAGTTGGGTTTGGGGATGCTGCTGCTGCTTGCCTGAGCTAGTCCCCACAGCACGGTGGAAGATACCCGCATGGAGCGAAATTCTCTTTGCCCTAGCATCCCCTCTGCCTGAGAGAGAAATGTGTTTGCACATCTGAAAGGGCCTTAAGGAAAGGGACATGTCTGTCCCCGCCCTCCCATGGAGCATGTCTGGGGAAGGCGCAGCACGCTGCCCCCGGAGAAGAGGAGCCCTTGGCCTTGGGGTCTGAAAACGCGCTCGGGAAGCAGGATAGGCTGCCGTGGCACGTACAGCAGGCTGGTGGCAAGACAAGTGTCACCCGTTCCCTGTGCGGAGAGATGGAAGCCTGGCTGCTAAGGAGACATGAGGGGACGACTAGGGCAGGGGCGCGTGCTCCCCTCTGAGGAAGGAGTCTGGGCAGAAGGCAGGCCTGTCCTGTGCCTCTGGTCCCAAGGGCACAGCATCTCCTTGGACAACAGTCCGTAGGGTAGACTTGGGCTTGCTACCAGGCACCATACCCTGAATTCGCAGAAACAGCTCCCTCGAGAAAAGGGCTGTCAGCTACTGCTGAATCATCTGGCAAGAATATGTTTAGTTTTGTAAGAAACTGCCAAGTTGTTTTCCATTCTTTATTCTCAATAGACATGGAAGAACATTCCTGTTGCTCCACATCCTCACCAACATTTCATGTTCTGTTGTCAGTGTTCTGGATTCTGGGTATGTACTGGTGTCTCTTTTTTGTTTTAATTTGCATTTTCCGGATGACATATGATGTGAAGCATCTTTTTATATGCTTATTTGCCATCTGTAATATTTTCTTTTGTGAGGTATCTGCTAAGGTCTTTGGCTCATTTTTAATCAGGTTTTTCCCCCATTGTTGAGTTTTAAGGGTTCTTTGTGTATTTTTGATTAACAGTCCTTTGCCAGATGTGTATTTTGCAAATTTTTTCTCATAGTCTGTGCTTTGCCTTTTCATTCTCTTGGCATTGTGTTTCACAGAGTAGACATTTTTAATTTCAGTGCTTGTGCTTTTGTAGCTAAAGTTATTTCCAAAACCAAGGTCATTTAAATTTTCTTATATATTACCTTCTACATGTTTCATGTTTAGGTTTATAATCCAATCTGAGTTAATTTTTGTGAAGAGTGTATGATATCTGCCTGGATTTATTTTTTTTTATTATTTTATTTTATTTTTATTTTATATTTTTTACATTTAGCTTCACCATTACTCCAGAACCATTTGTTTAAAAGATTGTATTTTGCTCTCTTGTATTGCTTTTGCTTTTATATTAAATATAAAATATAATTGATAATATATATTCTGTTCCTTTAATCTAGCCTTTCTGTGGTATTACAATATCTTGCTTACAATTATCGTTATGGTATACTTTTTTTAAGATTTTATTTATTTATTTGACAGAGAGAGAGATCACAAATAGGCAGAGAGACGGACAGAGAGAGAGATGAGGAGAAGCAGGCTCCCTGCTGAGCAGAGAGCCCAATGCGGGACTCGATCCCAGGCCCCTGGGATCATTACCTGAGCCGAAGGCAGAGGCCTAACCCACTGAGCCACCCAGGCGCCCCATCGTTATGGTAAACTTTGAAGTCAGTCCTCAGGCTTGTTCTCCTTCAACACTATGTTGAATATTGTGAGTCTTTGCCTCTCCATATAAACTTTAAAATAAGTTTGTTAATATTAAAAAAAAAAAGAACTTGCTGGAATGCATTAATTGTATAGATAACCTTGGAAATCAGTGACTTCTTGAGCTTAGCAGGAGATAGACCATGGACATCAGTTGTCACAGTGGTGCCTCTGGCAGAACCTATTGCAAATCCCTAGGCAAAATGAGACCTCAAGGATCTGAGAGAATGTCTAAGAAGTACTTGATACATCCCTTGGGTATGGTTTATTGAAGTGTCCACCTGTCTGAAAGCTGGGGAATCTAGATACGGGAGGGAAAATTTGTTATGATAAAACATATCAACAAACATCAATAAATTTTGTAAAACTAATTGTCATGACTCATTAAGAATATGACCAACAGAGGGACCATCAAAAGGAAAGCATCCGTATGTTCATTGTGAAATTTTTTATTCAAAATAAAGCAGTGAGAGGGGAAGACACGATGAGAAAATTACCATTTTTTAAATGGTAAACTTCTTACAAAATGGAATAGGTTTTATATTCTAAGTAGTATATTGAAAAGTAAAACATTGGGGCGCCTGGGTGGCTCAGTGGTTTGGGCTGCTGCCTTCGGCTGGGGTCATGATCTCAGGGTCCTGGTATCGAGCCCTGCATCGGGCTCTCTGCTCAGCAGGAAGCCTGCTTCTCTCTCTCTCTCTCTCTTTCTGCCGGCCACTCTGCCTACTTGTGATCTCTGTCTGTCAAATAAATAAATAAAATCTTTTTTAAAAAAAGAAAAGAAAAGTAAAACATTCTGTGTCAATTTTCCTACTTTCCCAGCTAGTATTTCTCTACCTCAGAAGGCCCACTCTCAACCGTTTCCTCTCTCAAAGGCAGTTGCTCTTAGAGTCTGCACATGGCACTTGGGGCCTGCTGGTCGTTGGCTACTGCCCTCTGTACCTTGGGTCTAACAGCTGCGGGGCATCAAGATGAGAACGTCTCTTGTTCTAAGACTTAGTATAGTTTGGGGCACATGGTAAGCAATAATCACTTTTTTTGTTGATCCAAGTGTTTGACCTTTCTTAATTATTCTAGTACCACAGTTTACTTGTTCTAAGATTTCTCTCCCCCCCCCATTTTAATATCTCTTAAGGTGGCACTCACCTTGCACTTGAGGACATATCCTAGTTTAACTGACAGCATTTCTCTTTCTTAGTCAAACATAAACTATAGTGCATCTTACCCTTGATGAAAGCTAGGATGCAATGAAATACTCTATTATGGTTACGATTCTGATATTTGAAATCCTCCGGTAGCCTTGTCAAGTTCCTTTTTGAGTAACCCTCACCCCACCCTTAGAGAAATCTATCTGTGGTTCACCTCTTTGAAATACCTCATTGTTGTTCCACATTTAAGACACAATGAAGAAATAAATTTGACAATGAGTTCCAGATTTTAAAAGTCACTTGCCATTCAATCCAAATTGTGAGTTTGATCGGTTACCGAACACTTTATAATGCACCCCCAGTAATTTTACAGATATTATTTTTTTCTTACCAATTCTTGATTATTCTGTCTTGCAATGCAGAGAAAGCTAACTAATTTAAAATAAACTTCCGTTAATTTTGATTGTTATAAACTTAAAATTGATTAATTTCCATATACAGTGTTTAAAATGTTCACAATTTACATTAAATATATATTCTGTGTATACCTTGGAAAAATTATACTGCAAATTGAAATTAAAATGATGTTGTATATAGCTGCAAGAAGCCACCTGTCCTATTTCATCTTACTATATAATTTGTGTCAGGTAATTTATAAAATCCCTACTGCATAACAAATCTATTTTTTGTTGGAATGGGTATTAATGTTTGTTCTTATTTCTAAATAATATTTGGCCTATGAGTGCATCTGCAATTGTATTTTTCCTAAGTGGCTTCATGGTCTTGAACTGAGAAAGCTCAGATCATTAAACATCAAAATAATATAATTTGACGTAATTAGACATCAAAGAAATGCAATTAAAATGACACTGAGATATCACTACACACTTATCAGAATGGCTAAAATAAAATATAATGACAAGACCAAAAGGAAAAAATATACCATTTGATGATACACAATGGCAAGTTGTACCATAACTTAACCATCTCAGACTAGTGTAGTGTTAAATTTGTTTTTGTAAGCAATGTTTTGGGTCACTTACCACTTTTCAAGGATTTAAAGTGCTATCATTTTACTTAAAACTGTGAAATTTGGTCAGATTTAAATTTCAATTTATGTTAAAACATTCTGTAAACTGTGTTAAACTTTGACATTTGTTCCCTCTGTTCAGTGAATAACACTATATCATATTTTGAAAAATACACTAATTTTCATTTTGAAAAATATCCCTTTTTCCTCTTATGGTAATTATTAATATGAATTAATAGTAGAATTTGATATGGTTCCATATGACCATAAATCCTTTATTGTATATTATCAAATTTAATAATGAATATAATGTACTTCTTTGGACAATTTTTAAAGACCAGTCTACTCTTAAAAAAAAAAAAATGGAGACGCACTTCTTCAGTTCACACAAATTTCATTTTATTATATATAACCTCAGATAGATTTCAACAAATCATAATTTATTAAAATTATGTCTATTTAAAAATCTCATAGAAGAGTAAAACCATCAAAAATAAAAATAAACACGCACAACACACACACATCACCCATGTATTGGCAAATCACAATTGCTGTAACAATACATTAGACATTCCACAGTTAAGGGCTATCAAAATTTCCATCAGTGACAAAAAGATTTGTGTCCAAATGGACTGATTTTCCAGAATCCAAGAAAAAGTCTCCTAGGGTTTATTTAAAGATAAATATTTGAACAAATACTTCTTAAATTTAGGAAATTCAGAACATACGATTAAAGAATATTTGCAGTGCAGACTATATTCAATCCTTCCTTCAAAATGTGCCTTTGAGTACATAATTCTGTTTTCTCTATCTAAATTGAGCTGTCCTCCAAGGAAGTTTTCTAAAATGTGTGTCTCTGTGTGATAAATGTTCTAAGACCTAACATGCTTCATTGTATTTTTTTTACTGTGCTCTCAAATTTAATCAATAATTTGGCTTGATGTATAATATCTAGTTTCAAATATCTTTTCCATCTATACAAACACCCAGCTGTCTCCTTTATATGCTATTACTATTGAGAATTCTGCTGTCAGTATTATTCTTGTACATTTTAGGTGATCTGTTCTTCTCTTGGGCATCATTTATGCTCTTCTCTGTTTTTGATATTCTTAAAGCTCACCATAATATATATGAGTGTTTTTTTTTAAAGATTTTATTTATTTATTTGACAGAGAGAAATCACAAGTAGTTGGAGAGGCAGGCAGAGAGAGAGAGAGAGGAGGAAGCAGGCTCCCCGCCGAGCAGAGAGCCCCATGCGGGACTCGATCCCAGGACCCTGAGATCATGACCTGAGCCGAAGGCAGCGGCTTAACCCACTGAGCCACCCAGGCGCCCTATATGAGTGTTTTTTTGTGTGTGTGGTTTTTGTTTTGTTTTGTTTCTGATTTCTCATGTTTGGCATCATTTTAAGTCTGGTATCTTTTATCTTTCTTTAATTCTCCAAAATTTATCTCAGTATTTATTTAAATATTTTCTTTATTTTTTTTCTCTTCTGCTGCATTTGGGCAGAAGTCATTAATTTGTTTGTTTGTTTTTCCCAACTCACTTATTCATTTTACAGCTATATTCATCTTAGTCTCCATTTATTGTATTCTTTATTTCAACAATTTTCCCTTAATTTATATTCACAGTATAGTATCTTTCTTTTCTTTGTATATGTATATCATTATTTTATCATATACTTTTAAGCTATTTTTAAAAATATTTTATTTATATATTTGACAGTGAGAAATCACAAGTAGGCAGAGAGGCTGGCAGAGAGAGAGGAAGGGAAGCAGGCTACCGGCTGAGCAGAAAGCCTGATGTGGGGCTTGATCCCAGTACCCTGAGATCATGACTTGAACCGAAGGCAGCGGCTTAACCCACTGAGCCACCCAGGTGCCCCTTTTAAGCTATTTTTTAAAAGTACAGTCATTCTCTTTTTTTTTTTAATATTTATTTATTTATTTATTTGACAGAGAGAGATCACAAGTAGACAGAGGGCAGGAGAGAGAGAGAGAGAGAGAGAGAGAAGCAGACTCTCTGCTGAGCAAAGAGCCTGATGCAGGATTTGATCCCAGGACCCTGAGATCATGACCTGAGCTGAAGGCAGTGGCTTAATCCACTGAGCCACCTAGGCGCCCCTAAGCTATTTTTTAAATTCCTGTTCCAATAACACTTGGATTGCCATATAAAGTTAACCACATCATCTTTTTTAGGTATGTAATTGTACTTTTTATGTGCATAGCTATTTTGGTCCATGAGTTCAGCTCCTCTTAGGATCATCAAATCTCTGTAAAGTCTGGGTATGCTAGGATTTTTTCTAAGCAACAATAAAATACATTGAAACCTGGTAGCTTAATTATAATAATTTTTCTTTCTCAATCATTCACAATAGCATTACATTCTGAGTAGCTTCCTTCTATTTTGCAGCTATAGTGTTTGGAAAAACTTGAATTGTGATATCACTGTGATAATGTGAATTAGTCAGGGTTTTTCAGAGAATAGGGAAGAGAAAAAAAAAAAAGGAAGATATTCTCCAGGGCCAACTCTAGAAGTGACTATTAAAACATCTGTCCAAATTCAATTGAACAAAACTCAGAAATGCCATCTCCAGTGAAAACACAAGAAGAGTATATATAGTTCTGGGCACACACATCTCATTGGACCCAATGATGTACATCAATGAAAGACTGAAGGCCAATCACCACTCCATGGGAGAATTTAAAAATAAATTTACTAATGAGGCCAAGAATTCAGAATCACAAATACTTCAGATCTAATAATAACTGCCTGCACTTGATGTCATTCTGTAACATAAATCCTACGATCAAGTTTCAATTTTAAATTCTTACAATTTTAAATTCTTAAATCCTTATGAAGAAGCATCATTTGGAGGGAGCAGTTTTCATAATTTATCATCCATCAGCCTTTTTTTTAAGATTTTATTTATTTATTGGACAGAGAGAGAGAGAGAGAGAGAGATCACAAGTAAGCAGAGAGGTAAGCAAGCAGGGAGGGAAGCAGGCTTCCTTTTGAGCAGAGCCCGATGTGGGGCTGGATCCCAGGACCCAGAGACCATGACTTGAGATGAAGGCAGAGGCTTAACCCACCACCCACGTGATGAGAGAGCCCCTCAGGTGCCCCTCATCCATCAGTCTTAATTGTTTGGAGGAAAATGTGTGGATGAATAATGCCTTAGGGAGCTAATCTCTCTAAAGAATTTTCAAGTCTTTACCCCTTCAAAGTTTTTGTACAGTTCTGATCGCCTCTAAACATCCAGCTGATTTCTACAGTGACATCCCTGTTAAAAACTGTAAAAAATAAAAAATTTAACTATTAAAAAAAAAGATGAATACCAAATATGCAGAGCAATTGTAATTCTCTTATAGAGGCAGTTGGTAGGCAAATCAGCAGAACACTTTAGAAAACTGTTTAGTAAAATCTCTGAAGACTGGGGAGCCTGGGGCACTCAGTTGTTAATCACCTGCCTTCAGCTCAGGTCACAATCCCAGGGTCCTGGGATTGACCCACATGGGGCTCCTTGCTCAGCAGGAAGCCTGCCTCTCCCTCTCCCACTGCCCTTGCTTGTGTCCCCTCTCTCACTGTGTCTCTGTCAAATAAATAAAATCTTTAAAAAAAAAACTGTCCTCAAACCAGGAATAGAGCTTGAAACATACCAGTCAAGAGCAACTTTGAGTCTTTTAAGGAATTTATCATCATTTCTTTGTTTTTGGTACATATCCGAAATAGTTCTATATTACACTTGCATAATTTCTCCAGAGCTGACTTTGAAGGAAGCATTCAGTTCCAGCTAGTTCCATATTTTGGCAAGAACTATAATTCTATATAAAAAAAGAACATATTTTAGGGTGCCTGGGTGGCTCAGTGGGTTAAAATCTCTGCCTTCGGCTCAGGTTATGATTCCAGGTTCCTGGGATTGAGTCCCACAGTGGGCTCTCTTCTCAGCAGGGAGCCTGCTTCCATTCCTCTCTCTCTGCCTGCCTCTCTGCCTTCCTGTGATCTCTGTCAAGTAAATAAATAAAATTTTTAAAAAAACATATTTTATACCAGTTATTCATGTTTATTAACTAAGATATCACAATAATAATAATACAAACAGTTGCTCTTTATTAATACCTTCAACCCAGATCAAAAAAATAAGTCATATTTTCTCCAAAAATTTTATATCATCTGATAGGTCAGATATATAAAAAATTACATTTAAAGTTTTAAAACTATCAGCAAATATTTTCATTTAAATGCAAATTTCAAAGAAAATCTACTTTTCCAAACACGACTTTTTATCCTATTTTTTTTTTAATTTTGTCGACAACTGCTAAATTGTTTAGCGAGACTATAAATGTTAGGTCGAAAAAATGATTGATAGATGTAGGATCAAAATATTATGTTCCATTAAAAATGATTTAGTCTTTGATGAACATCTGTTTGGTAATATGTTGTATCCAGATACAGTAAATTAATGACATTTATAAAATTATAGGGAAATGACACCTTCCGTTCCATTATGAGTAGAGCTTTTAAAATGCTATTTGTCACAACCTGTCATCTTGTCATTATGTAGCATTATGTAGCATTTAAAAAATGTATACTCTTCACTTTGAAGTCTTTTAGAAATCTAAAATATGACTTTCCATGGCTTGTGTTTCCATATTCCTTTATTGCCAGTTTGAACAAATCCACATGCTTTGATTCAAAGGTAATAAATTCCTCTTATTTGGAAAAATGATGTTTATTTTTGTTCTCTCACCCTTAGCAGGTGGTTTCATTTTAGCACACTTCAGAGTTATAATTTCATGCTTATTAAAAACATTTATTATGATCTACTTAGATGAATGAAACTTTTATTTTATTAAATTATTTGCCAAAAAATCTGTTATTTTAAAAATGTATTTCCTTGGAAGGGTTATTTTAGAGCATTGAGAGAGGATCTAGGAGTGTGGTATTATGCAATTTTTAAGTAGGTTTGAAATGGTTATTTATATGATTGTTTCTTTAAGGCTTATGTATATTGTCCATTATATGGTATAAAATATTTTGAAAGTAAATTTAAGGTATGTTTTACATAGTTTATTTTTTGAAAAAAAATATTGAAATGACTTATGAAATTCAGTATACTCTCAACATTAATTTTTTTTTCTGAAATTTCCCAATTGTGTATTGAACCTATTATATGGCAGTTATTACTTCAGACTACACTGGTAAATGAAATACTTGGCTTTGTAGAACGTTTATTTTAATGGGTGAGATAATTAAAAGCTATAAACCTTAATAAAAAATTGCATAGTGCATTCATAAATGATGAGTACAATGGGGAAAAAGAAAAATTAGATCAGGGTGAGAAAAATCAAGGTTGCTAGGCAGGGGATGGGGAGTTAAGAATTTTAATAGGAAGATCAGGGTAGTAACAATGAAGCTGACAATTGAACAAAGGTATGGAAAGGTGATGAATTTGCCCAGAACTATCAGCAATAAGGTCACTCCAGACAAAGGAATTGGCTATCTTGAAGGCCATAAAGTTGGATCGTGCCTGGCATATCTGAGGAATAGCAAGGAGGCCACTGTGAGTGACTGAAGAGTAGCAGGGAAAGAGGTCACAGAGGTTAAATGAGTGGCTAGATCATGTAAAAGCTTAGAAGTCATTGTAAAACTCTGGCTTTTATATTTGGAAATTTACTGTGTGATAGAATTTCTGCTAATAACTGAGAGTTCAAATGTCCATAAAATTTCAAGGATTCTTTTTCTTGTAATACAGAATAAAGAAAAAGAGTTCATATTTTCACATGGTGTAACAAATGCTCAGAGATCCAAGTGTAGGAATCTATGCGCAACAGAAGAAGGCACTAAAATCACACCAATATATTTGATGACTGTGACTATATATAAATTTGTATTTTCTAGATTTTTTTATAGTCATGGAATCACACAGTATATACTATTCATTGCCTGGCTTTTCTTTTCTCAGCACCATTACTTTGAGAATCTCCAATTGTAAATAGTTCATTTTGATGTTGAACAGTAATCTCTTTAATGAATAGATCATAATTTGTCTTTGCTCTATTGATGGACATTGATGAACATTTCCACTGTTTTCAATTCTTAAAAATAAAGCTGCTATGTAATTCATAAACAAGTCCTTGTATGAACATAGGGTTTGTTTCTCTTGGTTAAATGCCTAGAATTAAAATGGCTATTTGTGTTACTGCAACATATGTTGCATTTAAAAAAAAATTTCAAACTATTTTCCAAAGTGGTGGTATCATGATATATGTCAACAACAGTTTAGATTTTTTGTTGTTCTCAATCTAGCTCAGACGAAGTACAATTAGCCTTTATAATTTTAGCCATTCTAATAGATATTTAAGCATGTCTCGTGATTTTAATTTGTATTTCTTTAATGTCTAAATGTTGAGAAATTTATCATGTGCTTATATCCTTTTGGTGACATGTCTCTTCAATACTATTCTTCACATTTAAAATTGGATACTCTGTTTGGTTATTAGTAAGGTTTTTTTTTATTCATTTTTTAATAATCAGAGTAGATGTCCATTATCAGATATATAATTTGCAAATCCCTTCTCCATCTTTACGGTTTCTCAATGGAGCTTTGATAGCTGTGTCTTTCAAGAAATATGCTAATTCTTTCCTGGTACACGGAGGTATGACTAGACCATTATCAATGTTGACCTTTGCAAAGAAAATCATGGCTTAAGATATATGTCGTCTGCAGCTGTTGGGAGTGTTTTGTAATATCAAGCATATCTAGTTAGTTGATAATTTTGTTCAAGTCTTACATATCTTACCAATTTGATGACCATTTGTCTATATAATCTTAAAATAAAGGTGTTGAAATTTTTTTCCATTTCTCTTCTAAGGTAGAAGTTATGATTTTTGTTCTTAGTTTTTCCCTATATATCCCCAAATCTGTTATTAAGTATTAAAAGTCAAGAATTATTATACTCCCTGATGAATTCATCCTTTTACTCTTCTGTAATTTTGACTTGATCTTTATGTCTGATAATGAAATTTGCTTTAAAATCACTTTTCCTTATCTTGATATAACCACCAAAGTTATAGTGTGATTAGTGTTAATATAGCATATTTTTTCTTTTACTTTATAAAGCACTTCTATATTTAATCCTGAAAAAAATAAACAGCTTTTTAGCTCTGGAAGCATCTTTCTAAATTATCTTTTCTTTTTTTTTTTTAATGAATCAGTAGCAATTTTTGTTAAGGGACCTAAACTGAAAGTAGGTTTAGAACTTTATTTATTTATTTATGTATTTAGTAAAAGATTTTATTTTGTTTATTGACAGTGAGAGAGAGAGAGAGAGAGAGAGAGAGAGAGAGGTAATGCACAAGCGGGGGTAATCACATGCAAAGGGAGAGGAAGAAGCAAGCTCCTTGGGGTGCAAGTAGTCCCATGCAGGGCTGGATCCCTGTACACTGGAATCATGACCTCAGCCAAAGGCAAACATCTGCTTAAACAACTGAGTCATCCAGGCACCCCTAGAAAATTAAAAAAAAAAAGAAAAAAAAAAAAAAATTTTGTTTCTTTCTTTTTTTTTTAAATATTTTATTTATTTGACAGACAGAGAGACAGGAAGAGGAACTATAAGCAGGGCAGAGGGAAAAGGAGAAGCAGGTTTCCCACTGAGCAGAGAGCCTGATGTGGGGCTCCATCCCAGGACCCTGAACTCATGACCTGAAAAGAAGGGACACTTATGGGGGAAGCCACCCAGACACCTCTTTTCTTTGTTTTTAATATATGGCAACTGATGCTTCCCAGCCACGAGGAGCATATTACCCATTGATTAAATCTTTGACAACAACCTATTTAAAAAGGGTGTGTAAATATATACTTACTCAGATTTATACACTTTGTGTTTTCTTCATAGTTTGGGGCTGGACCCCATGGTCACAACACTGCTTCCAGTCTTTGCCTTCCCATCTTTTGATACCAGGTATTTGGCCAGCAAAGCAAATTAGTATCAAAATTAATAAGCCCTTGGCACCATATCTCTGGAGCAGGGGTTGCTCTTAGCCAAGGCCCAGAGCAGTTGACCTCCCCTCGCTAGTGCTATAGCCGCAAGGACTAGGTCCCTGCCACCAGAACTCAGTCTTACATGTTATGCTAAGCAGACAAAACCAAAACAGGAAAGCTCCGACAGCTTTCACTGGCATGCCTCATCTCCCACTCCCTCGACGTCCAGGCAGTACCAGATGCCAGGGAGGGGTCTTGGTCCAACATATGGGAGGGAAGGAAGTAGCCACGAGCAAGTACCTGCCTCTCTATGCCTTTCTTTCATGAGCAGGTTGTAAGGAGGAGGAAGAGGAAGGGGAAGAGAGGTGAACTTCAAGGGGTGAAGGCCTCAGGTAGGCAGCTGGCTCCTGCCAGTAGGAAAGGGACAAAGGAGAAGGCAGTGAGTCTTGCAGGGAGGGTGGGGGGTAAGGGTTACAGCTTATGACGGAATCTGGACAGGAGTAATAGGGATACTAGTCATTTGAGTCCACCATTGGCAAGCTGGGCTGGGTGTCAGGGCAGATAGGCCTCCCTGGGCAACGGACATGAGAGAAGTTGGAATTCTTCTCTGAGGAGCAGGTGGAGTTTTGGGTGTTGTCCCTCTTTTTATATTTTCAAACTAAAATGTTTTATTTTTACTATTCTTTTATTTGAGTATAGTTGATATTCAGTGTTACATTGGTTTCAGGTTTTCAATATCTCCATACATTATTCTATGATCACTACAAATATAGCCACCATCTGTCACCATATAACACTATTATAATATCATTGACTATACATAGACAGTATTGTTCCAGGGCCAAGGACAGGTCCGGGTACTCCTGGATGGAGGTTAAGGCCACAGTATGATCCAGGTCTCCTACCACCAGCTTGAAGGAACCACATGCCAGCCACCCCTCATTATTGTGTATAACTCCCTGGTGCACTTATTGGCTTATACATCAAATGACTCCTTCAGCAGCTTGAAAACCACCTCCACAGGCACTCCAGGATATGGGAGGCTTCCAGAGTGAAGATTTTGCACGGGATCACCCCAAAAGACCAGAAGTCACTCTGGTGGATGTAGATCTGGTCAAACATGGCCTTAGGGACCATCCACTTCACAGGCAGTCCACTGTTGGTTGTCTTTTTATAGTAACTGATGTGGTGATATCTCTGGCAAGGCTGAAGTCTGAGATCTTCATCATGTTGTCCTTTGTCACCAGCACTTCCCTGGTGGCCAGGTCTTGGTGTATGCACTTCTTGGAGGCAAGGTACTCCATGCCTCAGGCTACCTGATAGGCACAGGATACCAGGTCCTTGGAGGAGAGTTGCTCTGCTGCATTGTGGCTGATATTGTAACAGTACTCCAGGTCAGGAGGCCTCTGGGCCTGCAGGTACTCCTGTATGTTGTCTTTGGAGGCATATTCCATGAGAGTGTACGAAGGACCGTCCTGTGTGCAGGACCCAGCAGGTTGATGGTGTCCTTGTGCTGTCCAATCATCTTCATCATCTCCATGTCTGAGATTAGGTTTGACAGGTTTTTCTCTGTTGCATCTGACTTCAACATCTTCACAGACACTTTAGTCAAATGGTTGGATTTCTCTTTGTCCAGCCCAATGGCCTCCTCCAACACCACCTGCCCAAAGTAGGCCTGTCTTAGGGGTCTGCCTAAACTGCCTACAACCAGCCTGCCTCAAGGCAATTATGAACTCTAGATTATCCTCAAAAACATTAAACCACAAGCTAAAAGTTCTCTTCACTAGGTCTCTGTCGCAGGTCTATAATTTTCTTATCTTTCATCATTTATCTTTTTCCTAATTCTTATTTTCAGTATAGTTTATTTTGCTTCCAGGTGTTTCCCCTGGTTTCTGTATGCTGTTTCATAGGGAAGAATTATCCTGTCATAAAATTATTTCTTGAGCATTCATTACATCTCACAGTTAAAATGGGTTCTTTTATGGTATTGATTCATTTGAGTTTTCTCAAAATGGGAAGAATTTTCAAAATGGTGTTTTCCTCAAGGTTCAGAGTATGTCTTAGCCTCATCTTTACTCTTTTTGAAATTCACTTTTCAAATTCTTGTCCCTCTTTTTATTTTTTCAAACTAAAATGTTTTATTTTTACTATTCTTTTATTTGAGTATAGTTGATATTCAGTGTTACATTGGTTTCAGGTTTTCAATATCTCCATACATTATTCTATGATCACTACAAATATAGACACCATCTGTCACCATATAACACTATTATAATATCATTGACTATATTTTCTACACTGTCCCATATCTCTTTTTAAAATCTCTATTTTTATGTTTTCTCTTATTCCAATTTTCGACCATCATTTTACTTGGTTACTTTAATAAAATATGCCTGATTACACACACTTTGCTGAAAACCATAGCATTTGATTTATAGTAGTCTTCTTCTTCTTTTTTTTTTTTTAATTAACATATAATGTATTATTAGCCCCAGGGGTACAGGTCTGTGAATCGCCAGGTTTACACACTTCACAGCACTCACCACAGCACATACCCTCCCCAATGTTCATAACCCCACCACCCTCTCCCTACCTACCCTCCCCACCCCCCCGGCAACTCTCAGTTTGTTTTGTGAGATTAAGAGTCTCTTATGGTTTGTCTCCCTCCCGATCCCATCTTGTTTCATTTACTCTTTTCCTGTCCCCCATATTGCACCTCCATTTCCTCATAACAGGGAGATCATATGATAGTGTCTTTCTCTGGTTGATTTATTTTGCTAAGCATAATACCCTCTAGTTCCATCCATGTCATCGCAAATGGCAAGATTTCATTTCTTTTGATGGCTGCATAGTATTCCATCGTCCATCTATATATATATATATATATATATATATATATATATATATATATAATTCATTTGTTGATGGACATCTAGGTTCTTTCCATAGTTTGGCTATTGTGGATATTGCTGCTATAAACATTTGGTGCACGTGCCCCTTTGGATCGTATAGTAGTCTTCTTTACCTCTATCAGAACCCCAGGAAGCTTTATTTATTTATTTACTCACATAAACAGATGATCCAACACAACGTTTTTTGATGTTCAAAGGTATTATATTATCTTACCGCTTAACACTATGCTTACTGCTCTCTTTCACTGTCTGACTAAATCCTCATCATCACTATGCCATTTAATCAGAAAGAACATTTGAACTCAGAGTTCTCTCCATATCAGGAAATGAAGACTCCACCCTTCTGTTTGTGCAGGTAAAATAAATGTTGATATTGTCTGTCCTGCACATACTCCATCCTGTTCACCAGAATATTCACAATCAATCAATATATAAAAAAAAATAAAAACCATACCTCACCACTTCTATTACCACCCAGCATGCTAAAAACACCATCATATGTTCCTGAATTATTGACTTGATTGATAACCCCACTTCCACACATACTGCACTCCTTTCTCCCTGCAAATTTATTTTGGTACAGCAACTTAACCTAAAAATCAAGTCAGATGATTTTATTCTGCTGTCGAAAGTCTTTTGGTATCTTCCCCTTTCATATTAAATAAAAACTGAAGGCGTTTCAATGTACTAGAAGGTCACGCATCAATACGTTCTTACCTCTCTCCACCACTATGAACTCCTCATTGGCCTCCTTGCTTTTCCTCAAAAAGTAACAGACCAGCTGTTCACACAAAGTCTATATACTTACTTGCTCTGCCTAGAGCAATCTTTTCCTTTAATATGTGTATAAACACCCTCCTTCACTTCCTGGGTCTTTGTGCAAATAACATCTCTCATAAATGAGATATATCCACCCAACACAAAATAAAATTAACTTTCCTCCCAGCATTCTCCAATGGCTTTTACCTTTCTTGTATTTCTTTGTAACACTTATCACCATCAACCATCAATCATTATTCTATTACTGGTTTATTTTGTGATTGGAGACAGAGAGAGAGAGAATTGGGAGGGGGCGCAGAGGAAGAAGAAAACACCCCTCTGCCTAGAAAGCCTGCTGGGGAGTTACATCCCAGGACCCTGAGATCATGACCCAAGCCAAAGGCAGTCACTCAATGGACTGAGCCACCGAGGTGCCCCTCTATTATTGGCTTATTTCACTATTGTATTTCAAAAGAATGTAAGCTCTTTGTGGTCAGGTATTTTTTTTTATTTGAGTATTCTCAGAAAGGTAGCTGGCAGATTGTAAGGGCTCACTAAACTGTTTTTTGTTGTTATTATTGGGCTCCTTTATGGGCTTTACCTCTTACGCTAGACGTCTATCCTTCAGATGTAAGCAATAAGAATAGAGCCCTGCTGTCTGTTCAAATGAGTAAAAAGCCTGTATTAAGTGGATATTTTAAAAGCTAAATGAATGGCTTAATAGTAGTATATAGGGGGAAAGGGAACATATTTTCCACGGTTTAGAAGTGGAATTCTTTTATAGAGTTCTTGTACAAGCCTACACCATTGAACGATAATGGGCAGTTGTACATTCCAATTATACAAACATTTTGGTAATTTATATCCTCTTTTTGTAATTCATGACTGGATCATTTAATTCCTTAGGAGCATTACAGCATTTCAACTTTTCCTGTTCAATAAACTTATTGGGGTTGCTACCTTTTTTATTCAAATGGAGAAATAGTCATGATTTCATCTAAATAAAGTGTTATTGATTGTGTTGTTTTCTAGGAATGAGTCGCACATGCTAGTTTAAAAGTTTTATTAAGTTCCCAAGTCTGTCACCGATAAAAGCCTTTTGTAGATTAGTAACTTGATCAAAAAACAGAAAAGTTATGTAACACTCAATTGTTATACTATCTTTGTTTCCATCTTGCATTGTAATAACACCCATCTTAACTCTATTTAAGACAAGTCATCGCCAGATGGCTTTCTGGCATTGATTGCATGATATGAAATCTAATATAACTAAAAGTTTTTGGTTTTAGTAGCATATAAATCAATTTAGAAAAATATATGTATTTGAATATAAGGTAAAGTTTTAAATTATTCGGCAATAGTAAACTAAACTGTTTTTTTGAAAATTTTTATTTTCTAAAATTTCATTGAGCTCTTTTGCAATAAGAAACAAGTTACAAAAAATTAAGGTTTATTTACCCCAATTCAAAATTATTAGGAATATAATCATAGAGGTTGAAGTATTTAAAATATTGAACCCAAAACATTTTATTAGGTAAATTCGTGAATGCTGAGCATTCACTGTTAAAATATACTAATACTATTGATAGACTGGTAGAAGCCTAAAATCAAATATTTATTAAATATTTATATCCATATCTTTTCATGGCGTGGTAATTCATTTCTCTAGCATTAAATAATATTCCATTGTTTGCATGTACTACACTTTATTTGACCTTTCACCTATGGAAGGATATCTTGGTTGCTTCCAAGCTTTTGTCAGTTATGAATAAAACTACTATAGACATCTTTGTGGGTATAGATTTCATCTTCTTTGGATAAATACCAAGAACTGCTGCTACTGCTGAATCATCTGGCAAGAATATGTTTAGTTTTGTAAGAAACTGCCAAGTTGTTTTCCATTCTTTATTCTCAATAGACATGGAAGAACATTCCTGTTGCTCCACATCCTCACCAACATTTCGTGTTCTGTTGTCAGTGTTCTGGATTCTGGGTATGTACTGGTGTCTCTTTTTTGTTTTAATTTGCATTTTCCGGATGACATATGATGTGAAGCATTTTTTATATGCTTATTTGCCATCTGTAATATTTTCTTTTGTGAGGTATCTGCTAAGGTCTTTGGCTCAATTTTAATCAGGTTTTTCCCCCATTGTTGAGTTTTTAAGGGGTCTTTGTGTATTTTTGATTAACAGTCCTTTGCCAGATGTGTATTTTGCAAATTTTTTCTCATAGTCTGTGCTTTGCCTTTTCATTCTCTTGGCATTGTGTTTCACAGAGTAGACATTTTTAAATTCAGTGCTTGTGCTTTTGTAGCTAAAGTTATTTCCAAAACCAAGGTCATTTAAATTTTCTTCTATATTACCTTCTACATTTTTCATGTTTAGGTTTATAATCCAATCTGATTTAATTTTTGTGAAGAGTGTATGATATCTGCCTGGATTTATTTTATTTTATTATTTTATTTTATTTTTATTTTATATTTTTACATTTAGCTTCACCATTACTCCAGAACCATTTGTTTAAAAGATTGTATTTTGCTCTCTTGTATTGCTTTTGCTTTTATATTAAATATAAAATATAATTGATAATATATATTCCGTTCCTTTAATCTAGTCTTTCTGTGGTATTACAATATCTTGCTTACAATTATCGTTATGGTATATATTTTTTATGATTTTATTTATCTATTTGACAGAGAGAGAGAGATCACAAATAGGCAGAGAGACAGACAGAGAGAGAGATGAGGAGAAGCAGGCTCCCTGCTGAGCAGAGAGCCCAATGCGGGACTCGATCCCAGGCCCCTGGGATCATTACCTGAGCCGAAAGCAGAGGCTTAACCCACTGAGACACCGAGGCGCCCCATCGTTATGGTAATCTTTGAAGTCAGTCCTCAGACTTTGTTTTCCTTCAACACTATGTTGAATATTGTGAGTCTTTGCCTCTCCATATAAACTTTAAAATAAGTTTGTTAATATTAAAAAAAAAGAACTTGCTGGAATGCATTAATTGTATAGATAAACTTGGAAACCAGTGACCTCTTGAGCTTAGCAGGAGATAGACCATGGACATCAGTTGTCACAGTGGTGCCTCTGGAAGAACCTATTGCAAATCCCTAGGCAAACTGAGACCTCAAGGATCTGAGAGAATGTCTAAGAAGTACTTGATACATCCCTTGGGTATGGTTTATTGAAGTGTCCACCTGTCTGAAAGCTGGGGAATCTAGATTAGGGAGGGAAAATTAGTTATGATAAAACATATCAACAAACATGAATAAATTTTGTAAAACTAATTGTCATGGCTCATATACAATATGACCAACAGAGGGACCATCAAAAGGAAAGCTTCCGTTATGTTTATAGTGAAATTTTTTATTCAAAATAAAGCAGTGAGAGGGGAAGACACAATGAGAAAATTACCATTTTTTAAATGGTAAACTTCTTACAAAATGGAATAGGTTTTATATTCTAAGTAGTATATTGAAAAGTAAAACATTGGGGCGCCTGGGTGGCTCAGTGGTTTGGGCTGCTACCTTCGGCTGGGGTCATGATCTCAGGGTCCTGAGATCGAGCCCTGCATCGGGCTCTCTGCTCAGCAGGAAGCCTGCTTCTCTCTCTCTCTCTCTCTCTCTGCCGGCCACTCTGCCTACTTGTGATCTCTGTCTGTAAAAATAATCTTTTTTTAAAAAAAAGAAAATAAAATCTTTAAAAAAAAAAAATTTTAAAAAAATTAAAGTAAAACTTAAAAATAAAAAATAAAATTTTTTAATTTCAGAGAGAAAAAATTATACTCGATTTCATGAAAAAAAGCTTAAAAATAGCAGGCGTCCCAGAACCATTTTTCTTATAACTGGAAAATACATTGTATATATATCTATCAAAAATAACTTGTCGGGCTCCTGGGTGGCTCAGTGGGTTAAGCCGCTGCCTTCAGCTCAGGTCATGATCTCAGGGTTCTGGGATGGAGCCCCACTTTGGGCTCTCTGCTCAACGGAGAGCCTGCTACCTCCTCTCTATCTTTGCCTGCCTCCTCTCTGCCTCTCTGCCTACTTGTAATCTCTCTCTGTCAAATAAAAAAATAAAATCTTTAAAAAAAAAATAACTTGTCATGGGGGCACCTGGGTGGCTCAGTGAGTTAAAGCCTCTGCCTTCGGCTCAGGTCATGATCCCAGGATCCTTGGATCCAGTCCCACATCGGGCTCTCAGCTCATCAGGGAGCCTGCTCCCCCCCCCTCTCTCTCTGCCTGACCCTGCCTACTTGTGATCTCTGTCAAATAAATAAATAAAATCTTTTATAAAAAATTTTAAAAAAATAACTTGTCATGTCTGGAATCAGGAGCATATGGAAAAAAATTATATCTGAGGACAATACTTCTGCCATGTTTTGTGCCTTGTTAATATTTTTAAACATTCAGGCAACTTTTAGCTTTATTGAAATACCTGCTAAGATACCAGCAGTGCCTTTTGGAGCTCTATGACTATAAAAATTAATTGCAAATATTCAAAATGTTTACTAAGGTGTCACTATTTAGGGCCACCACCAAGCATGTTTCAGAAGTAAGCATAACGGTTACTCTTCTGTAAGGCAAAAGGGCATGTTTTCAGGAGTTCCATCTGCTGTACCAGGAGGTGAAACAAGTAATGATTTTTGTCTATAAAAAAATTCATTTTTCAATCTAACATTCCTCATTCCACATTATAATAATAAAAACTAGGAGGAGAGAAAAAAACAAACAAACAACTACAACTACAACAACCAGCTTTACCTTCAGTGGTGGTAGAGTAAATAGAACCTTATGAGTAGCCTGAAATTTATTTTTAAATATTTTTAAGATAAACGTTTTTTGTTAGAAAACCATATATTTTATAATACTAAGAAATAACAGGCAAAGTTTTAGTAACTTCTAAAAAGTCTAGTTACTTCTATTTATCTATTAACTCATCTCTTTATGAAGTAGAACATGATCACACCTATTGTATCTACCCAAGTTTGTATGCTTGGTTATTATATGTTTGCTATTTCCTTGCATAATTTTTACAATATTTGATACATAATAGTATCTTTAAGTCCATCTACGGTTTCACAGAATTTGTTTGAACTTCATAAAAATGTACCATACTTTTTGCACTGTCCTTGCTTTACTTCTCTATTAACTTTCCAAGATGTATTCACTTTAGAGTGTGTAGCTATCATTTATTTTTATTCCTCCATAATGCTATGTTTACAAATTTGTATTTATCTGTACTTTTAAAAATATCTTAATTATATACCATTTCTCATCTCATGTAACACTCATGTTACTTCTACACTTATCAGATATTATGTAACTGAAAACCACAACTCAGCAACAATATAGCACCATTTTTCAAAATTAAATGGCTTACCAGAATTCTTTAATTCTATCCTTTATTTGTATTAGATGACCCTTTATTCTAGTATTTGGCATTGTTCATATGGAGGAAAGCTTATAAGTTGTTATTCCATAAATAGAAGATTTTTATTATGATTGATTAATTATTTTCATTTAGAATGCATAGAATATGGTTGATTTAATATTTGTTTCTTACTCTCTGCCTGGAACATAGTGCTATCTATGTAATAGCCACTAAAATATTAAGTTAATTACCTAGACTTTAAACTTCATATGAATAGGAATAACATACAGAACTCTTCTCAGATTGGGACACCTGGGTGGCTCAGTCAGTTAAACGCCTGAGCCTTTAGCTCAGGTCATGATCTTAGGGTCCTGGGACTCAGTTCTGCAACAGATTCCCTGCTTAGCCGGGAGTTTGCTTCTCCCTCACCCTGCTGCTCCCCCCCTGCTTGTGCTCTCTCTCACTCTCTCTCTTACAAATAAATAAAATTAAAAAAATAAATTCTTCTCAGATAGCTAATATAGAATATCGTCTTTGTATTCATCAAAGGGAAAGTGCCATAATAATAATGAAATTCAGACTACTTCAAATTCATTTTTTAACCAGTAAGAAAGTACTGGAAACAAGCCAAAAATGTCTTTAATGAATTAAAGAAAGAGATTGGTTTTCAATATCTTAATGTTTCTAAAATAAATTGCAAGATTTTTATACTAGATATCAGTGTAAATATTCATTATACAAGGATATTCTAAAAATAAACCTGAGAAAACTACTTGACATATATGATGACAAAAACGAGTTTGACAAAAAAGTCAGTTTGGGTAAAACTTACAACACTACTACCACCTGAAACTCTTGTTCTATAATTTAATTATTTTAATTTACAAAAATACAAAAATAATATATCAGAGTAAGTCTATTGATAGCTTTGAAGGTATGCTCTGGTTGTGCACTGTTTACTATTGAAAGGGGAATCAAATATGTGATGCTTATGGTGTGACTATATTAAAATTCAACAAGTTCAGAAGCATACGAGGAATAGAATAAAGACAAAAGATGACCCTTACTTATCCTAAAGATAGACAATGGTATATATGTGCTAGTTGGGGAGAGAATCCAGTCAGTAGATGGAGGATGTGGTAGTGGAAAAAAAAAGACACAACGTTTTGGTTGAACGTTTAGCACTATATTTAACAAAGTGAAATTGTGTGTTAACAGCCTTGAATAAAATCCAAAAAATATTTTCAATTCATTGAAGATTATTTAGGAAAAACTTGAAAAATACAACTTGATAAGGATTCCAATAAAAGATTCATAAGCAATACAAGTTTCAGAATTTTTAGTATATTTTCCCTAAAAAGCCATTTGATTTAAATTAAAAAGAATTCTATTTACCTGCCACTTAAATAAGAGGAAATTATTTGGTTTTGTAATAAGTCAATAAAATAAATTAACATATCTTGAGAAAACAGATATGCACACTAAGTTAAAAATAATAGTGCTTAAGCTGTTCAGCAAACATTTGAAAAATTCCTTGCCCTCAGCTAGCTCTGGCGTTCTGCTAGGTGAGTAAGGCCATGTATGTTACTGCTCAGAGTACTGACGCAAAGCAATTGTCCCCTTCACCACCATTTTTTTGCCGTTGATATGTCATGCTATGTTGTTTAGAGATACATAGATGGCCCTACATGAAGGCCTTTTTTTTTGTGTGTATATGGGTGACTGTGATTTAACTTTCAAATAAGATGGCTCCTGATTTACAACGATTCAACTTACGATATATTTGGCAATGATGTGAAAGTGAAAGTGATTCAGTAGAAACTGTACTTTGAATTTTGAATTTGGGTCTTTATAAAAAGGGCCAGTGACATGTGGTATGGTGCCGTCTTGTGATGCTGGGCAGGGGCAGTGAGCCACAGCTCCCAGTCAGCTAGAAGATTACAGGGGTGAACACCTGATATTCTTACAACCACTCTCTATATAACCATTCTTCTTTTTTTTAGTGTAATATTTAATAAATTGCATGTGATGTTTGATACTTTATTATAAAATAGGCTTTGCTTAAGATGATTTTGCCCAAATGCAGGCAAATGTAAGTGTTCTGAGTATGTTTAAATAAGCTTAAGGTAAGCTATGATATTTGATAGTTTAGGGGTATTAAATGCATTTTCAATTTTTTATGTGTTTCTCTGTACATATGCCCCTTGTAAGCTGTGGAACATCTCTATATGTATATGTAGCCTTGGTATGGCTTACATATTATTGGCATGAAACATCTAGAACAGTACGTGTGCTATATGATTGTCTACAACATCAAACAAGTTTCTTGAACACTTGTGCCAAAGGGGTTATGTCTTTAAGGATTCTTATTTCAGAAGGGTTCTCTCAAATGTAAGATTTTTTTCAGAAGTTAAGTGAAAATCTGACCAAACTAAACATTTTTCCATTTTCCCTAGTGAGCAAAGATAGCTAAAATCTATCTGCCATTTTCAACACTGTACTCAACGACTGTAATTCTAATTTAAGAACAGATTATTTATATCAAAACCACATGTTGGCCTAATCTTACACAATATTCATAAATCTCACACAGAGCCTTGGACACTTTTATTTGTTGAGTCTATATGGTACTACGGACATTCATCTTTTGACCTCATAGCTTCATGTATGTCTATACTTTTGAAAATACATGCATCATAGTTCCATTGTAAAATGTCTGGGTTATAAAATGTGCTATGCTATCAAAATGGTAATAAGAACATACAAATGACCTGATGTAATGAACTGGACCAGATTGCCAGATATCACATTTCATACCAGAAAGATTCAGTGGTAAGTTTTAAAATGGCCAGCTATACTTCGACTGAATTATAACTCATTTAACTTCTTTCTTTGTGTACAGTATTATACATTAGTCAGTATTAGAGTAAATAAGTACTTTGGACAGATGTAAATATGCTGTAATAAAAAATGTTTTTTTTCTTCTTTCTTTTAGTCCTTTTTACTTGTAAGACTAGCCACAAATACCTTGCCTCCTCCAAAATAATGTGCAATCCAAATTTATCTCTAAATGAATTTATTGCACAGAAAAAAAATATATATATACACTTACAGTAGACATGTTCAAAAATAGTTACACAACAGCAGGGGCCCTAAATGTAAGCAGTATAGTATGTTTTTGTTTTGTTTTTTTTTTCTTTAAATAAATGGAGGTTATGTGAAATACTGGAATTTTATTTCCAGGCCTAGTATTTCAAGACAGTTAACTACACTTACAGTGTCAACAGCCTTTTGTTGGCAGTATGATTTTATTGGCTCCATGGAATAAAAGCAAGAATTTACTATTGCTTCTTTCTTTTATGACACACACAGAAAAAAAAAAATTGACACATTTGCTCAAGACCAACCAGAATCATTTTAACCTATCAAAATTGATGGGAGGCCTTCACTGCCAAAGTCACTGCTGGGTTTTCACAATTCATTGCAGACAATCTGCTACTCCCATTATGATAAAGGAGAGAAGAGTCATAATCAGGGAAGAAAGCTAGATTAATACTTGTAATTATCATTGAATTATTTAGCCTGCTATAGGATTATTATTATTAGTGTCATTTGATAATTTTCTCTCATTTTATTAAACACAACTGTGAGTAATTACCCTACCTAATATTTCTCTGTATTGGCTGACTAGCTAGCAAACATTGATGAAAAATATCCGGTAGCCACACATATAAAATGCTGCATTATGATGCTGTTGAATCAAAACATGCCACTACCTGATCCTGTAGCTCTTTGAGGATTTGCAAATCAATTAAGTATATGTTTATTGGATTCTTCCCATACAATTAGAAAATGTATAATAGAGTCCATGAACACTATTAGTTTTACCATTTTAAGCCAGCAATCACACTTTGATTTTTTACAACAAAAAAAGCAGAAATATAAACACACACATTTGGATCAGTTTTCTGTTAGTCTGTCTGGACTTCAGAATCCTATTCCTCAAGATAATGCACACCAAAGTTCTGGATTAAACAAGAAATTAGATGGCACCTGAACACTTGGTTTAATATTCTCCAAAGGACTTATTTCTTACATTATGACATTGTTTTACAAAGATCCATACTTTTATAATGTTAGTATTTTTAATAATCAATAAAGTCAATTAATCGTGATTAAAAATCAAACATAAAAATTTCTACTTTTTTGCTTTTGCCCCTCTATTTAGAACTTATTTATAGCCTGATAATTCAAAGGTCCCTATGTTTATGAAAATCTGGACAGAAATAGCTCTAAGATCCCATTCAGAACTTGATATTAATCTAAGTCTTTTGGCTCCATTTATCCTGAGAGCAAAGAGTAGGACAAAGGATTTGAGTGCTGTTAGTTTATCTGGGAGATTATCCAAGGTAGAAAAGAATGGGAAAGTGATACAGTGAAGAAGCAACTTTGTCAAAGAGGTACATTGTTGATATAATTGTTGTGGATAGAAAATGAAGGCTTGCTTTTACTGAAAGGTCCTGAGAAACTTCTTTAAGTTGTCCTCATGAAGACCTGAAAACTGACAATTTTATCTATGGTTCTTATTTCCACTTCACTGAGAGCTGTCCTCAGAGGACATTAACTCTCCTACACTTTTGGGTTGTGTTGGAGACATTCTAAAATGAGAGAGAGAACATGAGATGCTATCAGTGTTAAGTAACTGCAATTTCCCATGGAACTATCCACCACAGGTTTGGCTATAATCAGGTGTTGGGCCTTGATATCAGAGGGATTTGAGGCAGTATCATTTTAGGTTAATCATTATATCTGAAATTTCCAAAAACTTCAACTGATGAAACTTTGATTATAAATCTATAAATATAACAATAAATCTACAGTATTCCAATTATTTTCATAGAAATACACAGACAAAGCATCAATTGATTAATATTTAAATGTTACAAAATACTGAACTGAAAGAATTTGGTCATATAACAACGTGTAAGAAGTAGAACTTAGGTTTAAGTTAGAACTCCGGATGCATTTGAGACTCAGTTAAGAAATTGAATGGAGGGATGCCTGGGTGGCTCAGTGGGTTAAGCCACTGTCTTTGGCTCAGGTTATGATCCCAGGATCCTGGGACGGAGCCCCAAATCGGGCTCTCTGCTCAGCAGGGAGCCTGCTTCCTCTCTCTCTCTCTGCCTGCCTCTCTGCCTGCTTGTCAACTCTCTCTGTCAAATAAATAAATAAAATCTAAAAAAAAAAAGTAATTGAATGGATGTCTGACTATCTTATAGGTTTGCTAAAAATCAGTGACTTTGTGTTCACGTGTGGCTATGCAGGAATATTTAACTTTCTCTAAGAAGTTATTAGATTTGTTTATATAATGGCAGTAAAGGATGGGGAAAAGCAAAGTACAAACCCCATAAAGACAAAGACACTGAGTATGAGAAAAGAGTAATAGATAAGAAGAATCAATGCATTTGAGGAAAATGGGAATTGAAATACACAATGATTGTTGATTTTTTTTTTAGATGGAGAACACAAAACTAGCTTGCAAGAAGGAAATAACAGAAGACATGTTGTGATGTGAGACAGAATCCTGGAAAAGGCAGTAACGTGGAATAAAGGAGTAGGGAGAGCATATCAGGTAATTTGGATAGAAGAAGGAGTTAGGAGGTAATTGCTTGATAAATTTTATATGGCCCACTTAAATGCACAGATTTCTCTTCTTTAATTTATATGGAGAACAGGGTGTCCTTTCTCTTCCCTTTCAGAGCACCAGAGGTGTACTCTTTCAGACTGAAAACCTGAAAAGCTCAGGACTCAGTTGCTTAAGCACAGCTGAGAGGACATATTTCAATTAAGATTTACATTTTGCTGTATGTAGTAGACTGTCAAAAGTGGTTTAACCATATTTTTTCATTTAACAAGAAGACTACAGAGAGTGTTTTCTGGTGTTGGTTCAGAGTGTCCATCCCTCTGAACAGATTTTTCTCTCAAAGTCCGGGGCAAGAAATCAATCGTTACATATGTATTCACTAAAAAAGCAGCTGGAAGTTGCTGAGCACTGTGGCCCATGAGATCAAGGCACCAGCACACACTTGTGAGTGGTGAGCTCCCAAGGCTGGAGGAAAATTCTAGAATAAAGTGCTTATTAGAGAGCCATACCTTTTCTCCTGTTTCCTTACCTCTCTGCACTACCCTCTTGTATCCACAGCATTGGAAATGCTTTTAGCAACACACCACACTGAATCACCACAAATTATGTGATTCTCTTGGTGGAAAACCAAACACTGTGTAAAAACTGTGGTTTTCTAGTTCATGCTTCTGGATTGAAAATAATTCAGAATAAGCTGATAGGAGTAGCCAAGAGAGATTTAATCTTCTGTTTGGAAAAGGGCTTCTATATAAGTGAGTAGAGGAACCTTTAAGAATTATTAATGTTTAGGGGCACCTGGGTGGCTCAGCGGGTTAAGCCTCTGCCTTTAGCTCAGGACATGATCTCAGGGTCCTGGGATCGAGACCTGCATTTGGCTCTCTGCTTTGCAGGTAGCCTGCTTCCTCCTCTCTCTGCCTTCCTCTCTGCCTACTTCTGATCTGTCTCTGTCAGAGGAATAAATAAAATCTTAAAAAAAAAAAGAATTATTCATGTTTAGGGGCACCTGGGTGGCTCAGCGTGTTATGCCTCTGCCTTTAGCTCAGGTCATGATCTCAGGGTCCTGGGATCAAGCCCCACATCAGGTTCTCTGCTCAGCGGGGAACCTTTTTCCCCCCTCCCACTTTCTGCCTGTCTCTGCCTACTTGTGATCTCTGTCAAATAAATAAATAAAGATTTTTAAAAGAAATAATTATTCATGTTTACATATATGCACCAGAATTCTATGTCCCTTGTCAGATAGGCTTCAAATCAACAGAAATGATAATATTTTACTTAATAAGTTTTTTAATTCCTCTGTTAACATTTTGGAATACATCATTTTAATGCACATCTGCAAATTTGTAATCACTTCATGTGAGCAAGGAATGCTTAAAAAGGCAACCAGGGGCACCGGGGTGGCTCAGTGGGTTAAGCCTCTGCCTTTGGCTCAGGTCATAATTTCAGGGTCCTGGGATCGAGCCTTGCATCATTCTCTAGGCTCAGCCGGGAGCCTGCATCTCTCTCTCTCTTTCTGCCTGCCTCTCTGCCTGCTTGTGATCTCTCTCTGTGTCATATAAATAAATACAATCTTTAAAAAAAAAAGGCAACCAGAAATCATTTACAGTTTTGGACAGGAGTTTCCCTTACGTTTGGATAAGGATGCAAATTCAACTTCATAATAAATTACACTGAATCATAAAGATTAAATGCACTTGGGATTGCGTTCTCTCCTCCCTCCATCCTATCGTACACACAGCTGCCCGACTAATCTTCCAAAAACACACATTTTCATGTGCTGCTTTTCAAAACTAGCTTCCTGTTGCCTGAAAAAATAGTCTCAAATGCTTTTGTCTGGCATTCAGGGCTCTCTAGGATGGGCACTCTGGCCAACACATCACTGCTCGTTTGTTCCACCACACACAAGTGGATCTCGGGCTAGTTATTCAGAGACCCACCTCCTCACCGACCCAGCAAAGGTCTCGTGCATCTACTACACTCGCATCTCACTCAGTGATGTTCTCAAAGGCCATTAGTGGGTGACATGCCACTGCTAGAGTCAGGAGCCAGTGTGAAGTTGCCGCTGCCTAAGTGCATGGACTGAAAGCGAGAACGTTGATTCTCCAGGAGAAAACTGGGGCATTGTTATGAGAAGGCAGACGGCAAAACCACCCAGGTCCCCTATGACTGCTTTAACACACTCTGGACAAAATTTAAGGAGACAAGTGAACGTATTAACTCCCACTTAGGCTGTAGAAGGCAAATGCAACGGAGGGAAGGCGTTATCTTCTTCTGGAACAAACCACTTAGCTCCAGCTACTTTTATAAATAGATCAGACCAGAGACTATGACAGGTAGAATGAGAGCTGGAATCTTATTTGGAGAATCAAAATAAATTGCCAGGGGAGCAACTATGAAAGTGCATTCTATGCCCTGTTGTGGTCATTTGGATATAGGGAATGAAAGACTCATTATTTGGTCTTTGTTTGTTTACTCTTATTATGAAAATTCTCAAGCATACACCAAAGTGTGTAGAGCAGAAGGATCCCAGCCCTTCCGAGTACTTATCACTCTGCTTCCCCAACTGTTTCATAGGCCCTCCTCCTTCTACTGCCCCCAAAGTGCCTGTATTTTTGTTTTTGGGAGAGAGGGGATGTCTGGAATATATTTTAAAGTAAATCCCAAACATCACATCATTCCCTGCTCCCCCAATACCTTGGTTTACACATCAAAGAAGGAGGAGGAAGAGGTGGAGGAGGGGAAGACTGAGAAGGAGGAGGGATGAAGAAGAGAGATTTCCGCACAGGCCCACTATGCCAGAATCAATAGGTCTAATAAGCTATTCCGATTGGCTCTGAGAGGCATGACTTTTAGCCTCTCAGACTTTTAGGGCCACAGTGCTAATAAGCGACAAGGGCAAATTCAGGCAGCGCAAACAGCAAGGCCCACACTCATCACCAAGGCACTGAGAGGGGGGGCAAGGGTGCCAGACCGACGGAACAAAGTTGTCTGGGAACCCCACCTGCCCTAGAAGTCCAGATGAGCGAGTAGTTGAACTGTTTTTTTACCTTCATTGTCATTCCTTTCTGAAATTACTGCCGGCCTTTGGTAAAGACATGAACCTGAGCTTGTGCAGCCTGGGGTACTGATCTTGGGGTTGCTGAAGAGAGTAGGTGCCAACAAAGAATGAAAATCCCTGCTGCCTGTTCTCCTTCCGACAGTCAGGAGGTGACAGTCAAGACCCCATACAGTTCACTGCCACTTGGAGCCCTGGCTGTGGCAGTGGCGTGGCCCAACAAAGCCAGGAGCAACAGGCAAGACCCCAGACCCCAAATGCTAATGGAACACCCTGGGGAGGACGAAGGAAAGGCAGAGAGTCAGCGGAAACCTTCCCAGAGGACATTTCCCTCAGTTTCATCTGGGAGCTGACATTCAGCTGGTACACACCCCTTCAGCCACACAAAGTTTGGTGACTAGCCTCTGGCCAGAACCTGCGGTGTGTCTCCCTACCCTGAACCCTTCCCAAGATCCCTACCATGGCCTCGCGATCCAGGCACTGGGCGTGTAACACTTGACTCTGCAGGGGTCCCCGGGCCAGCTTTTGGTTAGTTAGTTGTCCACGCTGTTAAAGATTTGACTACTGTTACATGTTTGACTCTCGTCTTTGGTGATGGTACCTATTTCATAGGAAATAGAAGCTGGAATCCAGGAAACAGGCTGGAAGATGAAATTAAAAAGTGGATACAAAGCTTCTAATCAGAGCCAGACACAATCAGTGATCAGCTATATCCCAGTCTCTCCCCTCTTCTCTGATCTGTACTTTCCTTAATGAGGAATGAGACTTTAAGTTGACTTTGTTTATCTTCAAGTCTCTCTCTCTCTCGATTCCCTAACTTCCCTCTCTTGCCTTCATTTCATCCTAGAACTTGTGCCCACGACTTCTTTTCTAAGTAAATATTAACCCCCTTTGACTCTGAATCTCTGGAAGATTCTCAGTTCCCTATTTTTGCTGGCACTGTGACAGGTCCTCATTTCTTCTTCCCACTCCTCTCTATTTATAGTTTTCACATTTTTTTTTTGGCAGGTTGGCCACAGAACACTCAAAAATTGCAAAGAGAAATATTGTGTTCTGGAAATTCGCCCGAGCATTTTTTTTCCAATATCGTCCTTATGCTCTTCTGATCCTCTCTTGAACTGTTGGACGCTTCCACCAGCAACCAGAGTCATCCTGTCCACTACTGTGGGAACAGAGGGTTTCCATTTGGAACTGCAGACTGAGCCTAAAGTCTGGTGGCCCTTTGGTGACAGGATAGCAGGTATGGGACGGGTGGGACATGGAGGACAAGCATCATGGTAGAGGTCTCCATTCGACCAGGAAAGCTCACAATGAGCCAACATGTCCATTTCAACATCTTCTGTATTTTCCTTATAACCTGTTTCATTCCAGAGTGGATTTGAGATCATTTAGTTTGATTCTTAAATGTTTCCCATTCCAACCAGAAACAGACTCCTCCTACGGGCTCCCAAATTCTGCCTCATCTTCCTAATCAGTTAGTACCCCAAATTGGGTATGATAGTGCCAGAACATTCTTCCATGTGTATTTTATAACAGACTAGTATTTTATTAGTTTTTTTTTTCAAACTAATAAGAATAAGGGTAACTTTTTTTTTTTTAAAGCATAGGCAAAATCACGAAAGACATTGAAATGAACCTAAAAGATTATAGTGTCTTCCAAGGGAAAACACGTGTTGTCTCATGTAACCTTCTGGGCTGACCAATTCTATGGGATATTCTGTGCCTTTCTTGTCTTTGAGCTATTTTGCAACTCTATAGATTGTACATAATTGATGTGGATGCAGATGATCTTGTCTAGCTATATGTAAAATGATTTTTGTCCACTGGAAGTACAGTTGACCCCTTTTCCTTTGGTAGAAGGCAGTTTTGCATCCATTTGCATTCTATTTGCATATCTATTTGCATCTATCAAAGCAAATTCGTTTAAGTATTACTGATTGTATATATGTGTCTGCCTGGAGATTTTTGCTTGAAATGGTGGTAACATCTTAGTGGTTCCCGAGCTAATGAATGAATTAAACAAAATCCCTTCAGGCATTCATCTCATATTTGTAAAAATGGTCCTTATTTAATCTTTTTTCGAGAAAATGATACACTAGCAAACCATGACAAAATTCTAGTAAATGAAAAGTGCAATGAAATCAAATCGGAATGAATTTTAGAATTACCTTCAATGTGGCCCATGCTATGCCAGAGGCAGAGAATGAATGAGTCTCAAAGCCATGGCTTCTGGCCTCCAGAAGTTACAATAATCTGTGTCAACATTGGTATGCCTGAGAAATGCATGTGACTTTCCCATCAGGGTTTCCCCGGGGGTTCAGTTAACCTTTCTCTTCCAAGCTACCCTCTCTTGTAGTGATATCAACTGTGCCCTTGGTTTCAGCTCCCATTCCCTAGCCAACATCTCTCCCACTGATACATGACCATCTGTTTCTTTCCTACCCACCAGGCCCATGTAACTGACTAACTACTCATGCTATTTCACTGATGTCCCACCTGTGCCTCAAAAACCCAGCATGTTCAAAACTTGATTCATCATCATTTGTGAAAGAATGGCTTATCCTCTTTTGTTTTGTTTCTTTAGAAATGACTCTACCAATGCCAGCGGCATGCACCAGAAACCAGGAAGGAATCATACAGCTGAGCCAACCTGCTGTACTTTAAAACACTTGACCACAATTCTCCAGTGGATATTCAACTCTGGCTTCAAACTCCCTTGTCTCTCCGGTGAGTTTGCTTTCCCTCTAATGGATGACCGTTTCACAATTTCAAGACTTGCCTCAACAATCCCTACCCCCACCTCTTCTGAACTATGTCACCTCACTCCCAGCTCCTGTCCTAGGAATGAGGGAGCAGAAGGCAAGCTGAGGACAAAGCAGAAGCTGGCGCCCTACACCCTCTCCCCATGCTCTATATGTGTAACATTCCTCATGCACTCCCGGCTGCCCTAAAGGAAAAACGATTCTTAACTGATAGAGATCCCAGTCCTGCAGGACAGGAGTTTCCCTCCATCTACAAATGTCCTAGCGACTTACAAGGAAGGAAGAAGCTTTCTTATCAATAGCCTGACTTCCAGACACACATACCTTAGTTTCCGGAAGCCCTAACATCACCCTCCCCTCCATAAAATTGAGGGAGGCTAAGGGGGAGGGAAGTTTAATAAAACTGAATTTCTTCTAAGCCCAAAGCCCACTGACAAGGATGTGTGATAGGAGGAATGTAACATATCTCCAGGAAACTCCCGACTGTCTTCATGCTTTCCCTCATTAGAGGCAAAAACAGCCTTGACTTGACAATAACCAGGTCTCCCTTATCCTGAAATTCTTTTTTTAGCATATGACAGTCCTTCTGGACACCCCCTTTGTCCTCACCTTCCTCAGCTCCCAGTCAACCATGCCTCTGTCTGAGCAGCTCTTTCTGCCCTTGGGTCCTGTCCCTGTGTTTTAATAAAACCACCATTTGCACCTAAGACGTCTCAAGAATCCTTTCTTGGTCATCGGCTCTGGACCTCACCCCACCAAACCTCACCTGTGTTCCAAAACTTCATCACTAGTGTCACACTTCAAGAAAATAAAAGCCCCTTGTGCAGGAATTCCCTTATCTTACCACCACCCAATCAAATCTATACCTACATTTGTATCCATTTTTAATTTGTTTTTAGACATTTACTCAACAAATATTTAGTCAGTGCTACACACTGCCCTGAGTGTTTGTAAATCTGTGGCGAACGACACAGAAAAGTCCCTGGCATCATGGAATTTACATGGTAATTGGAGAAATGTACAAGAAACACAGAAAGAGTTGAAGACAGAGCAGGTTTATTGAGAAGAGCAGACATCCCCAGCTAGGGTTTGTGCTTCCTTGTGCCTGGGATTTGTTCCTTCCAGCCCTCTCCAGGACTCCACTCCCAGGGCCAATATCAAGTTCTTGTTCCAATGGATCCTTCCAGTCAGAAGACAAATGACCTTTTTCTTAAAAACAAAAGGAAAAAACCCAAAACAAAGACTTCCTTTAACCTTCTACCTTCCTATAACAACCTCCATATTTCTCTCCCCACCTCATTCCCAGCATAGCTTGTAAAATATTTGTCTACACCTGTGGGTGTAGGGTACCATGTCTCCAAGGGTAGTTGAAAGATCTCTATAAAGAATCCTTATGTGCAGATCATTTTAAGGGAGTCCATTTCCAGATCCAAACTCCATGTGTACTCTGTAGGATAGGTGATATGCCCATTCTTGGGTCTGATATCAGGATACTCCTCTCCTTCCTGGAAGATCAAGAAACTCCTCTCAGATCTTATTAGAGTGTAGGACTTGGGCTGATACCAAAGTTGAAATACCAGTTTTGTTTCAAATAATGCCCTGCTGTGGGCAGTCCTGGAGCTCCACCTTTAGAGCTTACTCTCCTTATTAAGGGTAAAGGTTAACATCGGAAAGGGGATTAGGGCAGATGTTGGAAGTGCTCAGAATAACAATCAGTTTTGGTTAGTGACACTCATTCCTTCATATTTAAATTAAACTACATATTTTTAGGGACATAATAGGGAAAAGCACAAGTAAGGATTTTAATGGTTTCATTCCATTCTAGTATGGTTTGGGAAATAAAATAACAGAAAATGAGACTGTTCTGCTTTAAAAAAAAAATCAACTTGTAGCAGGCAAATGTTATTCCAATGAAGTCGATCCTTTTCTTTCTCATTTTCTTTTTAAAGATTTATTTATTTATTTGGTAGACACACACACACACACACACACACACACACAGAGAAAACAAGTAGGGAGAGAAGGGGAGGGAGAAGCAGGCTTCCTGCTGATCAGGAATGTGGGCCTTCATCCCAGGCCCCTGGGATCATGACCTGAGCCAAAGGCAGCTGCTTAGTGACTGAGCCACCCAGGTGCCCTCTATCTCATTTTTTAAATGTTTAATATTTTCAATACCTAGTTAATAAAATATACATATATTGTGATGAAAAGTTTATGATTAAAAAGTTTCAGATGTCCACTTAAAAATGTGCAAGGTGTGTGAATTCTCATAGGCGGTCCATGCACCATACACGCCTATCACTAGCAAACGTGGATGTACTCGGTGTCTCTAGGTTCCCGCTTCCTTAGTGCCCTCTTAAACACATGGTTTCTCTTCCTACCATCCTGGACGTGTATTCTCAATTTGCTTCTCTATTTCATCTCTGCCCCTTTGAAGAGCTTGATTCTGGGTCTTCTGTAGCTATGCGTTCGCTCTCTCTCTCTCTCTCTCTCTCTCTCTCCCTCGATCAGGCTTTCACAACCTAGCACTATTGATACCTGGTGGGTGATTCTCTGCTGTGGGGCTGTCCTGTGCCCTGCAGGACAGTTAGCAGCATCTCTGGTCTCTAGCCACTAGATGCCAGCAGCACCCCCCCCCCAAGTGGTGACGACCAAAAATGTCGCCAGATATTGTTCAATCAGCCCTGGGAGCAAAACTCCTTGCCTCCCAGCCCCAGTTTTAAAACCACTGCTTTGGCTGATTCCATTCAGCATCATTGATTTAAGTTCTTTGTAGAAGCTGAAGGCTCTGAAGTTAATGTCTTTAATCCTAATCCACGCTTGGAGCTGAGAATCACATGGCCAGCTGCCTGCAGCATATTTCTCCATGAATATGTAACAGGAGTCTTATTTTCACCATGATTTCTATCCTGCTCCCTCCTCACTTGCTCCTGTCCCAGTCTCCCGGTCTTAGTAAACAGCATCCCCACCTCCTACTGGCTAAAGCCTCAGCCCCTGGGATAAATTCCCCCTTTCCCTTTTCTCGTATCTAATCCATCAGCAAAACCAACTGATTTGACCTCCAAAACAGAAGTCAGACTTGCTCACTGCTCTTTATATCCATTGCTCCCATTTGAATCCAAACCCTGAATTTTTTTTTGCACTTCAGACACTGTTAACTGTCCTTGGTCCCACGACTACACCTACACAGATATTTTACAAGATCGCTAATCACCACCAAGTTGCCAGATCCAATGATTAACTTTCAGATCTAAATGAATCAACCTGTCAGTCCTATAGACATAGAACTCCCTCCACTTCTCTGGAAATATTCTATCTTTTTCATCATGATGTTGGCTCTCCCTTCCTCTTCCACACTGGTCAGTGATGATGGCTCCTTTCCTGGCTGGGTTTTTTTGAGCTTCCTGACTTTTAGACATCAGTCCTGTGCTCTGGGACTCGGACCTTCTGCTTGAGTTTTCTGTTGTGTAAAAAAAAAAATTCAGCTGAGTACATTTTAAAGAACCTATTGGCTTTATTCAATGATTCACGAAATGGGCAGCATCCTGCTTGCAGACTGAAAGGAGCTCGGAGGAGCAGTACAAAACAAAAGAATTTTATAGGCAGAAGAGAGGAGGAGCAAGGAAGTCATGTCAGGCAAACAAGGCAGGTTGGTTATGGCCAGGTGACTTGGCTTCTGGGGATGGCAGGGGTCCGAGGGAGTGGGGATCAGGTGGTGTCTGCTTGCCTGGGCTCAGATTCCATTTCTGGGACAGCTGAAATCATAATTAAGTCTGGTTTGGGGGACATGGGGCTTAGCATAAGCAACTCCATTTTGGGCCTCTTGTTTTGTTTTTAATAGTTACTTCATAACAAATAATAACAAGTTTATTAACTTTAAACAGCTCAGTTTACTATCCTACCATCTCTAGCTGTCAGGAGGCCAGAAACAGCTTAACCAGGGTCCTCGGCTCTGGGTCTCACTCAAAGGAGGAGAGAAGGCGCCCACCAAGCTGTGTTCTCACCTGCAGGTTCCACTAGGGAAGGCTCTGCTTCCAAACTCACTCGGGTTGTTGGAAGAACTCGTTTTTCCTTGTAGCTGTGTGATTTGGGGGGCAGCCCATGCTGGGGGGTGGGCCAGAGAGATTCTCCAGGCTGTTAACTGGAAACCATCCTCAGCCCCCAGAGGCTGCTTGCGGTTTCCTGCCATATAACTCTCTCCACAGGTGATTCTGAATTTGGCTCTTTGCTTCTTCAAGTCCAGGACAGCCTCTCACTCCAATCAGTAAAACAGTCTGATTTAATATAATGAGATCATAATAGTGACATCTTCTTACCTTGCCAAATTCTACTGGTTAAAAGCAAGTCCTAAGTCCCATACACACTCCCATCCATACTCACAGGACAAATACCAGGGGACAGATATCATGAAGCTGCCTTATCATGTTGCCAAACACACCTCTGTCCATACTCACTGCGTAGGTAAGCCCACTTCTTCTCAGGGCTTGAACCCTATGTCCTAACGGTGCTCATATTTGTGCCTCCAGCCTGGATCTCACCCATGAATGGCAGACTCGTGTGTTCAGCTGCTGGTTGGGCATCCCCATGTGGATTCAACCACCATCTCCAGAACCAAACACCTGTTGCCCATCAAACTTGCTTCTCCCGTCGTCTTTCCCATCTTACCAAGTGGTAACGTCACTGTTCCAGGGCCTCAGGCCCCCAAAATTGTAAAATCATCCCAGCTCTTGTCTTTTCCGCACACTCCACCCTTAATATATTTACAAATCCTGCGTGTTTTGTCTTCAATATACACCCAGAATCTCCCCCCTTCTCCCCACCCCTGCATCTACTGCTCTGGTCTGGGCCAATACCCCTTCTCACCCAGATCAGTGGTCCTCAACCAGGAGAGTTTTGTGTACCTGCTCCTCCGCAGGGGATTTTGACAGGGTCTGGACACACTTTTCGTGGTCACAACTTGAGAGTGGGAAAGGGCGCTCCTGCGATCTAGTGGTCAGTGCACGGGACAGCTCCCCATAACAAAAATTAATGTAGCCCAAAATGTCAGCAGTATAGAAATCTCAGTCTACATTAATGCAAGAAGCATCCCCACCCCACAACCCCCCAAGTCCGTTCTGCACACAGCAGCCTGAGTGATTCTTTTCTTTTCTCTTTAAGATTTTATTTATTTATTTGACAGAGCGAGAGAGAGATCCATGTAGGCAGAGAGGCAGGCAGTGGGAAAGGGAGAATCAGGCTCCCTGATGAGCAGAGAGCCCAATGCGGGGCTTGATGCCAGGACCCCAAGACCATGAACTGAGCTGAAGGCAGAGGCTTAACCCACTGAGCCACCCAGGCGCCCCAATCCTTTTCTAATCTAAATCAAGTCAAGCCTCTTCAAAACCATCCAAGCTCTTCTCATCTGGCACAAAGTTAAAGGCAAATCTTTACAATGGCCTTCAAGACTTTATGTGATCTGACCCCACTACCTTCCTTACCTACCTCCTACCACTTGCCGTCTTGCTCATTTTTTGCCCAGCATTATTGGTCGCTGTGTCATTCTTTAAACACACCAGATGTGCTCCCACCTTGGGCTTACTGTTTGCTTTGTGTGGGATGCTCTTCTCCAAACAGCACAACTGCTTGTTCCTTAATTTCCTCCAGGTCTTTCCTCAAATGAGGGAGACTTCCCTGACACAGTCCCATAGAAAAATTCCAACCTGCTCCCCTAAACCCCACACCCCATGTCCACTCACTCAGTTTCCTTCCTACCCCACATCAACCCCTGATATGTATGTGTATTTATTTGCTTCATTTCTCACTCAACAACTAAAATGAAAACTCCAAGAGGACATCAAATTTATTTTGTCTTTTGTTAACTATTCGGTCTTTAGGGTTTAGAACAGTACCTGACACATAGTAGATGTTCCGTAAATATTGGAGAATGATTTGTTACTATCTTTGCCTTTTCTCTATCCATTCTTTACACAGCAGCCAAAAATGACATTTTAAAAATGCAAAAGGAATCCCATGACCACCCTCCACCCACCAGTGTAAAACCCTTCAACGGCTTTTCGTTGTGCTCAAGCCGCAGCTGACATTCTACAGCCCAGGCCAGATTAAGATTTCAGAGTTCTTAATCACTGGAAAGACGATGGTGTGTGTGTCACCACCAGAGATATTTAAATATTTTTTGAATATTATATCCCAAAGTAAGTGTGCTAAAAGCCTAGCAATATCCGATTTCACAAACTCAGATTTCATAAAATCTCATTAGTCTTCTCACCTTGTGTAAGTTTAATCTTTCCTCGGCCCCCTTTTCTCTTCTGTTTCAGGCACTCACCATACTTTGCCAGAATGACCATAACGGCCTTCCAACCTGTCATCTCATCTTCAGGAATATGCCCCTTTCCCTCCCCTCCTCACACCAATTCATCCTCTAAACTTATTCTAAGATGATCACTCTAAAATGTGCATCTCACTGTGTCCTTCCCCTACAGGAACTTACTCAATAGCTCCTAAGGACGTGTGAATTTCCTTGGTGTGGTATTTTTACAAGACCCTTTGCTTGCAAGTGGCAGCAATCCAAAGAAAACTGGAGGAACCAAAAGGGAAAAGGAAGCAAACAAACAAAAAACAAAGGAATGTCCAGGTTCCTGTAGGGGTGGATACCACAGAAGTTCATAAAAATCCAAAAGAAGATGGGGTACCTGGGTGGCTCAGTGGGTTAAGCCTCTGCCTTCGGCTCAGGTCATGATCCCAGGGTCCTGGGATCGAGCCCCACATCAGGCTCTCTGCTCTGCAGGGAGCCTGCTTCCTCTCTCTCTCTCCCGACTTGTGATCTCTGTCAGATAAATAAAAAAAAATCTTTTTAAAAAATCAAAAGAAAGGCTGCAGAACTAAAATTTCAGAATCAAGAACTAGGGACTGGAAAACGGCAAAACACTTTTCTCTTTGTCCATGTCTCATGTTTACTCGTCTCCATATGGCTGCTTTCTTCTCTGGTCAGACTCTTCAAGTGTCCAGGAAGATGGCCATGGCCAGCTCCGGAATCCCATCCAGTAAGACCAGTCACTCGCCTAAAGAGAGAACTTTGTCTTCCTGTCATTTACATATCAATCCCAGGGAGACTCTGATTGGTCCTATTGGTCTAGGGGGAACAATCACTATTTGGGTTTCTATGTGTGCCCATCCTCCCCCAGACTGCATAAAGCACAGGTGAAATTTTTTTAAATTAACATATAATGTATTATTTGCCCCAAGGGTGCAGGTCTGTGATTCATCTGTGTTACACATTTCACAGAACTCACCATATCACATACCCTCCCCAATGTTCATAACCCAGCCACCATCTCCATCCCTGCAAACCTCAGTTTGTTTTGTGAGATTAAGTCTGTTATGGATTGTCTCTCTCCCCAACACAACTTGTTTCATTTTTTCCCTCCCTACCTCCCATGACCCGTTAACCTGCCTTTCAAATTCCTCATATCAGAGAGATCATACGATAATTGCCTTTCTCTCATTGACTTACTTCACTTAGCATAATAACCTCTAGTTCCATCCAAGTCATTGCAAATGGAAATATTTCATTTTTGATGGCTGCATAGTATACCTCTGTGTGTGTGTGTGTGTGTGTGTGTGTGTGTGTGCCTCTGGGTGTCTGTGTTTCAGTGTGTAAAGAGGACCTGGCCATGCCATTGTGGGTGGAGATGACCCAAGCAGGATCAGGCTGATGAGGGGTTAGACGTCTGCTGGGCAAGTCATGTTCAAACACCAGTTTAAGGCTGGTTAAGTGGGATTGGGTGTAGGGTCTACACCCTTCTGCCCAGGGTTTATCCTGAGACCCTGAGGGGATGGGTCCATGACCCAGGAGCTCAGCTAACCCTAACAGTAACCACTAACCCTGACCCTGACACTGATGTGAGCCTGCCCCAAATGCTAACCCAAGCCCTGACCCGACCCTAACCATGACCCTGACTGTGAACCTGACCTGAACCCTAAACCTAAACCTAAGGCTGACACTGACCCTGATGTGGACCCTGAACCTAAACCTAACGCTGACATTACCATAAACATGACTCATACCTAACCATGACCCTGACCCTGACCCTAATCCTAACCCTGACGCTGCTGACCTAACACTGACCCTAACCCTAACTCTGACCGTGACTGTGAGCCTGACCCTAACCCATAAACCTAAAGGCAATTCTAACCATGACCCTAATATGGACCCTGAACCTAAACCAAACGCTGACCCTAAACACTAACACTAACCACTACCCTAAACCAAACCCTAACCCTGACCTTATGCTATCTAACCCTAACACTAAACATAACCCTACTTCTAACTTTAAACCTAACCCCAATCCCAAACCCTACTGCCAAAACCTAACTGTGACACTGAACCAAAAATTGACCCTAAACAAAAGCCTGACCCTAAAACTGATCCTGGCCCTGACCTTCACGTGACCATGACCCTGACCTTAAGCCTAACCATGACACTAACACTGACCACTACATAATCCTGTCCCTGACCCGAATGTGGACTTTAATCCAATACCTGAACCTGACAGTAAACCTGACACTGGCGCTAAACTTCACACTGACCCTGACCCAGACCATGACCATAAAAAAAACTACCCTGACCCTAACAGTCACCCAGACCCTGACCTGAACACTAAACCTGACCCTGACTGACTGTGAGCCTGACCCTAACTCTAACCCTAAATGTAGCCCTGACCCTGACACTAACACGGGCCCTCCCCAGAATCCTATCGCTGAAGCTAACCCTAACACTAACCCATAACCCTACGACGGACCCTGATCCTAACAAGTTCTTACCCTAACCGTCAACCTAACACTAACCCTAACACTAACCCTAAACTTTAACAATAACCCTGACCCTATACCTGACTATGATCATAATGCTAACCCTGAACTTTGCCTATACCAGACCCTGACTCTAAACCTGACCCTGGCCCTGACACTAAACCTAACCATGACCCTAACAATGACCACTATATTACCCTGTCGCTGACCTAAATGTGGACTTTAAACCAATATCTGTTCCTGACCGTAAACCTGACACTGGCCCTAGACTTCACCCTGACCTGACCCAGGCAAAGACCATAAACCTAACCCGGACACTAACAGTGACCCTGACCGTGACCCTAACACTAACCCTGATACTGAATGTGAGCCTGACCCAAACTATAACCCTAAACGTAACCCTGACCCTGACACTAACACGGTCCCTGACCCGAAACCTAATCCTGAACCTAACCCTAAAACTAACCCCTAACATTGTCCCTGACACTGATCGAACCCAGTCTAACCATAACCCTCAACCTACCTCTAACCCTAACCCTAACCCTAATGCCACTTTAACAATGATCCTGACCCTCTCCCTGACCCTGATCATAACCCTAACTCTGAACTTTGCCTATGTCAGACCTTAACCTTAACCTGACCCTGGCCTTGACCTTAACACTGACCCTAACCCTGACTGTAACCTAAATCTGACCCAATCCGTGATCCTGAAAAGAATCGTACCCTAAAGCTAACCCTGATCCTGAACCTACTCATAAAAGAGAACCTAAACATAAAGCTGACCTTACCATAACCATGAACCTAACCCTGACCCTGACCCTAACCCTGACACTAAACCTGTCCCCAAAACCTAACCCTGACCCTGACATGAACCTTGCCCCCTAACCAAAACTTGAACCTGACCCTAAATCTAACCATGACCCTGAACCTGACCATAAACCTAACCGTCAGCCTAACACTGAACCTGACCCTGACTCTGACCGTAACGTTAACCCTGACCCTACTGTGAGCCTGACCCTAAACCTAACCATGAAACTAACCCTAACACTGACCCCTACCCTAAGCCTTGCGCTAACCCTGACCCCAATGACGTCTAACACTAACCTTGACCCTACGTCTTTCTTAACCCTAACCCTAACACTAACCTAGTCTAAAACCAGCTCTGTTCCTTCCAGCGGGGGTACAACAGCTGCACCCAGGCTTCCCACGGGCTGGGTGGAGGCTGTATGCGGGTCACTGGATGGGCCCTGCATTAAGTGGAGTGTGAGCCTTGAACAGCTTGGGGACTGGTGGCTCAGGGATCTCTGGTGCAGCAGGAAGTTCGGTAAGGAGCCCCCAGGCAGTGGTGACCTCACTACCGTGATGACAGAGCCCAACGGAATTGGAACCCACGTATCCAGGCACCCCATTACAGAGAAAACCCCCCCTGCCCAGCTCATTTCAAGGCACATCCTAAAGAAAGCGTCATGTTCTTCTGCTGTACTGAAGCTGAGAGGATGCAGGGAGAAGAGAGCTCACCCGCCAGACATGTCCCCCTCCTAGTCAGGTCATATCAGGTTTCCCCAATGCCTCAGGCCCTTTGGCTAATAAAATCAAAAGGTGACACCAGGGGGCTCAGAGTCAGAGAGTCCCACACCTTCTGATCCACCGGTGTAGCCCTTGGTCTCCTCACCGTCTGTGTGTGTGTGTGTGTGTGTGTGTGTGTGTGTGTGTGCCTCTGGGTGTCTGTGTGTCTGTGTGTAAAGAAGACCTGGCCATGCCATCGTGGGTGGAGATGCCCCAAGCAGGATCAGGCTGATGAGGGGTTAGATGTCTGTCTGGTGGGCAAGTCATGTTCACACCCCAGTTTAAGGCTGGTTAAGTGGGATCGGGTGTAGGGTCTACACCCTTCTGCCCAGGGTTTATCCTGAGACCCTGAAGGGATGGGTCCATGACCCAGGATCGGGCTAACCCTAACAGTAACCACTAACCCTGACCCTGACACTGACTGTGAGCCTGCCCCAAACCCTTACCCAAGCCATGACCCTGACCCTGATCCTGACTGTAATCCTGACCCTAACCCTAAACCTAAACCTAAGCCTGACACTGACCCTGATGTGGACCCTGAACCTAAACTTAACTCTGACATTACCATAACCATGACTCATACCTAACCATGACCCTCACCCTGACCCTAATCCTAACCCTGACGCTGACCGAATACTGACCCTAACCTGATCGTGACTGTGAACCTGACGCTAAACCTAAACCTAAAGGTAACTCTAACTATGACCCTAATACAGACCTTGAACCTAAACCTAACGCTGACCCTGACCCTAACAATAACCCCTACCCTAAACCAAACCTTTACCCTGACCTTACGCTGTCTAACCCTAACCCTAACCATATCCCTACTTCTAACTCTAACCCTAACCCCAATCCCAAACCCTATCACCAAAGCCTAACAGTGACACTGAACCGAACATTGACCCTAAACCAAAGCCCAAACCTAAGCCTGACCTTGGCTATGACCTTCACCTAATCCTGACCCTGAGCCTAATCCTAACCATGACACTAAACTGACCACTATAACCCTGTCCTTGACCCGAATGTAGACTTTAAACCAATACCTGAACCTGACCATAAACCTGACACTGGCGCTAAACTTAACGCTGACCCTGACCCAGACCATGACCATAAACCTAACCCTGAGCCTCACAGTGATTCCGACCCTGACCTGAACACTAAACCTGAGCCTGACTGTTAGCCTGACCCTAACTCTAACCCTAAATGTAACCCAGACACTGACACTAACACGGGCCCTACAAGAATCCTATTGCTGAAACTAACTCTAACACTAAACCCTAACCTACCACGGACCCTGACCCTAACACGTTCTAACCCTAACCATCAACCTAACGCTAACTCTAATACTAACCCTAAACTTTAACAATAACCCTGACCCTATACCTGACTATGATCATAACCCTAACTCTGAACTTTGCTTCTACCAGACCCTGACCATAAACCTGACCCTGGCCTTGACCCTAAACCTAAACATGACTCTAACAATGACCACTACATAACACTGTCCCTGACTCAAATGTGGACTTTAACCCAATACCTGAACCTGACCGTAAACCTGACACTCGCCCTGGACTTCACCCTGACCCTGACGCAGGAAAAGACCATAAACCTAACCCTGACCCAAACAGTGACCCTGACCCTGACTCTGACACTAACCCTGCCACTAATGGGAGCAGGAACCTAACTCTAACCCTAAACGTAACCGTGACCCTGACACTAACATGGGCCCTGACACGAAAATAACGCTGAACCTAACCATAAAACTAACGCCTAACATTATCCCTGACACTGACCCTAACCCGGTCTAACCCTAACCCTCAGATTACCTCTAATCCTAACTCTAACCCCACTTTAACAATAATCCTGACCCTCTCCCTGACCCTGATCATAACCCTAACTCTGAACTTTGCCTATGTCAGACCTTAACCTTAAACCTGACTCTGGCCTTGACCTTAACACTGACCCTAACCCTGACTGTAAACCTAACTCTGACCCAATCCATGAGCCTGAACCGAATCGTAACACTAAAGCTAACCCTGATCCTGAACCAACTCATAAAACAGAACCTAAACATAAAGCTGACCTTACCATAACCATAAACCTAATCCTGACCCTGACCCTAACCCTGACACTAAACCTGTCCCAAACCTAACCCTGACCCTGACATGAACCTTGCCCCCAAACAAAAACTTGACCATGACCCTGAACCTGACCCTTAACTTAACCGTCACCCTAACACTGACCCTGACCCTGACTCTGACCGTAACAGTAACCCTGACCCTACTGTGAGCCTGACCCTAAACCTAACCATGATCCTAACCCTAACCCTGACCCCCTACCCTAACCCTAATGCTAACCCTGACCCCAATGATGTCTCACCCTAACCCTGACCCTAAGTCTCTCGCTAACACTAACCCTAACCCTAACCCTAACCCTAACTCGGTCTGAACCCATCTCTGTTCCCAGAAGTGGGGACAACAGTTGCATCCAGGACTCCCAGGGGCTGGGATTGGCTGTGTGGGAGTCACTGGATGAACAGGGCATGGGGTGGTGGGTGAGCCCTGAGAAGCTTGGGGATGGGGTGCGCTCAGGGTGCTCTGGTGGGAGCAGAAAGTTTGGTAAGGAGCCCCCATTCAATGGTGACCACACTTCCCTGACAACAGAGCCCAACGGAATTAGAATCCACGTATCCAGGCACCCCATTACAGAGAAAACCCCCCTGCCCAGCTCATTTCTAGGCACATCCTAAAGGAAGCGACATGTTCTTCTGCTGTACTGAAGCCCTGAGGATGCAGGGAGAAGAGAGCTCACCCGCCATACACGTCCCCTCACTGGCAGGTCATATCAGGCTTCCCCAACGCCTCAGGCCCTTTGGCAAATAAAATCAAAAGGTGACACCAGGGGGCTCAGAGTCAGAGAGTCCCACACCTTTTGATCGAGCGGTATAGCTCTAAGTCTCCTCCCCGTGTGTGTGTGTGTGTGTGTGTGTGTGTGTGTGTGTGCCTCTGGGTGTCTGTGGCTCTGTGTGTAAAGAGGATCTGGCCATGCCATCGTGGGTGGAGATGTCCCGAGCAGGAGCAGGCTGATGAGGGGTTAGATGCCTGGTGGGAAGGTCATGTTTACATCCCAGTGTAATGCTGGCTAAGTGGGATCGGGGTGTGGGGTCTACAGCCTTCTGCCCAGGTTTTTTTCCTGAGAACCTAAAGGGAGGGGACAATGAACCAGGAGCGGGGCGAACCCTAACAGTAACCACTGACCCTGACCCTGACCCTGACACTGTGAGCCTGCCCCAAACCCTAACCCGAGCCCTGACCCTGACCCTGACCCTAACTCTGACCGTGATCCCGACCTGAACCCTAAACCTAAACCTAAGCCTGATGCTGAACCTGATCCGGACCCTGAACCTAAACCTAAGTCTGAGATAACCTAACTATGACTCATCCCTAAACATGACCCTGACCTGACCCTAATCCTAATCCTGACGCTGACCTAACCCTGACCCTAACCCTAACCCTGACCGTGACTGTGTGCCTGACCCTAAACCTAACCCTAAAGGTAACCCTAACACTGACCCTAATATGGACCCTGTACCCAACCGAACACTGACCCTGACCCTAACACTAACCCCTACCCTAAACCAATCCCGAACGCTGACCTTACGCTGTCTAACCCTAACCCTCACCATACCACTACTTCTAACTCTAACCGTAACCCCATCCCAAACTTTTCCCCTAAACCTAAATGTGACCATGAACCGAACATAAAGCAGAGCCTGAACCTAAACCTGGCCCTGGCCCTGACCTTCACCTGAACCTGACCCTGATGCTAATCCTAACCATGACCCTAACACTGACCACTACATAACCCTGTCCCTGACCCGAATGTGGACTTTAAACCAATACATGATCCTGAAGCTAAACCTGACACTGGGCCTAAACCTCACCCTGAACCTGACCCAGACCATGACAATCAACCTAACCCTCACCCTAAGAGTGACCCCGACACAGACCTGAACACTAAACCACACCCTGACTGTGAGCCTGACCTTACTGTAACCCTAAACTTAACCCAGACCCTGACACTAACAAGGGCCGTACCCTGAAACCTAACGCTGAACCTAACCCTAAAACTAACCCCTAACATTATCCCTGAAACTGACCCTAACCCGGTCTAACCCTAACCCTCAACCTAGCTCTAACCCTAACCCTAACCCCACTTTAACAATAATCCTGACCGTCTCCCTGACCCTGATCATAACCCTAACTCTGAAACTTTGCCTATGTCAGACCTTAACCTTAAACCTGACCCTGGCATTGAACATTTTTTTTAAAGATTTTATTTATTTATTTGACAGAGAGAGATCACAAGAAGGCAGAGTGGCAGGCAGAGAGAGAGAGGAGGATACAGGCTCCCTGCTGAGCAGAGAGCCCAAATCGGGACTCGATCCCAGGACCCTGAGATCATGACCTGAGCCGAAGGCAGCTGCTTAACCCACTGAGCTACCCAGGCGCCCTTGGCCTTGACCTTAACAATGACCCTAACATGACTGTAAACCTAACTCTGACCCAATCCGTGATCCTGAACAGAATCGTCACCCTAAATCTCACCCTGATCCTGAACCTACTCATAAAACAGAACCTAAACATAAAGCTGACCTTACCATAACCATGAACCTAACCCTGACCCTGACCCTAACCCTGACACTAAACCTGTTCCCAAACCTAACCCTGACCCTGACATGAACCTTGCCCCCACACCAAATCTTGAACCTGACCCTAAACCTAACCATCATCCTAACACTGACCCTGTCCCTGACTGTGACCTGTAATGCTAACCGTGACCCTACTGTGAGCCTGACCCTAAACCTAACCATGAACCTAACCCTAACCCTGACCCCTACCCTAAGCCTTACGCTAATCCTGACCTCAACGACGTCTAACCCTAAGCCTGACCCTAACCCTAACACTAACCTAGTCTAAACCCAGCTCTGTTCCCTCCAGCAGGGACAACCCCTGCACCCAGGCCTCCCAGGGGCTGGGAGGAGGCTATATGGGGGTCACTGGATGGGCACTGCATTGAGTGGAGTGTGAGCCTTGAGCAGCTTGGGGACCGGCGGCTCAGGGAGCTCTGGTGCAGCAGGAAGTTCGGTAAGGAGCCCCCAGGCAGTGGTGACCTCACTTCCCTGACAACAGAGCCCAACGGAATTGGAACCCACGTATCCAGGCACCCCATTACACAGAAAACCCCCCTGCCCAGCTCATTTCTAGGCACATCCTAAAGGAAGCGACATGTTCTTCTGCTGTACTGAAGCCGAGAGGATTCAGGGAGAAGAGAGCTCACCTGCCATACACGTCCCCTCCGTGGCAGGTCATATCAGGTTTCCCCAATGCCTCAGGCCTTTGGCTAATAAAATCAAAAGGAGACATGTGGGGGCTCAGAGTCAGAGAGTCCCACACCTTCTATTCTAACGGTGTAGCCCTAGGTCTCCTCCCAGTATCTGTGTGTTTGTGTGTGTGTGTGTGTGTGTGTGTGTGTGTGTGTGTGCCACGGGGCTTCTGTGTCTGTGTGTAAAGAGGACCTGGCCATGCCATCGTGGATGGAGATGCCCCAAGCAGGATCAGGCTGATGAGGGGTCAGATGTCTGGTGGGTAAGTCATGTTCACACCCCAGTTTAAGGCTGGTTAAGTGGGATCGGGTGTAGGGTCTACACTCTTCTGCCCAGGGTTTATCCTGAGACCGTGAAGGGATGGGTCCATGACCCAGGAGCGGGGCTAACCCTAACAGTAACCACTAACCGTGACCCTGACACTGACTGTGAGCCTGCCCAAACCCTAACCGAACCCTGACCCTGACCCTGACCCTAACCCTGACCGTGACTGTGTGCCAGACCCTAAACCTAACCCTAAAGGTAACCCTAACCCTGACCCAAATACAGACCCTGAACCTAAACCGAACGATGACCCTGAACCTAACCCTAACACCTACCCTAAACCAAACCCTCACCCTGAACTTATGCTGTCTAACCCTAACCCTCACGATAACACTACTTCTAACTCTAACCCTAACCCCATCCCAAACTTTTCCCCTAAACCTAACTGTGAACCTAACTGTGAACCTGAACCGAACATAAAGCAAAGCCTGAACCTAAACCTGACCATGGCCCTGACCTTCACGTGACCCTGACCCTATTTCTAACCATGAACTTAACCATGACCATAAAACTACCCTGACCCTAACAGTGACCCCGACCCAGACCTGAACACTAAACCAGACCCTGACTGTGAGCCTGACCCTTACTGTAACTCTAAACGTAACCCTGACCCTGAAACTAAAACTGGCCGTACCCCGAATCTTATCGCTGAAGCTAACCCTAACACTAACCCCTAACCCTATCTCAGACCCTGACCCTAACCAAGTCTAACCCTAACCCTCAACCTAACTCTAACCCTAACACTAACCCTAAACTTTAACAATAACCCTTACCCTATACCTGACTATGATCATAACCCTAACTCTGAACTTTGCCTCTACCAGACCCTGACCCTAAACGTGACCCTGGCCCTGACACTAAAACTAACCATGACACTAACATGTCCACTACATAACCTTGTCCCTGACCCAAATGTGGACTTTGAACCAATATCTGATCCTGACCCTAAACCTGACACTGGCCCTAAACTTCACCCTGACCCTGACCCAGGCCATGACCATAAACCTAACTCTGACCCTAACAGTGACCCTAACCCTGACCCTAACACTAACCCTAACACTGAATGTGAGCCTGACCCTAACTCTATCCCTAAACGTAACCCTGACCCTGACACTAACGCGGGCCATACCCTGAATCCTATCGCTGAACCTAACCCTAACACTAAACCCTAACCCTACTACGGACCCTGACCCTAACGAGGTCTAACCCTAACCCTCAACCTAACACTAACCCTAAACCTAACCCTAAACTTTAACAATAACCCGGACCCTATGCCTGATTACGATCATTACCCTTAACCGGAACTTTGCCTATAGCAGACCCTGACCCTAAATCTGACCCTAGCCCTGAACCTAAACCTAACCATGACCCTAACAATGATCACTAAATAATCCTGTCCCTGACTCGAATGTGGACTTTAAACCAATACCTGATCCTGACCGTAAACCTGAAAATGGCCCTAGACTTCACACTGACCCTGACCCAGGCAAAGACCATAAACCTAACCCGGACACTAACAGTGACCCTGACCCTGGCCCTAACACTAACACTGACACTGAATGTGAGCCTGACCCTAAATCTAACCGTAAACGTAACCCTGACCCTGACACACTAACACGGGCCCTGACCTGAAACCTAATGCTGAACCTAACCCTAAAACTAACCCCTAACATTATTCCTGACACTGACCCTAACCCGGTCTAACCCTAACCCTCAACCTAGCTCTAACCCTAACCATAACCCCACTTTAACAATAATCCTGACCCTCTCCCTGACCCTGATCATAACCCTAACTCTGACCGTTGCCTATGTCAGACCTTAACCTTAAACCTGACCCTGGCCTTGACCTTAACACTGACCCTAACCTGACTGTAAACCTAACTCTGACCCAATCCGTGATCCTGAACCGAATCGTAACCCTAAAGGTAACCCTGATCCTGAACCTACTTATAAAACAGAACCTAAACAAAAAGCTGACCTTACCATAACCATGAACCTAAACACTTACCCTGACCCTATCCCTGACACTAAACCTGTCCCAAACCTAACCCTGACCCTGACATGAACCTTGCCCCCAAACCAAAACTGGAACCTGACCCTAAATCTGACCATGACCCTGAACCTGACCCTAAACCTAACCGTCATCCTAACACTGAACCTGTCCCTGACTGTGACCGTAACGCTAACCGTGACCCTACTGTGAGCCTGACCCTAAACCTAACCATGAACCTAACCCTAACCCTGACCCCTACCCTAAGCTTTACGCTAACCCTGACCTCAACGACGTCTAACCCTAACCCTGACCTAAGTATTTCTTAACCCTAACCCTAACACTAACCTAGTCTAAACCCAGCTCTGATCCCTTCAGCGGGAACAACAGCTGCACCCAGGCCTCCCAGGGGCTGGGTGGAGGGTATATCGGGGTCATGGATTGGCACTGCATTAAGTGGAGTGTGAGCCTTGAGCAGCTTGCGGACCGGCGGCTCAGGGGAGCTCTGGTGGAGCAGGAAGATCGGTAAGGAGCCCCCAGGCAGTGGTGACCTCACTTCCCTGACGACAAAGCCCAACGGAATTGGAACCCACGTATCCAGGCACCCCATTACAGAGAAAAAACCCCTGCCCAGCTCATTTCTAGGCACATCCTAAAGAAAGCGACATGTTCTTCTTCTGTACTGAAGCTGAGAGGATGCAGGGAGAAGAGAGCTCGCCCACCAGACACGTCCCCTCCCTGACAGGTCATATCAGGTTTCCCCAACGCCTCAGGCCCTTTGGCTAATAAAATCAAAAGGTGACACCAGGGCGCTCAGAGTCAGAGAGTCCCACACATTCTATTCGACCGGTGTAGCCCTAGGTCTCCTCCCTGTCTCTCTGTGTGTGTGTGTGTGTGTGTGTGTGTGTGTGTTTTGCCACTGGGTTTCTGTGTCTGTATGTAAAGAGGACCTGGCCATGCCATCGTGGATGGAGATGCCCCAAGCAGGATCAGGCTGATGATGGGTTAGATGCCTGGTGGGCCAGTCATGAGTCCATGACCCAGGAGCGGGGCAAACCCTAACAGTAACCACTAACCGTGACCCTGACACTCACTCTGAGCCTGCCCCAAACCCTAACCCGAACCCTGACCCTGACCCTAACCTGACCGTGATCCCGACCTGAACCCTTAATCTGAACCTGAGCCTGACACTGACCCTGTCCGGATCCTGGACGTAAAACCAACTCTGAGAAAATCTAGCTATGACTCATCGCTAACCATGACCCTGACCCTGACCCTAAACCTAACACTGACCTTGAACTAACCCTGACCCTAACCGAACCCTGTCCGTGACTGTGTGCCTGACCCTAAAGTTAACCCTAAAGGTAACCCTAACCCTGACCCTAATACGGAACCTGAACCTAAACCGAACACTGACCCTGACCCTAACACTAATCCCTACCCTAACCAAACCCTCACCCTGAACTTACGCTGTCTAACCCTAACCCTCACGATAACACTACTTCTAACTCTAACACTAACCCCATCCCAAACTTTTCCCCTAAACCTAACTGTGAACCTGAACAGAACATAAAGCAAAGCCTGAACCTAAACCTGACCCTGGCCCTGACCTTCATGTGACCCTGACCCTGACCCTAATTCTAACCATGACCTTAACACTGACCACTACAAAACCCTGTCCCTGACCCGAATGTGGACTTTAACCAATACCTGATCCTGACGCTAAACCTGACACTGGCCCTAAACTTCACTCTGACACTGACCCAGGCCATGACCATCAACCTAACCCTGACCCTAACAGTGACCCTGACCCAAACCTAACACTAACCCTGAGACTGAATGTGAGCCTGACCCTAACTCTACCCCTAAACGTAACCCTAACCCTGACACTGCCACGGGTCCTTCACCGATCCTATCGCTGAACCTAACCCTAACACTATACTCTAACCCTACCGCAGATCCTGACCCTAACCAAGTCTAACCCTAACCCTAACCCTCAACCTAACTCTAACCCTAACACTAACCCTAAACTTTAACAATAACCCTTACCCTATACCTGACTATGATCATAACCCTAACGCTGAACTTTGCCTCTACCAGACCCTGACCCTAAACCTGACCCTGGCCCTGACCCTAAACCTAACCATGACACTAACACTGACCACTACATAACCTTGTCCCTGACCCAAATGTGGACTTTGAACCAATACCTGATCCTGACCCTAAACCTGACACTGGCTCTAAACTTCACCCTGACCGTGACCCAGGCCATGACCATAAACCTAACCCTGAGCCTAATAGTGATCCCGACCCTGACCTGAACACTAAACCTGAGCCTGACTGTTAGCCTACCCTACTCTAACCCTAAATGTAACCCTGAGCCTGACACTAACGCGGGCCCTTCCCCGAATCCTATTGCTGAAACTAACCCTAACACTAACCCCTAACCTACCACGGACCCTGACCCTAACAAGTTCTAACCCTAACCATCAACCTAACGCTAACCCTAACACTAACGCTGAACTTTAACAATAACCCTGACCCTATACCTGACTATGATCATAACCCTAAACTTTGCCTATACCAGACACTGACCCTAAACCTAACCCTGAACTTTGCTATTAGAGACCCTGATCCTAAACTTGACCATGGCCCTGACCCTAAACCTAACCATAACACTAACATTGACTACTGCATAACCTTGTCCCAACCCAAATGTGGACCTTGAACCAATACCTGATCCTGACCCTAAGCCTGACACTGCCCTAATTTATACCCTGACCCTGACCCAGGCCATGACCATAAACCTAACCCTGACCCTAACAGTTACCTAACCCTGACCCTAACCCTGACCTAACACTAACCCTGACACTGAATGTGAGCCTGACCCTAACTCTACCCCTAAATGTAACCCTGACCCTGACACTAACACCTGCCCTCCGTGAATCCTATCGCTGAAACTAACCCTAACACTAAACCCTAACCCTAACACGGACCCTGACCCTAACGAGGGCTAACCCTAACCTTCAACCTAACTCTAACCCTAAACCTAACCCTAAACATTAACAATAACCCGGACCCTATGCCTGATTATGATCATTACCCTTACCCGGAACTTTGCATATAGCAGACCCTGACCCTAAATCGGACCCTGGCCCAGACTCTAAACCTAAACATGACCCTAACAATGACCACTACATAATCCTGTCCCTGGCCCGAATGTGGACTTTAAACCAATACCTGAACCTGACCGTAAACCTGACACTGGCCCTAGAGTTCACCCTGACCCTGACCCAGGCAAAGACTATAAACCTAACCCTGACTCTAACAGTGATGCTGAACCTGACCCTAACACTAACCCTGAAACTGAATGGGAGCCTGACCCTAACTCTAACCCTAAACATAACCCGCACCCTGACACTAAAACGGGCCCTGACCCGAAACCTAACGCTGAACCTAACCCTAAAACTAACCCCTAACATTATCCCTGACACTGACCCAAACCCGGTCTAACCCTAACCCTCAACCTAGCTCTAACCCTAACCCTAACCCCACTTTAACAATAATCCTGACCCTCTCCCTGACCCTGATCATAACCCTAACTCTGAACTTTGCCTATGTCTGAACTTAAACTGAAACCTGACCCTGGCCTTAACCTTAACTCTGACCCTAACCCTGACTGTAAACCTAACTCTGACCCAATCCGTGATCCTGAACAGAATCGTCACCCTAAATCTCACCCTGATCCTGAACCTAATCATAAAACAGAACCTAAACGTAAAGCTGACCTTACCATAACCATGAACCTAACCATGACCCTGACCCTAACCCTGACACTAAACCTGTCCCAAACCTAAACCTGACCCTGACATGAACCTTGCCCCCACACCAAAACTTGAACCTGACTCTAAATCTGACCATGACACTGAACCTGACCCTAAACCTAACCGTCATCCTAACACTGACACTGTCCCTGTGACCATAACGCTAACCGTGACCCTACTGTGAGCCTGACCCTAAACCTAACCATGAACCTAACCCTAAACCTGACCCCTACCCTAAGCTTTACGCTAACCCTGACCTCAACGACGTCTAACCCTAACCCTGACCCTAAGTCTTTCTTAACCCTAACAATAACACTAACCTATTCTAAACCCAGCTCTGTTCCTTCCAGCGGGGACAACAGCTGCACCTAGGGATCCCAGGGGCTGGGAAGAGGCTGTATGGGGGTCACTGGATGGGCCCTGCATTGAGTGGAGTGTGAGCCTTGAGCAGCTTTGGGACCGGCAGCTCAGGGAGCTCTGGTGCAGCAGGAAGTTCGGTAAGAGAGCCCCCAGGCAGTGGTGACCTCACTTCCCTGATGACAGAGCCCAAGGGAATTGGAACTCACGTATCCAGGCACCCCATTACAGAGAAACCCCCCATGCCCAGCTCATTTCTAGGCACATCCTAAAGGAAGCGACATGTTCTTCTGCTGTACTGAAGCTGAGAGGATGCAGGGAGAAGAGAGCTCGCCCGCCAGACAAGTCCCCTCCCTGGAAGGTCATATCGGGTTTCCCCAACGCCTCAGGCCCTTTGGCTAATAAAATCAAAAGGGGACACCAGGGGGCTCAGAGTCAGAGAGTCCCACACGTTCTTATCGACCAGTGTAGACCTAGGTCTCCTCCGTGTGTCTGCTCTGCTGTGTGTGTGTGTGTGTGTGTGTGTGCTTGTGTGTGTGTGCCACTGGGTTTCTGTGTCTGTGTGTAAAGAGGACCTGGCTATGCCATCGTAGGTGGAGATGACCCAAGCAGGATCAGGCTGATGAGGGTTTAGATATCTGGTAGGCAAGTCATGTTCACACCCCAGTTTAAGGCTGCTTAAGTGGGATCGGGTGCCCTTCTGCCCAAGTTTTATCTGAGACCCTGAAGGGATGGGTACATGACCCAGAAGAGGGGCTAACCCTATCAGAAACCACTAACCCTGACCCTGACACTGACTGTGAGCCTGCCCTAAAACCTAACCCAAGCCCTGACCCTGACCCTGACCCTGACTGTGATCCTGACCTGAACCCTAAACCTAAACGTAAGCCTGACACTGACCCTGATGTGGACCCTGAACCTAAAACTAACTCTGACATTACCGTAACCATGAATCAAACCTAACCAGGACCCTGACCCTGACCCTAATCCTAACCACGACGCTGACCTAACCCGGACCCTAACCCTACGCCTGACCGTGACTGTGAGCCTGACGCTAACCCTAAACCTAAAGGTAACTCTAACCATGACCCTCTAAGGACCCTGAACCTATACCTAATGCTGACCCTGACCCTAACACTAACCCCTACCCTAAACCAAACCCTAACCCTGACCTTATGCTGTCTAACCCTAACCCTAACCATAACCCTACTTCTAACTCTAACCCAAACCCCAATCCCAAACCCTACCGCCAAAACCTAACTGTGACACTGAACCGAACATTGACCCTATACCAAAGCCTGACCCTCAACCTGACCCTGGCCCTGACCTTTACCTGACCCTGCATCTGAACCTAATCCTAACCTTGACACTAACTCTGACAACTACATAATCCTGTCCCTGACCTGAATGTGGACTTTAAACCAATACCTGAACCTGACCCTAAAAAGGACACTGAGCTAATCTTCACCCTGACCCTGACCCAGACCATGACGATAACCTAACACTGACCCTTACAGTGACCCCGACAATCAACTGAACACTAAACCTAACCCTGACTGTGAGACTGAACCTAAGTCGGACCCTAAATGTAACCCTGACCCTGACACTAACATGGGCCCTCCCCCGAAACGTATCTCTGAACCTAACCCTTAACACAAACCCCTAACCCTACCACGGACCCTGACCCTAACAAGTTCTAACCCTAACCGTGACCCTAACAAGTTCTAACCCTAACCGTCAACCTAACGCTAAACATAGAACTAACCCTAAACATTAACAATAACCCTGACCCTATACCTGACTATGATCATAACCCTAACCCTGAACTTTGCCTATACCAGACCCTGACCCTAAACCTGACCCTGGCCGTGACCCTAAACCTAACCATGACCCTAACAATGACCACTACATAACCTTGTCCCTGACCTGAATGTGGACTTTAAACCAATACCTGATCCTGACCGTAAACCTGACACTGGCCCTGGACTTCACCCTGACCCCGACCCAGGCAAAGACCAAAACATAAGCCTGACCCTAACAGTGACCTTGACCCTGAACCTAACACTAACCCTGACACTGAATGTGAGCCTGACCCTATCTCTAACCATAAACGTAACCCTGAACGTGACACGAACACGGGCCCTGACCCGAAACCTAACGCTGAACCTAACCCTAAAACTAACCCCTAACATTATCCCTGACACTGACCCTACCCCGGTCTAACCCTCACCTGCAACCTACCTCTAACCCTAAACCTAACCACACTTTAACAATAATCCTGACCCTCTCCCTGACCCTGATCATAACCCTAACTCTGAACTTTGCCTATGTCAGACCTTAACCTTAAACCTGACCCTGGCCTTGACCGTAATACTGACCCTAACCCTGACTGTAAACCTAACTCTGACCCAATCCGTGATCCTGAACAGAATCATAACCGTAAAGTTAACCCTGATCCTGAATCTACTCATGAAACAGAACCTAGACATAAAGCTGACGTTACCATAACCATGAACCTAACCCTGACCCTGACCCTAACCCTGACACTAAACCTGTCCCAAACCTAACCCTGACCCTGACATGAACCTTGCCCCCCCCAAACCAAAACTTGAAACTGACCGTCAATCTGACCATGACCCTGCCTGGACATAAACCTGTCAGCCTAACACTGACCCTGACCCTGACTATGACCGTAATGCTAACCCTGAACCTACTGTGATCCTGATCATAAACCTAACCATGAACCTAACCCTAACACTGACCCCTACCCTAAGCCTTACGCTAACCCTGACCCCAAAGACGTCTAACCCTAACCCTGACCCTACGTCTTTCTTAGACCTAACCCTAACACTAAACTGTTCTAAACCCAGCTCTGTTCCCTCCAGCGGGGAAAACAGCTGCACCCAGGCCTCCCAGGGTCTGGGAGGAGGCTGTATGTGGGTCAATGGATGGGCACTGCATTGAGTGGAGTGTGAGCCTTGAGCAGCGTGGGTACCGGCAGCTCAGGGAGCTCTGGTGGAGCAGGAAGTTAGGTAAGGAGCCCCCAGGCAGTGGTGCCCTCACTTCCCTGACGACAGAGCCCAACGCAATTGGAACCCACGTATCCAGGCATCCCATTACAGAGAAACGCCCTTCCCAGCTCTATCTAGGCACATCCTAAAGGAAGCACCACGTTCTTCTACTGTACTGAAGCCCAGAGGATGCAGTGAGAAGTGAGCTCGCCCGCCAGACACGTCTCCTCCCTGGCAGGTCATATCAGGTTTCCCCAACGCCTCAGGCCCTTTGGCTAATAAAATCAAAAGGTGACACCAGTGGGCTCAGAGTCAGAGAGTCCCACACCTTCTGATCTATGGGTGTAGCCCTAGGTGTCCTCCCTGTCTCTGCGTGTGTGTGTGTGTGTGTGTGTGTGTGTGTGTGTGTGCCTCTGGGTGTCTGTGTGTCTGTGTGTCTGTTGCAAAGAGGACCTGGCCATGCCATCGTGGGTGGAGATGCCCCAAGCAGGATGAGGCTGATATGGGGTTAGATGTCTGGTGGGTAAGTCATGTTCACACCCCAGTTTAAGGCTGATTAAGTGGGATTGGTTATAGGGTCTACACCCTTCTGCCCAGGGGTTATATCCTGAGACACTGAATGGATGAGTCCATGACTCAGGAGCGGGGCTAACCCTAACAGTAACCACTAACCCTGACCCTGACACTGACTGTGAGCCTGCCCCAAACCCTAACCCAAGCCCTGACCCTGACTCTGACCCTGACCCTGACTGTGATCCTTACCTGAACCCTAAACAGAAACTAAAACCTGGCAAGGATCCTGATTTGGACCCTGAACCTAAACCTAACTCTGACATTACCGTAAATATGATGAATTCCTAACCATGACGCAGACCCTGACCCTAATACTAACCCTGACGCTGACCTAACCCTGACCCTAACACTAACCTAACACTGAATATGAGCCTGAACCTAACCCAAACCCTAAACGTAACCCTGACCCTGACACTCACACGGGCCCAGACCCGAAATGTAATGCTGAACATAACCCTAAAACTGACCCCTAAAATTATCCCTGAAACTGACCCTAACCCAGTCTAATCCTAACCCTCAACCTACCTCTACCTATAACCACTTTAACAATTATCCTGACCCTCTCCCTGAACCTGATCATAACCCTAACTCTGAACTTAGCCTACGTCAGAACTTAGCATTATTACTGACCCTGGCCTTGACCTTAACACTGACCCTAACCCTGACTGTAAACCCAACTCTGACCCAATCCGTAATCCTGAACAGATTAGTAACCCTAAAGCTAACCCTGATCCTGAACCTACTCATAAAACAGATCCTAAACATAAAGCTGACCTTACCATAACCATGAACCTAACCCTGACCCTGACCCTAACCCTGACACTAAAACTGTCCCAAACCTAACCCTGACCTGACATGACCTTACCCCAAACCAAAACTTGAACCTGACCCTATAACTGACCATGACCCTAAAACTGACCCTAAACCTAACCGTGAGTCTAACACTGACCCTGACCCTGACTCTGACCGTAACTCTAACCCTAAACCTACTGTGATCCTGACCCAAAACCTAACCATGAACCTAACCCTAACCCTGACCCCTACCCTAAACCTTACGCTAACCCTGACCCCAAAGACGTCTAACCCTAACCCTGACCCTAAGTCATTCTTAACCCTAACCCTAACACTAACCTGGTCTAAACCCAGCTCTGTTCCCTCCAGCGGGGAAAACAGCTGCACCCAGGCCTCCCAGTGGCTGGGGGGAGGCTGTAAGGGGGTCACAGGATGGGCACTGCATTGAGTGGAGTGTGAGCCTTGAGCAGCTTGGGGACCGGCGGCTCAGTGAGCTCTGGTGGAGCAGGAAGTTCGGTAAGGAACCCCCAGGAAGTGGTGACCTCACTTCCCTGACGACAGAGCCCAACGCAATTGGAACCCACGTACCCAGGCACCCCATTACAGAGAAAAACCCCATGCCCAGCTCATTTCTAGGCACATCCTAAAGGAAGCGACATGTTCTCTGTGGTACTAAATTGAGCGGATGCAGGGAAAAGAGAGCTCGACCGCTAGACACGTCCCCTCCCTGGCAGGTCATATCAGGTTTCCCCAATGCCTCAGGCCCTTTGGCTAATAAAATTAAAAGGTGACACCAGGGGGCTCAGAGTCAGTGAGTCCCACACCTCTTATCCACTTGTGTAGCCCTAGGTCTCCTCCCTGTCTGTGTGTGTGTGTGTGTGTGTGTGTGCGTGTGCCTCTGGGTGTCTGTGTGTCTGTGTGTAAAGAGGACCTGGCCATGCCATCCTGGGTGGAGATGCCCCAAGCAGGATCAGGCTGACGAGGGGGTAGATGTCTGGTGGGCAAGTCATGTTCACACCCCAGTTTAAGGCTGGTTAAGTGGGATCGGGTGTAGGGTCTACACCAATCTGCCCAGGGTTTATCCTGAGACCCTGAAGGGATTGGGTACATGACCCAGGAGCGGGGCTAAACCTAACAGTAACCACTAACCCTGACCCTGACACTGATGTGTGTCTGCCCAAACCCTAACCCAAGTCCTGACCCTGACCCTGACACTGACTGTGATCCTGACCTGAACCCTAAACCTAAACCTAAGCCTGACACTGACCCTGATGTGGACCCTGAACCTAAACCTAACTCTGATATTACCGTAACCATGATTCAAACCTATCCAGGACCCTGACCCTGACCCTAATCCTAACCCTGACGCTCACCTAACCCAGACCCTAACCCTACCCCTGACCGTGACAGTGTGCTTGACCCTAACCCTAAACCTAATGGTAACTCTAACGATGACCCTAATAAGGACCCTGAACCTACACATCATGCTGACCCTGACCTTAACACTAACCCGTAACCTAAACCAAACCCTAACCCTGACCTTACGCTGTCTCTCCCTAACCCTAACCATAACCCTACTTCTAACTCTAACCCTAACCCCAATCCCAAAAAACTACCGCCCAAAACCTAACTGTGACAGTGAACCAAACATTGACCCTATACCAAAGCCTGACCCTCAACATGACCCTGGTGCTGACCTTTACCGGACCATGACTCTGACCCTAATCCTTACCTTTACACTAACCCTGACCACTACATAACCCTGTCCATGACCCGAATGTGGACTTTAAACCAATACCTGAACCAGCCCCTAAAACCGGACACTGGCGCTAAACTTCACCCTGACCCTGACCCAGACCATGATGATAACCTAACCCTGACCCTTACAGTGACCCCGACAATCAACTGAACACTAAACCTGACCTTGACTGTGAGACTGAACCCTACTCAAACTCTAAATGTAACCCTGACCCTGACACTAACATGGGCCCTCCCCCGACTCCTATCTCTGAACCTAACCCTAACACTAACCCCTAACCCTACCACGGACCCTGACCCTAACAATTTCTAACCCTAACCGCCAACCTAACGCTAAACGTAAAACTAACCCTAAACTTTAACAATAACCCTGACCCTATACCTGACTAAGATCATAACCCTAACCCTGAACTTTGCCTATACCAGACCCTGACCCTAAACTGGACACTGGCCCTGACCCTAAACCTAACCATGACCCTAAAATGACCACTACATAACCCTGTCCCTGACCCGAATGTGGACTTTAAAAAAAACCGATACCTGATCCTGACCGTAAAACCTGACACTGGCCTTAGACTTCACCCTGACCCCGACCCAGGCCAAGACCAGAAACCTAAGCCTGACCTTAACAGTGACACTGACCCTCAGCCTAACACTAAACCTGACACTGAATGTGAGCCTGAACATATCTCTAACCCTAAACGTAACCCTGACCCTGACACTAACACGGGCCCTGACCCGAAACCTAACACTGAACTTAACCCTAAAACTAACCCCTAACATTATCCCTGACACTGACCCTAACCCGGCCTAACCCTCACCTGCAACCTACCTCTAACCCTAAACCTAATCACACTTTAACAATAATCCTGACCCTCTCCCTGACCCTGATCATAACCCTAAGTCTGAACTTTGCCTATGTCAGACCTTAACATTAAACCAGACCCTGGCCTTGAACTTAATACTGACCCTAACCCTGACTGTAAACCTAACTCTGACCCAAACCGTGAGCCTGAACAGATTAGTAACCCTAAAGCTAACCCTGATCCTGAACCTACTCATGAAACAGAACCTAAACATAAAGCTGACCTTACCATAACCATGACCTAACCCTGACCCTGACCTAACCCTGACACTAAACCTGTCCCAAACCTAACCCTGACCTGACATGACCTTGGCCCAAACCAAAACTTGAACCTGACCCTATAACTGACCATGACACTGAACCTGGCCCTAAACCTAACCGTGAGCCTAACACTGACCCTGAGCCTGACTCTGACCGTAACGCTAACCCTGAACCTACTGTGATCCTGACCCTAAACCTAACCATGAACCTAACCCTAACCCTGACCACTACCCTAAACCTTACGCTAACCCTGACCCCAAAGACGTCTAACCCTAACCCTGACCCTAAGTCATTCTTAACCCTAACCCTAACACTAATCTGGTCTAAATCCAGCTCTGTTCCCTCCAGCGGGGAAAACAGCTGCATGCAGTCCTCCCAGGGGCTGGGGGGAGGCTGTATGGGGGTCATAGGATGGGCACTGCATTGAGTGGAGTGTGAGCCTTGAGCAGCTTGGGGACCGGCGAATCAGGGAGCTGTGGGAAGCAGGAAGTTCGGTAAGGAACCCCCAGGCAGTGGTGACCTCACTTCCCTGACGACAGAGCCCAACGGAATTGGAACCCACGTGTCCAGGCAACCCATTACAGAGAAAACCGCCGTGCCCAGCTCATTTCTAGGCACCTCCTAAAGGAAGCGACATGTTCTTCCGTTGTACTGAAGCCGAGAGGATGCAGGGAAAAGGGAGCTCGCCCGACAGACACGTCCCCTCCCTGGCAGGTCATATCAGGATTCCTCAACGCCTCAGGCCCTTTGGCTAATAAAATCAAAAGGGGACACCAGAGGGCCCAGAGTCAGAAAGTCCCAACTGTCTGATCGACCAGTGTAGCCCTAGGTCTCCTCCCGGTCTCAGTGTGTGTGTGCGTGCGTGTGCCTCTGGGTGTCTGTGTGTCTGTGTGTAAAGAGGAGCTGGCCATGCCATCGTGGGTGGAGATGTCCCAAGCAGGATCAGGCTGATGAGGGGTTAAAGGTCTGGTGGGCAAGTCACGTTTACACCCCAGTTTAAGGCTGGTTAAGTGAGATTGGCTGTAGGGTCTACACCCTTCTGCCCAGGGTTTATCCTGAGACCTTGAAGGGATGGGTCCATACCCAGGACCGGGGCTAACCCCAACATTAACCACTAACCCAGAACCTGACACTGACTGTGAGCCTGCGCCTAACCTTAACCCAAGCCCTGACCCTGACCCTGACCCTGACTGTGATCCTGACCTGAACCCTAAACTTATACCTAAGCCTGACACACACCCTGATGTGGACCCTGAACCTAAACCTAATGCTGATATTACTGTAACCAAGACTCACACACCTAACCATGACCCTGAACCTGACCCTAATCCTAACCCTGATGCTGACCTAACCCTGACCCTAACCCTAAACCTGACCGCGACTGTGAGCCTGACGCTAACACTAAACCTAAAGGTAACTCTAACCATGACCCTAATACGGACCCTGAACCTGAACCTAACGCTGACCCTGACCCTAACACTAACCGCTACCCTAAACCAAACCCTAACCCTGACCTTACACTGTTTAACCCTAACCCTAACCATAACCCAACTTCTAACTCTAACCCTAACCACAATCCCAAACCCTACCGCCCAAAACCTAACTGTGACACTGAACCGAACATTGACCCTAAACCAAAGCCTGACCCTAAACCTGACCCTGGCCCTGAATTTCACCTGACCCTGAGCCTGACCCTAATCCTAACCATGACACTAACACTGACCACTACATAACCCTGTCCCTGACCCGAATGTGGACTTTAAACCAATACCTGAACCTGACCCTAAACCTGACACTGGTGCTAAAATTCACCCTGACCCTGACCAAGACCATGACCATAAACCTAACCCGGACCCTAACAGTGACCCCGATCCTGACCTGAACACTAATCCTGACCCTGACTGTGAGCCTGACCCTAAATCTAACCCTAAATGTAACCCTGACCCTGACACTAACACGGGCCCTTCCCCGAATCCTATCGCTGAACCCAACCCAAACACTAATCCCTAACCCTACCACGGACCCTAATCCTAACAAGTTCTAACACAAAACATCAACGAAACGCTAACCCTAACACTAACCCTAAACTTTAACAACCCTGACCTTATACCTGACTATGATCATAACGCTAACCCTGAACTTTGCCTATACCAGACCCTGACCCTATACCTGAACCTGGCCCTGAACCTAAACATAACCATGACCCTAACACTGACCACGAAATAACCCTGTTGCCCACCCGAATGTGGACTTTAAACCAATACCTGATCCTGACAGTAAACCTGACACTGGCCCTAGACTTCACCCTGACCCTGACCCATGCAAAGACCAGAAACGTAACCCTGACCCTAACAGTGACCCTGACCCTGACCCTAACTATAACCCTGACACTCAATATGAGCCTGACCCTAACTCTAACCCTAAACGTAACCCTGACCCTGACACTAACACGGGTCATGACCCGAAACCTAATGCTAAACCTAACGCTAAAACTAACCCCTAACATTATCAATGACACTGACCTTAACCTGGTCTAACCCTAACCCTCAACCTACCTAGTCCTAACCCTAACCCCACTTTAACAATAATCCTGACCCTCTACCTGACCCTGATCATAACCCTATCTCTGAACTTTGCCTATGTCAGAACTTAACCTTAAACCTGACCCTGGCCTTGACCTTAACACTGACCCTACCCCTGAATGTACACCTAACTCTGACCCAATCCATGATCCTGAACATAATCGTAACCCTAAAGCTAACCCTGATTCTGAACCTACTCATAAAACAGATCCTAAACATAAAGCTGACCTTACCATAAGCATGAACCTAACCCTAACCCTGACCCTAACCCTGACACTAAACCTGTCCCAAACCTAACACTGACCCTGACATGAACCTTGCCCCCAAACCAAAACTTGAACCTGACACTAAATCTGACCATGACCCTGAACCTGACCCTAAACTTAACAGTAAACCTAACACTGACCCTGACACTGACTCTGACCGTTACGCTAACCGTGACCCTACTGTGAGCCTGACCCTAAACCTAACCATGAACCAAACCCTAACCCTGACCCCTACCCTAAGCCTTACGCTAACCCTTACCCCAACGACGTCTAAACCTAACCCTGACCATAAGTCTTTCTAAACCCTAACCCTAACACTAACCTAGTCTAAACCCAGCTCTGTTGCCTCCCCCCGCGGGGGAGAACAGCTACACCCAGGCCTCTCAGGGGCTGGGTGGAGTCTGTATGGGGGTCACTGGATGGGCACTGTATTGAGTGGAGCGTGAGCCTGAGCAGCTTGCGCACCAGCGGCTCAGGGAGCTCTGATACAGCAGGAAGTTCGGTAAGGAGCCCCCAGGCAGTGATGACCTCACTTCCCTGATGACAGAGCCCAACGGATTTGGAACCCACGTATCCAGGCACCCCATTACAGAGAAAATCCCCCTGCCCAGCTCATTTCTAGACACATCCTAAAGGAAGTGACATTTTCTTCTGCTGTACTGAAGCTGAGAGGATGCAGGGAGAAGAGAGCTCGCCCACCAGATACGTCGCTCCCATCAGGTCATATCAGTATTCCCCAATGCCTCAGACCCTTTGGCTAATTAAAATCAAAAGGTGACACCAGGGGGCTCATAGTCAGAGAGTCCCACACCTCTTATTGACCGGGTGTAGCCCTAGGTCTCTTCCCCGTTTCTTGTGTGTGTGTGTGTGTGTGTGTGTGTGTGGTTGCATCTGGGTGTCTGTGTGTCTGTGTGTAAAGAGGACCTCGCCATGCCATCGTGGGAGGAGATGCCCCAAGCAGGATCAGGCTGATGAGGGTTTAGATGTCTGGTGGGCAAGTTATGTTCACACACCAATTTAAGGCTGGTTAAGTGGGATCGGGTGGAGGGTCTACACCCTTCTGCACAGGGTTTATCCTGAGACCCTGAACATATGGGTCCATGACCCAGGAGCGGGGCTAACCCTAACAGTAACAACTAACCCTGACAATGACACTGACTGTGAGCCTGCCCCAAACCCTAACCTAAACCCTGACACTGACCCTGACCCTGACACCATTATGCCCCGCCAATGCTTAAGGACGAAGAGGGCACAAACACGAATTGTGACCCTCAGCGTGAGTCCTGTCCTCTAGGAAGTCCTCTCAGTGGCTGGACCATTAGACGTCATAATGGGCTTGCCATGCCCCTAGGCCCCAAGTTTTAACCAGCTTTCTGGTTGTCCAGTCGCCCCTCCCCAGGGCTCTGCTCTGGAAACTCTCTTTTGGTGGGACACCTGAGGTAAAAACAAAACAAAACCGACTCCTCCCATCTCAAAGAATAACCCCAAACTCTTGGGATCGGGCCAAATGCCCAGAGACGAAGACTCGTCCATGGCCCATGAGGCCACCCGGACATTCCACGGCCATCAGTGACACAATATCCAGACACAAAAGCCTGAATAAATGCCTCACACTCACTCTTTCTTCATATCCCGAAGAGTTCTACTCACGGTCTGTAGATCGGGCCTGCCATACTTATGTCCCCAAACGTAAGCGGAGTTAGTGTTTTCAGACTTCTATCCCCACGCTCCTGGCCCACACACCCTCCAGGCTGGGGCCCCGGGAGCCACACATCAGGTCTGTGCCTGCCCACTCCACTGGAATTCTGCCCATTTCACTTGACCACATGCCGCCAAATAGGAGGAGAAACCTTCACAATCCCTGAAGCCATCCCAATTGTGTAGGCCGCCCGGGACAAACAAGGGCGTCTGACAACAGCTGAGCATCTACCTCCACTCATACCGTAGTTGGATGTCATCAGGGTAGTAGATTGAACCTCACAGGTCCCTAGGCCGTAATCAGATCCATTGCTTTGGTTTCCAGGCATCTCTCCTCAGAGGCATGTTTTCAAATACCAGCATGCGGGGGTTTCCGGAGGCAAATCTTGTCTCGACATGGGAAAATATCAGGCTAGACCTGTGTCAAAACTTCCGGTTAGGAGAATCCTTCAGGGCCCGGTGCCACCACCCCTTTCCAAGGTCTCCATGGACACAAACCCACATTAGGATCCATCCGCAGGAGAGTCCATTTCAACTCTGGCTTCTCCGTTGCTCCCCAAAAACCAGCAAATAGAACCTGTCTTGTCGCTAGCAGACAATTGAGATGCGAGGCGGGTTGCCCAGGTCTCTGCCCTTAGAAACCTGCTCTGGCTTCGTTCCTTATGGAACGTCCTGGACCCATCCAAAAGGTCTCAAATGTCCCGCAGAAGGAATCCTTGCGTTTTGGAGCCTCTCACAACTCCCAACGTGGGAAAACCGTGATGGCTTTCTGAAGCCCGCCCACCCCCTTTCTGAAGGGGAAATCATGGACAGGAAATCCAACCTGAGCCAACATCTGATCCTCGCCCTGAATTCAGATGCACGACATCTCGATTTAGCTCTGCAGAGTGTGCCGGCCTTGCCCTCGCCCTTAAACCTATGTGAAACTTCTGTTCTCCAACGTCCGTCCTCACACTCCTGGCCCCCAAGAACTCACGTTTGGCAATTCTGGACCCACAAGGCAGCACTCTGCCTGCCCGCCAGAAAAAAAAAAAACAAAACAAATGTTGCCCTATGGAGCTTCCCAGACACCCGAAATGAGGATAGATCTACATGGCACCCTTCTGTACAGAAGTTATATCGACAAATCTGGGCACTAATACACTGTCTGACACAGCCTGAGCCCGGACTTCCTGACCAACACCCAGACAGCTGACTGCACAATGAGCACAACAGACCCGCCATGGCCTTAGCTCGTCCTCTATTCCCAACCTAGCTTCTCAGGCTTCAGAACATAGACCTTAACTCCCACACCCCGCCAAGGGGTGAATGTGATGCAGAAATCAGAACTCCTCCTTCCCTATGGCAAGAAACCTTGTGGTTGGCATGTTGTCCCACGTTCAGTGTAGGGAGAAACCAGCGTTCACCATGAGGCCCCGCCCATGCTTGAGTACGAAGAGGGCACAAACACGCATTGTGACCCTCAGCGTGAGTCCTGTCCTCTAGTAAGTCCTCTCAGTGGCTGGACCATTAGACGTCATAATGGGCTTGCCATGCCCCTAGGCCCCAAGTTTTAACCAGCTTTCTGGTTGTCCAGTCGCCCCTCCCCAGGGCTCTGCTCTGGAAACTCTCTTTTGGTGGGACACCTGAGGTAAAAACAAAACAAAACCGACTCCTCCCATCTCAAAGAATAACCCCAAACTCTAGGGATCGGGCCAAATGCCCAGAGACGAAGACTCGTCCATGGCCCATGAGGCCACCCGGACATTCCACGGCCATCAGTGACACAATATCCAGAGACAAAATCTTGAGCAAGCGTCTCACACTCGCCCCCTTCTTCATATGCCGAAGAGATCTCCTCACGATCTGTAGATCAGTCCTGCAATACCTACGACCCAAAACCTAAGCCGAGTTTATGTTTTCAGACAACTGTCCCCACAGCCCTGGCCCACAAAACATACAGGCACAGGTTCTTGGAGCCAAACCTGAGGACTGTACCTGGGAATTCTGCCCATTCCATTGGCCACAAACCGAGAAAAAGGATGATAAACCTCCAAAGTGCCCGGCGCCATCCCAATAGTGTTGACTGCCCAGGAAAAACAAGGGCGGTCTGACACCAGCTGAGCCTCTACCTGCACTTAGACCCTTGGACAGATGTCCCCAGAGATAAATTGGAATGAGCAGGCCCCTAGATCCTAATAGGATCCATTGCTTTGTTGTCTAGGCATCACTCCTCAGAGGCCTGGATTCCAATAGCAGCAAATGGCTGTTTCTTGAGGCACCCATCAGAACAAATCTCGTCTCCACGTGGGAATCTTGCACGTTGGAGCTGTGTCAAAGCCTCTGGTTAGGAGAACCCATCAGGGACCCTGTGCCACTGCTTCATTCCACGTTCTCCATGGACACAAACCCACATTAGGACCCATCCACAAGAGAGTCCATTTCAACTCAACCCTCTCAGTTTCTCCCCCAGATCCAGCAGATCTAACCTGTCTTGTCACTAGGACACAAGAGGAAGGAGAGTCGGGCTTCCCAGCCATCCATCCTTAGAACCCTACTCGGAATCGATCCGTACGCGAAGTCCTGGAGCCAACCCACAGGTCTCAATCGCCCTGCAGAAGAATCTTTACGGTTTGGAGCATCTCACAACTCCCATCGTGGGAAAAATTCCATGGCCTCGTGATCCACCACCTCTTCATGAAGAGGGCCATGAGGGACAGAAACTCCAACCTGAGCGTTCGTCAGATCCTCACCTGATTTCAGATGCACGAAATCTCGTTTCAGCTCTGCAGAGCGTACCTGCCATGCCCTCGCCCAGAAACCTAAGGTTGCTTGTGTTCTCCGTCTTCTGTCCTCAACTCCTGGCCCACAAGCCCTCCAGTTTGGCAATTTCGGAACAACAATGCAGCCCTCTGCCTGCCCTCCAGAAGAAAAAACATTGCCCTCTGGGGCTCACCAGAAACCCCAAAGGAGGATCAACCTTTTCGCCACTTGACTGTACCCCAATTCTACAGGATTCCCTGGGCACTCATGCCCTTTCTGTCACAGCCTGAGCCTGGACCTCCCGACCCACACCCAGCCAGCTGGACTCACGCTGAACACATCGGACCTGCCAAAGCCTTACTTAGGTCGTCATCTCTTCCCAACTTCGGTTTTCAGGCTTCAGAACCTAGACGTTTTCTCCAATCACTGCCCAGGGTTGAACATGAGGCCGAAATCAGAAATCCTTCCCCATGGCAAGAAATCTTGTGGTTGGCGTGTTGCTGAACGTTCAGTGTAGTTGATACCAGTGTGGCCCTTTGACCCCGCCATGCTTGAGGGCCGCGTTGGTCACAAATATGCATGTGACCCTCAGCGTGTGCCCAGTCCCCAAGTAAGGTCTCTCAGTGGCTGGACCAAGAGACGGCATATTGGGCTTGCCATGCCCCTAGGCCCCAATTTTTAACCATAGTTCGTGTTGTCCATTTGGCCCTCCCCAGTGCTCTGCTTTAGAATGAGGTAACCAAACTGAAAGGACTCCTCCCATCCCACAGATTGACCCCCAAATTGGGATCGGGCCAAATCCACAGAGAGGAAGACTCATCCATGGCCCGTGAGGCCTCCCTGACATTCCACGCCCATCGTTGACACAAAATCCAGAGACAAAAGCCTGAATAAGCGCCTCACACTCGCTCTTTCTTCATATCCCAAAGAGTTCCCCTCACGGTCTGTAGATCGGGACTGCCATACCTACGTCCCCAAGACAAGCCGAGTGTGTGTTTTCAGACTTCTATCCCCACATTTCTGGCTTCCACACCCTCCAGCCTGGGGACCCTGGAGCCACACATCAGGTCTGTGCCTGCCCACTCCACGTGAATTCTGCCCCTTCCATTGACCACAATCATACAAACTAGGAGAAACCTCCAAAGTCCACAAGGCCATCCCCATAGTATAGAACGCCCAGGACAAACAAGGGCTGCCTGGAACCAGCTGAGCATCCATCTCCACTCATACTGTAGATGGATGTCCCCAGAGAAGGAGATTGAACGGGACAGGGCCCTTGGCCCTAATGGGGTTCATTGTTTTGGTTTCCTGCTATCTCTCATCAGAGGCCTGGTTTACAATATCAGCATGTGGGGCTTTCCCGAGGCACCAATCAGATCAAATCTAGTCTCCACATGGGAAGCTTGTCTTTTGGAGGTGACGCAAAACCTCTGGTTAGGAGAAGCATTCAGGGTCCGTGTGCCACCGCCCCGTGTCAAGGTCTCCATGCACACAAACCCACAGTAGGACCCATCCGCACGAGAGTCCATTTCAACTCAGCCCCTTCCGTTGCTCCCCTAGAGCTAGCATATCGAAACTGTCTATAACTAGGAGACAGTTAGAATCGAGGCAGTCTGCCCAGGGTTCCATCCTTCGATCCCTGCTTTGCTGTCGTTCCGTATGAAACATCCTGGAGCGATCCAACAGATCTCAATTGTTGATCAGAAAAAATCCTTGTGGCTTGGAGCATATCCCAACTCCCCTCCTGGGTAAACCTCCATGGCCTCGAGATGCTGCCCCCTTCAAGAAAGGGCCATAATGGACAGAAACTCCAACCTGAGCCTAGGTCTGAACCTCTCCCTGACTTCAGATGCACGAAGTCCCGATTCAGATCTGAAGAGAGTGCCTGCCGTGCCCTCGTCCCGAAACCTACGCCTAACTTGTGTTCTTATTCTTCCGTCCTCACACTCCTTGCCCAAAGGGCATCCAGTTTGGGAATTCCGGAAACACAAAGCAGCACTCTGCCTGCCCTCCAGAAGAAAAACGTTGCCCTTGGGGCTACTCAGAAACGCTAAATGAGGATCAAGCTGCACGGCACTCGACTCTCCCCCAATTATACAATATACCCTGAAAACTAATGCCTGGTCTGACGCAGCCTAGGCCTGAACCTCCCGACCAACACTGAGCGAGCTGGCTCCACACTGAGCACGTCGGACCTGACATGGACTTAAGTCGTCATCTCTTCCCAAGCTCGGTTTTCAGACTACACAACCTAGACCTTAACTCCAATCACGGCCCAGCGGTGAAATAGATGAAAAAATCAGAACTTCTACTTCCCCATGGCAAGAATACATGTGGTTGGCATGGACCCCAACGTTCAGTGTAGGAGCAACAGTGCGGACCATGATTCCCGCCCATGCTTGAGCGCCTAGAAGGCATAAACACACATTGGGACCCTCAGCGTGAGTTATGTCCTCAAGGAAGGCCTCTCAGTGGCTGGAACTAACCATAGTTCGGTTTGTCAATTCGCCCCTCCCCAGGGCTCTGCTTTGAAATCCCTCTTTTGGTGGGACACCTGAGGTAACGAAACTGAAAAGACTCCTCCCATCCCCAAGATGGACCCAAAACAATTGGGTTCGTGCCAAAACCTCAGAGAGGAAGACTTGTCCATGGCCCATGAGGCCTCCTCGACATTCCACGGCCATTGTTGACACAAAATCCAGAGACAAAAGCCTGAATAAATGCCTCACACTCACTCTTTCTTCATATCCCGAAGAGTTCTCCTCACGGTCTGTATATCGGGCCTGCCATACTTATGTCCCCAAACGTAAGACGAGTTAGTGTTTTCAGACTTCTGTCCCCACGCTCCTGGCCCACACACCCTCCAGGCTGGGGCCCCTGGAGCCACACATCAGGTCTGTGCCTGCCCACTCCACTGGAATTCTGCCCGTTCACTTGACCACACGCCTCCAAATGAGGAGAAACCTCCACAGTCCCTGAAGCCATCCCAATTGTGTAGGCCACCTGGGACAAACAAGGGCGTCTGACAACAGCTGAGCATCTACCTGCACTCATACCGTGGTTGGATGTCATCAGGGTAGTAGATTGAACCTCACAGGTCCCTAGGCCATAATCGGATCCATTGCTTTGGTTTCCAGGCATCTCTCCTCAGAGGCATGTTTTCAAATACCAGCATGCGGGGGTTTCCGGAGGCAAATCTTGTCTCGACATGGGAAAATAGCAAGCTGGTACTGTGTCAAAACTTCCGGTTAGGAGAATCCTTCAGGGCCCGGTGCCACCAACCCTTTCCAAGGTCTCCATGGACACAAACCCACATTAGGATCCATCCGCAGGAGAGTCCATTTCAACTCTGGCTTCTCGGTTGCTCCCCCAGAGCCAGCAGATAGAACCTGTCTTGTCGCTAGGAGACAATTGAGATGGGAGGCGGGTTGCCCAGGGCTCCGCCCTTAGAACCCTGCTCTGGCGTCCTTCGATATGGAACGTCCTGGACCCATCCAAAAGGTCTCAAATGTGCCGCAGAAGGAATCCTTGCGTTTTGGAGCCTCTCACAACTCCCAACGTGGGAAAACCGTGATGGCTTTCTGAAGCCCCCACCCCCTTTCTGAAGGGGGAAATCATGGACAGGAACTCCAACCTGAGCCAACGTCTGATCCTCGCCCTGAATTCAGATGCACGACATCTCGATTCAGCTCTGCAGAGTGTGCCGGCCTTGCCCTCGCCCTTAAACCTATGTGAAACTTCTGTTCTCCAATGTCTGTCCTCACACTCCTGGCCCCCAAGACCTCACGTTTGGCAATTCTGGACCCACAAGACAGCACTCTGCCTGCCCTCCAGAAAAAAAAAAAAAACACAAAATGTTGCCCTATGGAGCTTCCCAGACACCCCAAATGAGGATGGACCTACACGGCACCCATCTGTACACAAATTATATCGACAAATCTGGGCACTAATACACTGTCTGACACAGCCTGAGCCCGGACTACCTGACCAACACCCAGACAGCTGACCGCACACTGAGCACAACAGACCCGCCATGGCCTTAGCTCGTCCTCTATTCCCAACCTAGCTTCTCAGGCTTCAGAACATAGACCTTAACTCCACACTCCGCCAAGGGGTGAATGTGATGCAGAAATCGGAACTCCTCCTTCCCTATGGCAAGAAACCTTGTGGTTGGCATGTTGTCCCACGTTCAGTGTAGGAGAAACCAGCGTTCACCATGAGGCCCCGCCCATGCTTGAGTACGAAGAGGGCACAAACACGCATTGTGACCCTCAGCGTGAGTCCTGTCCTCTAGTAAGTCCTCTCAGTGGCTGGACCATTAGACGTCATAATGGGCTTGCCATGCCCCTAGGCCCCAAGTTTTAACCAGCTTTCTGGTTGTCCAGTCGCCCCTCCCCAGGGCTCTGCTCTGGAAACTCTCTTTTGGTGGGACACCTGAGGTAAAAACAAAACAAAACCGACTCCTCCCATCTCAAAGAATAACCCCAAACTCTTGGGATCGGGCCAAATGCCCAGAGACGAAGACTCGTCCATGGCCCATGAGGCCACCCGGACATTCCACGGCCATCAGTGACACAATATCCAGAGACAACATCTTGAGCAAGCGTCTCACACTCGCCCCCTTCTTCATATCCTGAAGAGTTCTCCTCACGGTCTGTAGATCAGTCCTGCAATACCTACGACCCAAAAACCTAAGCTGAGTTTGTGTTTTCAGACAACTGTCCCCACAGCCCTGGCCCACAAAACCTACAGGCACAGGGTCTTGGAGCCAAACCTGAGGACTGTGCCTGGGAATTCTGCCCATTCCATTGGCCACAAACCTAGAAATAGGATGATGATAAACCTCCAAAGTGCCCGGGGCCATCCCAATAGTGTTGACTGCCCAGGAATAACAAGGGCGGTCTGACACCAGCTGAGCATCTACCTGCACTTAGACCCGTGGACAGATGTCCCCAGAGGTAAATTGGAATGAGCAGGCCCCTAGATCCTAATCGGATCCATTGCTTTGTTGTCCAGTCATCTCCCCTCAGAGGCCTGGATTCCAATAGCAGCATATGGCTGTTTCTTGAGGCACCCATCAGAACAAATCTCGTCTCCACGTGGGAATCTTGCACGTTGGAGCTGTGTCAAAGCCTCTGGTTAGGAGAACCCATCAGGGACCCTGTGCCACTGCTTCATTCCACGTTCTCCATGGACACAAACCCACATGAGGACCCATCCACAAGAGAGTCCATTTCAACTCAACCCTCTCAGTTTTCTCCTCCAGATCCAGCAGATCTAACCTGTCTTGTCACTAGGACACAAGAGGAAGGAGAGTCGGGCTTCCCAGCCATCCATCCTTAGAACCCTACTCGGAATCGATCCGTACGGGAAGTCCTGGAGCCAACCAACAGGTCTCAATCGTCCCGCAGAAGAATCTTTACGGTTTGGAGCATCTCACAACTCCCATCGTGGGAAAAATTCCATGGCCTCGTGATCCACCACCTCTTCATGAAGAGGGCCATAAGGGACAGAAACTCCAACCTGAGCGTTCGTCAGATCCTCACCTGATTTCAGATGCACGAGTTCTCGATTCAGCTCTGCAGAGCGTACCTGCCATGCCCTCGCCCAGAAACCTAAGGTTGCTTGTGTTCTCCGTCTTCTGTCCTCAACTCCTGGCCCACAAGCCCTCCAGTTTGGCAATTCCAGAACAACAATGCAGCCCTCTGCCTGCCCTCCAGAAGAAAAAACATTGCCCTCTGGGGCTCACCAGAAACCCCAAAGGAGGATCAACCTTTTCGCCACTTGACTGTACCCCAATTCTACAGGATTCCCTGGGCACTCATGCCCTTTCTGTCACAGCCTGAGCCTGGACCTCCCGACCCACACCCAGCCAGCTGGACTCACGCTGAACACATCGGACCTGCCAAAGCCTTACTTAGGTCGTCATCTCTTCCCAACTTCGGTTTTCAGGCTTCAGAACCTAGACGTTTTCTCCAATCACTGCCCAGGGTTGAACATGAGGCAGAAATCAGAAATCCTTCCCCATGGCAAGAAATCTTGGGGTTGGCATTCTGTGTAGTTGATAGCAGTGTGGCCCTTTGACCCCGCCATGCTTGAGGGCCGCGTTGGTCACAAATACGCATTGTGACCCTCAGCGTGAGCCCAGTCCCCAAGTAAGGTCTCACAGTGCTGGACCAAGAGACGGCATATTGGGCTTGCCATGCCCCTAGGCCCCAATTTTTAACCATAGTTCGTGTTGTCCATTCGCCCCCACCCTGTGCTCTGCTTTAGAATGAGGTAACCAAACTGAAAGGACTCCTCCCATCCCACAGATTGACCCCCAAATTGGGATCGGGCCCAATCCACAGAGAGGAAGACTCATCCATGGCCCATTAGGCCTCCCCGACAGTCCAAGCCCATCGTTGACACAAAATCCAGAGACAAAAGCCTGAATAAGCGCCTCACACTCGCTCTTTCTTCATATCCCAAAGAGTTCCCCTCACGGTCTGTAGATCGGGACTGCCATACCTACGTCCCCAAGACAAGCCGAGTGTGTGTTTTCAGACTTCTATATCCCACATTCCTGGCTTCCATACCCTCCAGCCTGGGGACCCTGGAGCCACACATCAGGTCTGTGCCTGCCCACTCCACTGGAATTCTGCCCATTCACTTGACCACACGCCTCCAAATGAGGAGAAACCTCCACAGTCCCTGAAGCCATCCCAATGGTGTAGGCCGCCCGCGACAAACAAGGGCGTCTGACAACAGCTGAGCATCTACCTCCACTCATACCGTAGTTGGATGTCACCAGGGTAGTAGATTGAACCTCACAGGTCCCTAGGCCGTGATCGGATCCATTGCTTTGGTTTCCAGGCATCTCTCCTCAGAGGCATGTTTTCAAATACCAGCATGCGGGGGTTTCCGGAGGCAAATCTTGTCTCGACATGGGAAAATAGCAGGCTGGAACTGTGTCAAAACTTCCGGTTAGGAGAATCCTTCAGGGCCCGGTGCCACCACCCTTTCCAAGGTCTCCATGGACACAAACCCACATTAGGATCCATCCGCAGGAGAGTCCATTTCAACTCTGGCTTCTCGGTTGCTCCCCCAGAGCCAGCAGATAGAACCTGTCTTGTCGCTAGGAGACAATTGAGATGCGAGGCGGGTTGCCCAGGGCTCCGCCCTTAGAACCCTGCTCTGGCGTCCTTCCATATGGAACGTCCTGGACCCATCCAAAAGGTCTGAAATGTCCCGCAGAAGGAATCCTTGCGTTTTGGAGCCTCTCACAACTCCCAACGTGGGAAAACCGTGATGGCTTTCTGAAGCCCCCACCCCCTTTCTGAAGGGGGAAATCATGGACAGGAACTCCAACCTGAGCCAACGTCTGATCCTCGCCCTGAATTCAGATGCACGACATCTCGATTCAGCTCTGCAGAGTGTGCCGGCCTTGCCCTCGCCCTTAAACCTATGTGAAACTTCTGTTCTCCAATGTCCGTCCTCACACTCCTGGCCCCCAAGACCTCACGTTTGGCAATTCTGGACCCACAAGGCAGCACTCTGCCTGCCCTCCAGAAAAAAAAAAGAACACAAAATGTTGCCCTATGGAGCTTCCCAGACACCCCAAATGAGGATGGACCTACACGGCACCCTTCTGTACACAAATTATATCGACAAATCTGGGCACTAATACACTGTCTGACACAGCCTGAGCCCGGACTTCCTGACCAACTCCCAGACAGCTGACCGCACACTGAGCACAACAGACCCGCCATGGCCTTAGCTCGTCCTCTATTCCCAACCTAGCTTCTCAGGCTTCAGAACATAGACCTTAACTCCACACCCCGCCAAGGGGTGAATGTGATGCAGAAATCGGAACTCCTCCTTCCCTATGGCAAGAAACCTTGTGGTTGGCATGTTGTCCCACGTTCAGTGTAGGAGAAACCAGCGTTCACCATGAGGCCCCGCCCATGCTTGAGTACGAAGAGGGCACAAACACGCATTGTGACCCTCAGCGTGAGTCCTGTCCTCTAGTAAGTCCTCTCAGTGGCTGGACCATTAGACGTCATAATGGGCTTGCCATGCCCCTAGGCCCCAAGTTTTAACCAGCTTTCTGGTTGTCCAGTCGCCCCTCCCCAGGGCTCTGCTCTGGAAACTCTCTTTTGGTGGGACACCTGAGGTAAAAACAAAACAAAACCGACTCCTCCCATCTCAAAGAATAACCCCAAACTCTTGGGATCGGGCCAAATGCCCAGAGACGAAGACTCGTCCATGGCCCATGAGGCCACCCGGACATTCCACGGCCATCAGTGACACAATATCCAGAGACAACATCTTGAGCAAGCGTCTCACACTCGCCCCCTTCTTCATATCCTGAAGAGTTCTCCTCACGGTCTGGAGATCAGTCCTGCAATACCTACGACCTGAAACCTAAGCTGAGTTTGTGTTTTCAGACAACTGTCCCCACAGCCCTGGCCCACAAAACCTACAGGCACAGGTTCTTGAAGCCAAACCTGAGGACTGTGCCTGGGAATTCTGCCCATTCCATTGGCCACGAACCTAGAAATAGGATCATAAACCTCGAAAGTGCTCGGGGCCATCCCAATAGTGTTGACTGCCCAGGAATAACAAGGGCGGTCTGACACCAGCTGAGCATCTACCTGCACTTAGACCCGTGGACAGATGTCCCCAGAGGTAAATTGGAATGAGCAGGCCCCTAGATCCTAATCGGATCCATTGCTTTGTTGTCCAGTCATCTCTCCTCAGAGGCCTGGATTCCCATAGCAGCATATGGCTGTTTCATGAGGCACCCATCAGAACAAATCTCGTCTCCACTTGGAAACTTGCACGTTGGAGCTGTGTCAAAGCCTCTGGTTAGGAGAACCCATCAGGGACCCTGTGCCACTGCCTCATTCCAAGTTCGCCATGGACACAATCCCACATTAGGACCCATCCACAAGAGAGTCCATTTCAACTCAACCCTCTCAGTTTCTCCCCCAGATCCAGCAGATCTAACCTGTCTTTTCACTAGGACACAAGAGGAAGGAGAGTCGGGCTTCCCAGCCATCCATTCTTAGAACCCTACTCGGAATCGATTTTTATGGCACATCCTGGAGCCAACGAACAGGTCTCAATCGTCCTGCAGAAGACTCTTTACGGTTTGGAGCATCTCACAACTACCATTGTGGGAAAAATTCCATGTCCTCGTGATCCACCACCTCTTCATGAAGAGGGCCATAAGGGACAGAAACTCCAACCTGAGCGTTCGTCAGATCCTCACCTGATTTCAGATGCACGAGTTCTCGATTCAGCTCTGCAGAGCGTAACTGCCATGCCCTTGCCCATAAACCTAAGATTGCTTGTGTTCTCAGACTTCTGTCCTCAACTCCTGACCCAAAGCCCTCCAGTTTGGCAATTTTAGAGTACAATGCAACCCTCGGCCTGCCCTCCAGAAGAAAAAACATTCCATCTGGGGCTAACCAGAAACCCCTTAAATTATGGGGATAAAATCCCTAGAAAAACAGCAATAATAACTGGCTGCCCTTTATTGATCCAGATCCTGTGGTAGGGAAAGAACAGCTGCTTTTAGGCAGAGGATGATCTTCGTTTGTCTTTATGATCTGGCATTTCCTGCAAGCCAGGCATGGGGCTCTGCACTAGAGCAGCAAATGCTGGGGGGCCCTACTGTCCTTTTCTCTTCTCAGTGGGCCTAAGGGCATGTCCATGGTGCATTGTGACAGGCTTTACCACAGGAGAGAAAAGACTGCAAAGGGTAGGTTGGAGCTGTGAAAAGCCACTTAGGAACAGATTTTCAGGGGAGGTGATAGACAAGGGCAAAGAGAAGAATGAGGAGGATGAGTGTGTCAAGTTTCAAAGTGCCAGGAGGCAGCACAGTGCATTCGGGAAACTACAGCAAGTTCATGACAACCGACAGCTGATCTGGCAGCATCACCTGTGGATGGAGGCTGAGCCGCGGGGTTAACACTGGGGGGGGTGAGATGGTTTGTATACTACGCCGAGGAGGTGAGTTACTACACTGTGGGGCACAGGGAGCTACCGGAGGATTTCAAGTATCAGAATCGTAACCATAATAGAGTATTTAATTGCATCCTAGCTTTCATCAAGTGTAAGATGCAATATAGTTTATGTTCGACTAAGAAAGAGAAATGCTGTCAGTTAAACTAGGATATGTCATCAAGTGCAAGGTGAGTGCCACCTTAAGAGATATTAAAATGGGGGGGAGGACAAATCTGAGAACAAGTAAATTGTGGTACTAGAATAATTAAGAAAGGTCGAACACTTGGATCAACTAAAAAAGTGATTATTGCTTACCATGCGCCCCAAAACTATATTAAGTCTTGGAACAAGAGACGTTCTCATCTTGATGCCCTGTAGCTGTTAGACCCAAGGTACAGAGGGCAGTAGCCAATTACCAGCAGGCCCCAAGTGCCATGTGCAGACTCTAAGAGCAACTTCCTTAGGGAGAAGAAACGGTTGAGAATGGGCTTTCTGAGGTAGAGAATTATTAGCTGTGAAAGTAGGAAAATTGACACAGAATCGGAAATGATGCCCCTACATGACAGAGTTGGTGAAACTTCCCTTCTCAGAGATCTTGAGTCTCCTCAGAAATGTATTTTTCATTTTGGACGGAACATTCAGGATAAATATGATCTGTTCGAGTTCCTGGTTCTCTCATCAGGACTGTTTCTTAGGCTTCACTGGCACAAGAAAAGGGTTTTGATAGTCCAGGGTAAATCCTGACAAAAGCAAAGCACGGTATCTATGAAAAACTAACCACTCAGAAGAGAACAACAGATAAAAGGCCAGGCCGACCTGTCCTGCAGGATAGGTAAGGTTGGTCCGGCAACAGGGGTAGAGGGGAAGTGCCCATCTCCTGCTAGAAGAGCTAGAGAAGACACCTTTCGGTGAGACCACCAGGAGAGAAGAGCAGTAGGTGCTGATGATGAATATTTTAATCAGCCGAGAAGGTCATAATGACAATGTTCCATGTTCAGAGTAAACATATGGGATTAAAAAATAAAAAAAAAAAAGATTTTTTTAAAAGGACTTTTTTTTTAAGGAGTTTAAACAAAAGTCCTTTTTAAGAGACAGATGGCTGTTTAAACCAAAAGTACAACTCACTGCGAGAATCGCCGCATTATTTATTGGGGTAGAAAGGACCTGGAATGTAGAAAGACCCATTCTGCAGAGGAAAAAATAGAATCACTAACAGGCCTCATGCCTTTCACAGCCATTGGCTAGAATCCCTGCCTCATGAGACCCTGTCCTAGAAGGCCGCTAGAACCATCTCAACTATGTTAGTCTTTCTTGGAAGCCCACAAGTGTTTGCCCAGTTAAGAACACAGTATCAATCAATCACATTATGTTATAATGATTGTCGATATCTTTAAAAGCCTTGTCAAGTTCCTTTTTTGAGTAACCCTCACCCAACCCTTAGTGAAATTTATCTGTGGTTCACCTCTTTGAAATACTTTATTTTTGTTCCACATTTACCATAGCCAAAAAAAAAAAAAAAGCTTCTTATTAACAAAGTGTTCAGAAGGGGGCGCCACTGTAAACAATGATAATTTTCGCTGCTGGGACAATTTTGTTGCAGAAACGGTCGAAAGCAATCAGGTCAGACAGAGCCAAGGGCTGGAGGGATTTTTAAAATTACAAAAACCAAACCAAATCAAACCAAAACAAAAATCAAAAATCAAAACCAATGGCCAAGATTTCAAGTTTGCTACTAAAGGCATGACATTCTCCTAAGACATGTGAGTGACTTGATGAATATATTTATATATTTACATTTGAAGACGGAACTATTTGATGCAGCAAATCCACGTTGATTAAAAATTACCATATGGGGGGCTCCTGCATGGCTCAGTGGTTTAGGCCTCTTCCTTCGGCTCAGGTCATGATTTCAGGATCCTGGGATGAAGCCCCACATCGGGCTCTCTGCTCAGCGGAGAGCCTGCTTCCCCCCTCTCTGCCTGCCTCTCTACGTACTTGTGATGTGTCTGTCAAATGGGTAAATAAGATCTTTAAAAAAAGAATTACTAGGTGTGAAATACATCGAGGGTATGCGAAGGAAAATGATTTCACCTGATCTGACTAGGAAGTGGTTGAAGCCTGAATTAAAGTCTATAAAAAGAGTAAAAACCTGGAAAAATATATGGGGAAAAATCCCTAGAAAAACAGCAATAATAACTGGCTGCCCTTTATTGATCCAGATCCTGCGGTAGGCAAAGAAGGGCTGGTTTTTGCCAGAGGATGATCTCCGTTTGTCTTCTGGCATTTCCTGCAAGCCAGGCATGGGGCTCTGCACTAGAGCTGCAAATTCTGGGGGGGCCCTCACTGTCCCTTTTCTCTTCTCAGCGGGACAACGGGCATGTCCATGGTGCAGTGTGACAGGCTTTACCACAGGGAGATAAAAGACTGCCAAGGGTAGGTTGGAGCTGTGAAAAGCCACTTAGGAACAGATTTTCAGGGGAGGTGATAGACAAGGGCAAAGAGAAGAATGAGGATGAGTGTGTCAAGTTTCAAAGTGCCAGGAGGCAGCACAGTGCATTCGGGAAACTACAGCAAGTTCATGACAACAGACAGCTGATCTGGCAGCATCACCTGTGGATGGAGGCTGAGCCGCGGGGTTAACACTGGGGGTGAGATGGTTTGTATACTATGCTGAGGAGGTGAGTTACTACACTGTGGGGGCACAGGGAGTTACGGGAGGATTTCAAGTATCAGAATCGTAAACCATAATAGAGTATTTAATTGCATCCTAGCTTTCATCAAGTGTAAGATGCAATATAGTTTATGTTCGACTAAGAAAGAGAAATGCTGTCAGTTAAACTAGGATATGTCATCAAGTGCAAGGTGAGTGCCACCTTAAGAGATATTAAAATGGGGGGGCGAGGACTAATCTTAGAACAGTAAATTGTGGTACTAGAATAATTAAGAAAGGTCGAACACTTGGATCAACTAAAAAAGTGATTATTGCTTACCATGTGTCCCAAACTATATTAAGTCTCCAAAAATTTTATATCATTTGGTAGGTCAGATATATATAAAATTACATTTAAAGTTTTAAAAATATCAGCAAATATTTTCATTTAAATGCAAATTTCAAAGAAAATCTACTTTTCCTAACACGACTTTTTATCCTATTTTTTTTAATTTGTCGACAACTGATAAAATGTTTAGCGAGACTATAAATGTTTGATCAAAAAAAATGATTAATAGGTGTAGGTTCAAATTATTATGTTCCATTAAAAATGATTTAGTCTTTGATGAACATCTGTTTGGTAATATGTTGTATCCAGATATAGTAAATTAATGACATATATAAAATTATAGGGAAATGACACCTTCCGTTCCATTATGAGTAGAGCTTTTAAAATGCTATTTGTCACAACCTGTCATCTTGTCATTATGTAGCATTATGTAACATTTAGAAAATGTATACTCTTCACTTTGTAGTCTTTTAGAAATCTAAAATATGACTTTCCATGGCTTGTGTTTCCATATTCCTTTATTGCCAATTTGAACAAATCCACATGCTTTGATTCAAAGGTAATAAATTCCTCTTATTTGGAAAAATGATATTTATTTTTGTTCTCTCACCCTTAGCAGGTGGTTTCATTTTAGCACACTTCAGAGTTATAATTTCATGCTTATTAAAAACATTTATTATGATCTACATAGATGAATGAAACTTTTATTTTATTAAATTATTTGCCAAAAAATCTGTTATTTTTAAAAATGTATTTCCTTTGAAGGGTTATTTTAGAGCATTGAGAGAGGATCTAGGAGTGCGGTATTATGCAATTTTTAAGTAGGTATGAAATGGTTATTTATATGATTGTTTCTTTAAGGCTTATGTATATTGTCCATTATATGCTATAAAATATTTTGAAAGTAAATTTAAGGTATGTTTACATAGTTTATTTTTTGGAAAAAAATATTGAAATGACTCACGAAAATTCAGTATACTCTCAACATTATTTTTTTCTGAAATTTACCAATTGTCTATTGAACCTATTATATGGCAGATATTACTTCAGACTACACTGGTAAATGAAATACTTGGCTTTGTAGAACTTTTATTTTAATGAGTGAGACAATTAAAAGCTATAAACCTTAATAAAAATTGCATAGGTCATTCAAAAATGATGAGTACAATGGGGGGAAAAAGAAAAATTAAATCAGGGTGAGAAAAATCAAGGTTGTTAGGCAGGGGATGGGGAGTTAAAATTTTTAATAGGAACATCAGGATAGTTACAATGAAGCTGACAATTGAACAAAGGTATGGAAAGGTGATGAATTTGCCCAGAACTCTCAGCAATAGGGTCACTCCAGACAAAGGAATTGGCTATCTTGAAAACCATAAGGTTGGATCGTGCCTGGCATATCTGAGGAATAGCAAGGAGGACACTGTGAGGGACTGAAGAGTAGCAGGGAAAGAAGTCACAGAGGTTAAATGAGTGGCTAGATCATGTAAAAGCTTAGAAGTCATTGTAAAACTCTGGCTTTTATATTTGGAAACTTACTGTGTGATAGAATTTCTGCTAATAACTGAGAGTTCAAATGTCCATAAAATTTCAAGGATTCTTATTCTAGTAAGACAGAATAAAGAAGAAGAGTTCATATTGTCACATGGTGTAACAAATGCTCGGAGATCCAAGTGTAGGAAGCTATGGTAGCACAGAAGAAGGCACTAAAATCACACCAATATATTTGATGACTGTGACTATATATAAATTTGTATTTTCTAGATTTTTTATAGTCATGGAATCACACAGTATATACTATTCATTGCCTGGCTTTTCTTTTCTCAGCACCATTACTTTGAGAATCTCCAATTGTAAATAGTTCATTTTGATGTTGAATAGTAATCTCTTTAATGAATAGATCATCATTTGTCTTTGCTCTATTGATGGGCATTGATGAACATTTCCACTGTTTTCAATTCTTAAAAATAAAGCTGCTATGAAATTCATATACAAGTCCTTGTACGAACATAGGGTTTGTTTCTCTTGGTTAAATGCCTAGAAGTAAAATGGCTATTCGTGTAACTGCAACATATTTTGCTTTAAAAAAATTTTCAAACTCTTTTCCAAAGTGGTGGTATCATGATATATGCCAACAACAGTTTAGATTTTTTTGTTGCTTCTCAATCTAGCTCAGACGAAGTACAATTAGTCTTTATAATTTTAGCCATTCTAATAGATATGTAAGCATGTCTCATTATGATTTTAATTTGTATTTCTTTAATGTCTAAATGTTGAGAAATTTGTCATGTGCTTATAAGCCATCCATATCCTTTTGGTGACATATCTCTTCAATAATTTTCTTCACATGTAAAATTGGATACTCTGTTTGGTTATTAGTAAGGTTTTTTTTATTTTTATTCATTTTTTAATAATCAGAGGAGATGTCCATTATCAGATATATAATTTGAAAATCCCTTTTCCAACTTTACGGTTTCTCAATGGAGCTTTGATAGCTGTGTCTTTCAAGAAATATGCTACTTCTTTCCTGGTACACGGAGGTATGACTAGAACATTATCAATGTTGACCTTTGCAAAGAAAATCATGGCTTAAGATATATGTAGTCTGTGGTTGTTGGGAGTGTACTGTAATATCAAGCATATCTAGTTAGTTGATAATTTTGTTCAAGTCTTACATATCTTACCAATTTGATGACCATTTGTTTATATAATCTTAAAATAAAGGTGTTGAAACTTTTTTTCCATTTCTCTTCTAAGGTAGAAGTTATGATTTTTGTTCCTAGTATTTCCCTATATATCCCCAAATCTGTTATTAAGTATTAAATTAAAAGTCAAGAATTATTATACTCCCTGATGAATTCACCTTTTACCCTTCTGTAATTTTGACTTGATCTTTATGTCTGAAAATGAAATTTGCTTTAAAATCACTTTTCATTATCTTGATATAACCACCAAAGTTATAGTGTGATTAGTGTTAATATAGCATATTTTTTCTTTTACTTTTTAAAGCACTTCTATATTTAATCTGACCCCAAAAAAAAAAAAAAAAAAAAAAAAAAAAAAAAAAAAAAAAAAAAAACAGCCTTTTAGCTCTGGAAGCATCTTTCTACATTATCTTTTTTTTTTTTTTAATGAAGCAGTACCAATTTTTGTTAAGGGACCTAAACTGAAAGTAGGTTTAGAAATTTATTTATTTATTTATTTAGGAAAAGATTTTATTTTGTTTATTGACAGCAAGAGAGAGAAAGAGAGAGATAGAGAGAAAAAGCGCACAAGGGGGGGAATCACGTGCAAAGGGAGAGGAAGAAGCAAGCTCCTTGGGGTGCAAGAGTCCCATGCAGGGCTGAATCCTTTTACACTGGAATCATGACCTCAGCCAAAGGTAAACATATGCTTAAACAACTGAGTCATCCAGGCACCCCTAGAAAATTAAAAAAAAAAAAAGACCTTTTAAAAACATTTTGTTTGTATCTTTTTTTTTAATATTTTATTTATTTGACAGACAGAGAGACAGGAAGAGGAACTATAAGCAGGGCAGAGGGAAAAGGAGAAGCAGGTTTCCCACTGAGCAGAGAGCCTGATGTGGGGCTCCATCCCAGAACCCTGGGATCATGACCTGAAAAGAAAGGACACTTATGAAGGAAGCCACCCAGACACCTCTTTTCTTTGTTTTTAATATATGGCAACTGATGCTTCCCAGCCAAGAGGAGCATATTACCCATTGATTAAATCTTTGATAACAACCTATTTAAAAATGTGTGTAAATATATACTTACTCAGATTTATACACTTTGTGTTTTCTTCATAGTTTGGGGCTGGACCCCATGGTCACAACACTGCTTTCAGCCTTTGCCTTCCCATCTTTTGATACCAGGTATTTGGTTAGCAAATCAAATTAGAATCAAAATTAGTAAGCCCTTGGCACCAAATCTCTGGAGCAGGGGTTGCTCTTAGCCAAGGCCCAGAGCAGTTGACCTCCCCTTGCTAGTGCTATAGCCCCAAGGACTAGGTCCCTGCCACCAGAACTCAGTCTTACATATTATGCTAAGCAGACAAAACCAAAACAGGAAAGCTCCGACAGCTTTCACTGGCATGCCTCATCTCCCACTCCCTCGACGTCCAGGCAGTACCAGATACCAGGGAGGGGTCTTGGTCCAACATATGGGAGGGAAGGAAGTAGCCACGAGCAAGTACCTGCCTCTCTGTGCCTTTCTTTCATGAGCAGGTTGTAAGGAGGAGGAAGAGGAAGGGGAAGAGAGGTGATCTTCAAGGGGTGAAGGCCTCAGGTAGGCAGCTGGCTCCTGCCAGTAGGAAAGGGACAAAGGAGAAGGCAGTGAGTCTTGCAGGGAGGGTGGGGAGTAAGGGTTACAACTTATGACGGAATCTGGACAGGAGTAATAGGGATACTAGTCATTTGAGTCCACCATTGGCAAGCTGGGCTGGGTGTCAGGGCAGATAGGCCTCCCTGGGCAACGGCACATGAGAGAAGGTGAAATTCTTCTCTGAGGAGCAGGTGGAGCTTTGGGTGTTGGGAAAGCATAGACAGTATTGTTCCAGGGCCAAGGACAGGTCCGGGTACTCCTTGTTGGAGGTCAAGGCCACAGTATGATCCAGGTCTTCTACCAACAGCTTGAAGGTACCACATGCCAGCCACCCCTCATTATTGTGTATAACTCTCTGGTGCACCTATTGGCTTATCCATCAAATGACTCCTTCAGCAGCTTGAAAACCACCTCCACAGGCACTCCAGGATATGGGAGGCTTCTAGAGTGAAGATTTTGCACAGGATCACCCCAAAAGACCAGAAGTCACTCTGGACGATGTAGATCTGGTCAAACATGGCCTTAGGGACCATCCACTTCACAGGCAGTCCACTGTTGGTTGTCTTTTTATAGTAACTGATGTGGTGATATCTCTGGCAAGGCTGAAGTCTGAGATCTTCATCATGCTGTCCTTTGTCACCAGCACTTCCCTGGTGGCCAGGTCTTGGTGTATGCACTTCTTGGAGGCAAGGTACTCCATGCCTCAGGCTACCTGATAGGCACAGGATACCAGGTCCTTGGAGGAGAGTTGCTCTGCTGCATTGTGGCTGATATTGTAACAGTACTCCAGGTCAGGAGGCCTCTGGGCCTGCAGGTACTCCTGTATGTTGTCTTTGGAGGCATATTCCATGAGAGTGTACAAAGGACCGTCCTGTGTGCAGGACCCAGCAGGTTGATGGTGTCCTTGTGCTGTCCAATCATCTTCATCATCTCCATTTCTGAGATTAGGTTTGACAGGTCTTTCTCTGTTGCATCTGACTTCAACATCTTCACAGACACTTTAGTCAAATGGTTGGATTTCTCTTTGTCCAGCCCAATGGCCTCCTCCAACACCACCTGCCCAAAGTAGGCCTGTCTTAGGGGTCTGCCTAAACTGCCTACAACCAGCCTGTCTCAAGGCAGTTATGAACTCTAGATTATCCTCAAAAACATTAATCCACAAGCTAAAAATTCTCTTCACTAGGTCTCTGTTGCAGGTCTAATTTTCTTATCCTTCATCATTTATCTTTTTCTTAATTCTTATTTTAAGTATAGTTTATTTTGCTTAGAGGTGTTTCCCCTGGTTTCTGTATGCTGTTTCATAGGGAAGAGTTATCCTGTCATAAAATTATTTCTTGAGCATTCATTACATCTCTCAGTTAAAATGGGTTCTTTTATGGTATAGATTCATTTGGGTTTTCTCAAAATGGGAAGAATTTTCAAAATGGTGTTTTCCTCAAGGTTCAGAGTGTGTCTTAGCCTCATCTTTACTCTTTTTGAAATTCACTTTTCAAATTCTTGTCCCCTTTTATATCTTTTTAAATTTAAATGTTTTATCTTTACAATTTTTTTTATTTTAGTATAGTTGATATTTAGTGTTACATTGGTTTCAGGTTTTCAATATCTCCATACATTATTCTATGATCACTACAAATATAGCCACCATCTGTCACCATATAACACTATTATAATATCATTGACTATATTCTCTACACTGTCCCATATCTCTTTTTAAAATCTCTGATTTTTATGTTTTCTGTTATTCAATTTTCGACCATCATTTTACTTGTTTATTTTAATAAAATATGCCTGATTACACACTCTTTACTGAAATCCATAGCATTTGATTTATAGTAGTCTTCTTCTTCCTCTTTTTTTTTAATTAACATATAATGTATTATTAGACCCAGGGGTACAGGTCTGTGAATCGCCAGGTTTACACACTTCACAGCACTCACCACAGCACATACCCTCCCCAATGTTCATAACCCCACCACCCTCTCCCTAACCTCCCCACCCCCCCGGCAACTCTCAAATTGTTTTGTGAGATTAAGAGTCTGTTATGGTTTTTCTGCCTCCCGATCCCATCTTGTTTCATTTACTCTTTTCCTGTCCCCCAAACCCCCCACATTGCACCTCCATTTCCTCATATCAGGGAGATCATATGATAGTGTCTTTCTCTGGTTGACTTATTTTACTAAGCATAATACTCTCTAGTTCCATCCATGTCATCGCAAATGGCAAGATTTCATTTCTTTAGATGGCTGCATAGTATTCCATCATATATATATATATATATATACCATTCATTTGTTGATGGACATCTAGGTTCTTTCCATAGTTTGGCTATTGTGGATATTGCTGCTATAAACATTTGGTGCACGTGCCCCTTTGGATCATATAGTAGTCTTCTTCTTCTTTACCTCTATCAGAACCCCAGGAAGCTTTATTTATTTATTTACTCACATAAACAGATGATCCAACACAACGTTTTTTGATGTTCAAATGTATTATGTCTTACCGCTTAACACTATGCTTACTGTTCTCTTTACTGTCTGACTAAATCCTCATCATCACTATGCCATTTAATCAGAAAGAACATTTGAACTCAGAGTTCTCTCCATATCAGGGAATGAAGACTCCACCCTTCTGTTTGTGCAGGTAAAATAAATGTTGATGTTGTCTGTCCTGCACATACCCCATCCTGTTCACCAGAATATTCACCATCAAAATATATACAAAATAAAAACCATACCTCACCACTTCTATTACCACCCAGCATGCTAAAAACACCATCATATGTTCCTGAATTATTGACTTGATTGATAGCCCCCACTTCCACACATACTGCACTCTTTTCTCCCTGAAAATTTATTTTGGTACAGCAACTTAACCTAAAAATCAAGTCAGATGATTTTATTCTGCTGCTGAAATTCTTTTGGTATCTTCCCCTTTCATATTGAATAAAAACTGAAGGCGTTTCAATGTACTAGAAGGTCATGCATCAATACGTTCTTCCTCTCTCCACCACTATGAACTCCTCATTGGCCTCCTTGCTTTTCCTCAAAAGTAACAGACCAGCTGTTCACACAAAGTCTATATACTTACTTACTTGCTCTGCCTAGAGAAATCTTTTCCTTTAATATTTCTATAACACCCTCCTTCACTTCCTGGGTCTTTGTTCAAATAACATCTCATAAATGAGATATAACCGCCCAACACAAAATAAAATTAACTTTCATCCCAGCATTCTCCAATGGCTTTTACCTTTCTTGTATTTCTTTGTAACACTTATCACCATCAACCATCAATCATTATTCTATTACTGGTTTATTTTCTTATTGGGAGACAGAGAGAGAGAGAACTGGGAGGGGGCATAGAGGAAGACGAAAACACCCCACTGCCTAGAAAGCCTGCTGGGGAGTTACATCCCAGGACCCGGAGATCATGACCCAAGCCAGAGGCAGTCAATCAATGGACTGAGCCACCGAGGTGCCCTTCTATTATTGCTTTATTTCACTATTATATTTCAAAAGAATGTAAGCTCTTTGTGGTCAGGTATTTTTTTGTGTTTTATTAATTGTAGTATTCTCAGATAGGTAGCTGGCAGATTGTAAGGGCTCACTAAACTGTATTTTGTTGTTATTATTGGGCTCCTTTATGGGCTTTACCTCTTACGCTAGAAGTCTATCCTTCAGATGTAAGGAATAAGTATAGAGCCCTGCTGCCTGTTCAAATGAGTAAAAAGCCTGTATTAAGTGGATATTTTAAAAGCTAAATGAATGGCTTAACAGTTTTTTATATAGGGGGAAAGGGAACATAATTTCCACAGTTTAGAAGTGTAGTTCTTTTATAGAGTTCTTGTACAAGCCTACACTATTGAACGATAATGGGCAGTTGTACATAACAATTATACAAACACTTTGGTAATTTATATCCTTTCTTTGTAATTCATGACTGGATCATTTAATTCCTTAGGAGCATTATAGCATTTTAACTTTTCCTGTTCAATAAACTTATTGGGGTTGCTACCTTTTTTATTCAAATGGAGAAATAGTCATGATTTCATCTAACTAAAGTGTTATTGATTGTGTTGTTTTCTAGGAATGAGTCGCACATGCTAGTTTAAAAGTTTTGTTAAATTCCCAAGACTGTCACCGATAAAAGCCTTTTGTAGATTAGTAACTTGATCGAAACAGAAAAGTTATATAACACTCAATTGTGTTATACTATCTTTGTTTCCATCTTGCATTGTAATAACACCCATCTTAACTCTATTTAAGACAAGTCATCGCCAGATGGCTTTCTGGCATAGATTGCATGATATGAAATCTAATATAACTAAAAGTTTTTGGTTTTAGTAGCATATAAATCAATTTAGAAAAATATATGTATTTGAATAAAGATAAAGTTTTAAATTATTTGGCAATAGTAAACTAAACTTTTTTTTGTAAATTTTTATTTTCTAAAATTTCATTGAACTCTTTTGCAATAAGAAACAGTTTACAAAAAATTACGGTTTATTTACCCCAATTCAAAATTATTAGGAATATAATCATAGAGGTTGAAGTATTTAAAATATTGAACCCAAAACATTTTATTAGGTAAATTCGTGAATGCTGAGCATTCACTGTTAAAATATACTAATACTATTGATAGACTGGTAGAAGCCTAAAATCAAAGATTTATTAAATATTTATATCCATATCTTTTCATGGCTTGGTAATTCATTTCTCTAGCATTAAATAATATTCCATTGTTTGCATGTACTACACTTTATTTGACCTTTCACCTATGGAAGGATATCTTGGTTGCTTCCAAGCTTTTGTCAGTTATGAATAAAACTACTATAGACATCTTTGTGGGTATAGATTTCATATTCTTTGGACAAATACCAAGAACTGCTACAGCTGAATCATCTGGCAAGAATATGTTTAGTTTTGTAAGAAACTGCCAAGTTGTTTTCCATTCTTTATTCTCAATAGACATGGAAGAACATTCCTGTTGCTCCACATCCTCACCAACATTTCGTGTTCTGTTGTCAGTGTTCTGGATTCTGGGTATGTACTGGTGTCTCCTTTTTGTTTTAATTTGCATTTTCCTGATGACATATGATGTGAAGCATCTTTTTATATGCTTATTTGCCATCTGTAATATTTTCTTTTGTGAGGTATCTGCTAAGGTCTTTGGCTCACTTTTAATCAGGTTTTTCCCCCATTGTTGAGTTTTAAGGGGTCTTTGTGTATTTTTGATTAACAGTCCTTTGCCAGATGTGTATTTTGCAAATTTTTTCTCATAGTCTGTGCTTTGCCTTTTCATTCTCTTGGCATTGTGTTTCACAGAGTAGACATTTTTAAATTCAGTGCTTGTGCTTTTGTAGCTAAAGTTATTTCCAAAACCAAGGTCATTTAAATTTTCTTCTATATTACCTTCTACATGTTTCATGTTTAGGTTTATAATCCAATCTGAGTTAATTTTTGTGAAGAGTGTATGATATCTTCCTGGATTTATTTTATTTTATTTTTTTTATTTTATTTTTATTTTATATTTTTTACATTTAGCTCCACCATTACTCCAGAACCATTTGTTTAAAAGATTGTATTTTGCTCTCTTGTATTGCTTTTGCTTTTATATTAAATATAAAATATAATTGATAATATATATTCCGTTCCTTTAATCTAGTCTTTCTGTGGTATTACAATATCTTGCTTACAATTATCGTTATGGTATACTTTTTTTTAAAGATTTTATTTATTTATTTGACAGAGAGAGAGATTACAAATAGGCAGAGAGATAGGCAGAGAGAGAGATGAGGAGAAGCAGGCTCCCTGCTGAGTAGAGAGCCCAATGCGGGACTCAATCCCAGGCCCCTGGGATCATAACCTGAGCCGAAGGTAGAGGCTTAACCCACTGAGCCACCCAGGCGCCCCATAGTTATGGTAAACTTTGAAGTCAGTCCTCAGTCTTTGTTCTCCTTCAACACTATGTTGACTATTGTGAGTCTTTGCCTCTCCATATAAACTTTAAAGTAAGTTTGTTAATATTAAGAAAAAAGAACTTGCTGGAATGCATTAATTGTATAGATAAACTTGGAAACCAGTGACCTCTTGAGCTTAGCAGGAGATAGACCATGGACATCAGTTGTCACAGTGGTGCCTCTGGCAGAACCTATTGCAAATCCCTAGGCAAAATGAGACCTCAAGGATCTGAGAGAATGTCTAAGAAGTACTTGATACATCCCTTGGGTATGGTTTATTGAAGTGTCCACCTGTCTGAGAGCTGGGGAATCTAGATAAGGGAGGGAAAATTAGTTATGATAAAACATATCAACAAACATCAATAAATTTTGTAAAACTAATTGTCATGGCTCATATACAGTATGACCAACAGAGGGACAATCAAAAGGAAAGCATCAGTTATGTTTATCATGAAATATTTTTTATTCAAAATAAAGCAATGTGAGGGGAACACACTATGAGAAAATTACCATTTTTTAAATGGTAAACATCTTACCAAATGGAATAGGTTATATATTCTAAGTAGTATATTGAAGAGTAAAACATTGGGGCACCTGGGTGGCTCAGTGGTTTGGGCTGCTGCCTTCGGCTCAGGTCATGATCTCAGGGTCCTGGGATCGAGCCCCGCATCGGGCTCCCTGCTCCGCAGGAAGCCTGCTTCCCTATCTCTCTCTCTCTTTCTGCCTGCCTCTCTGCCTACTTGTGATCTCTGTCCTTCAAATAAATAAATAAAATCTTTTAAGAAAAAGAAAAGAAAAGTAAAACATTAAAAAATAAAATTTTAATTTAAAAAAAATTATGTAATTTTAAAAAAAGGTTAAAAATAGCAGAACCATTTTTCTTATAACTGGAAAATACATTTTTATATATATCTATCAAAAATAATTTGTCATGGTGGCGCCTGGGTGGCTCAGTGGGTTAAAGCCTCTGCCTTCAGCTCAGGTAATGATCCCAGGATCTTTGGATCGAGTCCCACATTGGGCTCTCTCAGCTCAGCAGGGAGCCTGCTTCCTCCTCTCTCTCTGACTGACTCTGCCTACTTGTGATTTCTTTCATATAAATAAATAAAATCTTTTATAAAAAAAATAAAAAAAATAACTTGTCATGTCTAAAATCAGGAGCATATGGAAAAAAATAATAACTGAGGACAATACTTCTGCCATGTTTTGTGCCTTGTTAATATTTTTTAACAGTCAACTTTTAGCTTTATTGAAATACCTGCGAAGATACCAGCAGTGCCTTTTGGAGCCCTATGACTATAAAAATTAATTGCAAATATTCAAAATGTTTACTATGGTGTCACTATTTAGGGCCACCACCAAGCATGATTCAAAAGTAAGCATAACTGTTACTCTTCCGTAAGGCAAAAGGGCATATTTTCAGGAGTTCCATCTGCTGTACCAGGAGGTGAATCAAGTAATGATTTTTGTCTATAAAATAATTCACTTTTCAATCTAACATTCCTCATTCCACATTATAATAATACAAAACTAGGAGGAGACTAAAACAAACAAACAACTACAACTACAACAACCAGCTTTTCCTTCAGTGGAAAAGTAAATAGAACCTTATGAGTAGCCTGAAATTTATTTTTAAATATTTTTAAGATAAACGTTTTTGTTAGAAAACCATATATTTTATATTACTAAGAAATAACAGGCAAAGTTTTATTAACTTCTAAAAAGTCTAGTTACTTCTATTTATCTATTAACTCATCTCTTTATGAAGTAGAACATGATCACACCTATTGTATCTACCCAAGTGTGTATGCTTTGGTTATTATATGTTTGCTATTTCCTTGCATAATTTTTACAATATTTGATACATAATAGTATCTTTAAGTCCATCTACGGTTTCACAGAATTTGTTTGAACTTCATAAAAATGTACCATACTTTTTGCATTGTCCTTGTTTTACTTCTCTATTAACTTTCCAAGATTTATTCACTTTAGAGTGTGTAGCTATCATTTATTTTTATTCCTCCATAATGCTATGTTTACAAATTTGTATTTATCTGCACTTTTAAAAATATCTTAATTATATACCATTTCTCATCTCACGTAACACTCATGTTACTTCTACACTTATCAGATATTATGTTAACTGAAAAAACCACAACTCAGCAACAATATAGCACCATTTTTCAAAATTAAATGGCTTACCATAATTCTTTAATTCTATCCTTTATTTGTATTAGATGACCCTTTATTCTGGTATTTGGCATTGTTCATATGGAGGAAAGCTTATAAGTTGATATTCCATAAATAGAAGGATTTATTATGATTGATTAATTATTTTCATTTAGAATGCATAGAATATGGTTGATTTAATATTTCTTTCTTACTCTCTGCCTGGAACATAGTGCTATCTATGTAATAGCCACTAAAATATTAAGTTAATCACCTAGACTTTAAACTGCATATTAATAGGAATAACATACAGAACTCTTCTTAGATTGGGACACCTGGGTGGCTCAGTCAGTTAAACGCCTGAGCCTTTAGCTCAGGTCGTGATCTTAGGGTCCTGGGACTCAGTTCTGCAACAGATTCCCTGCTTAGCCGGGAGTTTGCTTCTCCCTCACCCTGCTGCTCCCCCTGCTTGTGCTCTCTCTCTCACTCTCTCTCTTACAAATAAATAAAATTAAAAAAATGAATTCTTCTCAGATAGCTAATATAGAATATCGTCTTTGTATTCATCAAAGGGAAAGTGCCATATAATAATGAAATTCAGACTACTTCAAATTCATTTTTTAACCAGTAAGAAAGTACTGGAAACAAGCCAAAAATGTCTTTAATGAATTAAAGAAAGAGATTGATTTTCAATATCTTAATGTTTCTAAAATAAATTGCAAGATTTTTATACTAGATATCAGTGTAAATATTCATTATACAAGGACATTCTAAATATAAACCTGAGAAAACTACTTGACATATATGATGACAAAAACGAGTTTGACAAAAGTCAGATTGGGTAAAACTTACAACACCTACCACCTAAAAATCTAGTTCTATAATTTAATTATTTTAATTTACAAAAATACAAAAATAATATATCAGAGTAAGTCTATTGATAGCTTTGAAGGTATGCTCTGGTTGTGCACTGTTTACTATTGAAAGGGGAATCAAATATGTGATGCTTATGGTGTTACTATATTAAAATTCAAAAAGTTCAGAAGCATGCAAGGAATAGAATAAAGAGAAAAGATGACCCTTACTTATCCTAAAGATAGAAAATGGTATATATGTGCTAGTTGGGGAGAGAATCCAGTCAGTAGATGGAGGATGTGGTAGTGGAAAAAAAAAAAGACACAACGTTTTTGTTGAACGTTTAGCACTATATTTAACAAAGTGAAATTGTGTGTTAATAGCCTTGAGTAAAATCCAAAAAATATTTTCAATTCCTAAATAGGAAAAACTTGAAAAATACAACTTGATAAGGTTTCCAATAAAAGATTCAAAAGCAATACAAGTTTCAGAATTTTTAGTATATTTTCCCTAAAAAGCCATTTGATTTAAATTAAAAAGAATTCTATTTACCTGCCACTTAAATAAGAGGAAATCATTTGGTTTTGTAATAAGTCAATAAAATAAATTAACATATCTTTAGAAAACAGACTTGCACACTAATTTTAAAATAATAGTGCTTAAGCTGTTCAGCAACATTTTTGTAAAATTCCTTGCCATCAGCTAGCTCTTGAGTTCTGCTAGGTGAGTAAGGCCATGTATGTTACTGCTCAGAGTACTGACGCAAAGCAATTGTCCCCCCTTCACATCCATTTTTTGCTGTTGATATGTCATGCTATGTTGTTTAGAGATACATAGATGGCCCTACATGAAGGCCTTTTTTTTTTGTGTGTATATGGGTGACTGTGATTTAACTTTCAAATCAGATGGCTCCTGATTTACAATGATTCAACTTATGATATATTTGGCAATGATGTGAAAGTGAAAGTGATTCAGTAGAAACTGTACTTTGAATTTTGAATTTGGGTCTTTATAAAAAGGGCCAGTGACATGTGGTATGGTGCCGTCTTGTGATGCTGGGCAGGGGCAGTGAGCCACAGCTCCCAGTCAGCTAGAAGATTACAGGGGTGAACACCTGATATTCTTACAACCATTCTATATATAACATTCTTCTTTTTTTTTAGTGTAATATTTAATAAATTGCATGTGATATTTGATACTTTGTTATAAAATAGGCTTTGCTTAAGATGATTTTGCCCAAATGCAGGCAAATGTAAGTGTTCTGAGTATGTTTAAATAAGCTTAAGGTAAGCTATGATATTTGATAGTTTCGGGGTATTAAATGCATTTTCAATTTTTTGTGTGTTTCTCTGTACATAGCCCCCTTGTAAGCTGAGGAACATCTCCATATGTATATGTAGCCTTGGTATGGCTTACATATTATTGGCATGAAACATCTAGAACAGTACTTGTGTCATATGATTGTCTACAACATCAAACAAGTTTCTTGAAAACTTGTGCCAAAGGGGTTATGTCTTTAAGGATTCTTATTTCAGAAGGGTTCTCTCAAACGTAAGATTTTTCAGAAGTTAAGTGAAAATCTAACCAAACTAAACATTTTTCCATTTTCCCTAGTCAGCAAATATAGCTAAAATCTATCTGCCATTTTCAACACTGTACTCAACGATTGTAATTCTAATTTAAGAACAGATTATTTATATCAAAACCACATGTTGGCCTAATCTTATACAATATTCATAAATCTCACTCAGAGCCTTGGACACTTTTATTTGTTGAGTCTATATGGTACTACGGACATTGATCTTTTTTTGACCTCATAGCTTCATGTATGTCTATACTTTTGAAAATACATGCATCATAGTTCCATTGTAAAATGTCTGGGTTATAAAATGAGCTATGCTATCAAAATGGTAATAAGAACATACAAATGACCTGATGTAATGAACTGGACCAGATTGCCAGATATCACATTTCATACCAGAAAGATTCAGTGGTAAGTTTTAAAATGGCCAGCTATACTTCGACTGAATTATAACTCATTTAACTTCTTTCTTTGTGTACAGTATTATACATTAGTCAGTATTAGAGTAAATAAGTACTTTGGACAGATGTAAATATGCTGTAATAAAAAATGTTTTTCTTTCTTTTAGTCATTTTTTTTACTTGTAAGACTAGCCACAAATACCATGCCTCCCCCAAAATAATTTGCAATCCAAATTTATCTCTAAGTGAATTTGTTGCACAAAAAAAAAATATATATATATACACTTACAGTAGACATGTTCAAAAATAGTTACACATCAGCAGGGCCCTAAATGTAAGCAGTATAGTTATTTTTTGTTTTTTTTTTTTTTCTTTAAAAAAAAAAGAGGTTATGTGAAATATTGGAATTTTATTTCGAGGCCTAGTATTTCAAGACAGTTAACTACACTTACAGTGTCAACAGCCTCTTGTTGGCAGTATGATTTTATTGGCTCCATGGAATAACAGCAAGAATTTACTATTGCTTATTTCTTTTATGACACACACAGAAAAAAAAAAATTTGAAATATTTGCTCAAGACCAACCAGAATTATTTTAACCTATCAAAATTCATGGGAGGCCTTCACTGCCAAAGTCACTGCTGGGTTTTCACAATTCATTGCAGACAATCTGCTACTCCCAATATGATAAAGGAGAGAAGAGTCATAATCAGGGAAGAAAGCTAGATTAATACTTGTAATTATCATTGAATTATTTAGCCTGCTATAGGATAATTATTATTAGTGTCATTTGATAATTTTCTCTCATTTTATTAAACACAACTGTGAGAAATTAACCTACCTAATATTTCTCTGTATTGGCTGACTAGCTAGCAAACATTCATGAAAATATCCATTATCCAAACATATAAAATGCTGCATTATGATGCTGTTGAATCAGAACATACCACTACCTGATCCTGTATCTCTTTGAGGATTTGCAAATCAATTAATTCTATGTTTATTGGATTCTTCCCATACAATTAGAAAATTTATAATAGAGTCCATGAACATTATTAGTTTTTACCATTTTAAACCAGCAATCACACTTTGATTTTTACAACAAAAGCAGAAATATAAACACACACATTTGGCTGAGTTTTCTGTTAATCTGTCTGGACTTCAAAATCTTATTCCTCAAGATAATGCACACCAAAGTTCTGGATTAAACAAGAAATTAGATGGCACCTGAACACTTGGTTTAATATTCTCCAAAGGACTAGGCAACTTATTTCTTACATTATGACATTGTTTTACAAAGATCCACACTTTTATAATGTTAGTATTTTTAATAATCAATAAAGTCAATTAATCATGATTAAAAATCAAACATAAACATTTTTCTACTTTTTGCTTTTGCCCCCTCCATTTAGAACTTATTTATAGCCTGATAATTCAAAGGTCCCTATGTTTATGAAAATCTGGACAGAAATAGCTCTAAGATCCCATTCAGAACTTGATATTAATCCAAGTCCTTTTTGGCTCCATTTATCCTGAAAGCAAAGAGTAGGACAAAGGATTTGAGTACTGTTAGTTTATCTGGGAGATTATCCAAGGTAGAAAAGAATGGGAAAGTGATACAGTGAAGAAGCAACTTTGTCAAAGAGGTACATTGTTGATATAATTGTTGTGGATAGAAAATGAAGGCTTGCTTTTACTGAAAGGTCCTGAGAAACTTCTTTAAGTTGTCCTCATGGAGACCTGAAAACTGACAATTTTATCTATGGCTCTTATTTCCACTTCACTGAGAGCTGTCCTCAGAGGACATTAACTCTCCTACACTTTTGGGTTGTGTTGGAGACATTCTAAAATGAGAGAGAGAACATGAGATGCTATCAGTGTTAAGTAACTGCAATTTCCCATGGAACTATCCACCACAGGTTTGGCTATAATCAGGTGTTGGGCCTTGATATCAGAGGGATTTGAGGCAGTATCATTTTAGGTTAATCATTATATCTGAAATTTCCAAAAACTTCAAACTGATGAAACTTTGATTATAAATCTATAAATATAACAATAAATGTACAGTATTCAAATTATTTTCATAGAAATACACAGACAAAGCATCAATTGATTAATATTTAAATGGTACAAAATACTGAACTGAAAGAATTTGGTCATATAACAACGTGTAAGAAGTAGAACTTAGGTTTAGGTTAGAACTCAGGATGCATTTGAGACTCAGTTTAAGAAATTGAATGGTGGGACGCCAGGGTGGCTCAGTGGGTTAAGCCACTGTCTTCGGCTCAGGTCATGATCCCAGGGTCCTGGGACAGAGCCCCAAATCGGGCTCTCTGCTCAGCAGGGATACTGCTTCCTTCTCTCTCTCTGCCTGCCTCTCTGCCTGCTTGTCATCTCTCTCTGTAAAATAAATAAATAAAATCTTAAAAAAAAGAAATTGAATGGATGTCTGACTATCTTATAGGTTTGCTAAAAATCAGTGACTTTGTGTTCACGTGTGGCTATGCAGGAATTTTTTAACTTTCTCTAAGAAGTTATTAGATTTGATTATATAATGGCAGTAAAGGATGGGGAAAAGCAAAGTACAAACCCCATAAAGACAAAGAGACTGAGTATGAGAAAAGAGTATTAGATAAGAAGAATCAATGCATTTGAGGAAAATGGGAATTGAAATACACAATGATTGTTGATTTTTTTAGATGGAGAACACAAAACTAGCTTGCAAGAAGGAAATAACAGAAGACATGCTGTGATGTGAGACAGAATCCTGGAAAAGGCAGTAACGTGGAATAAAGGAGTAGGGAGAGCATATCAGGTAATTTGGATAGGAAGGAGTTAGGAGATAATTGCTTGATAAATTTTATATGGCCCACTTAAATGCACAGATTTCTCTTCTTTAATTTCTATGGAGAACAGGGTGTCCTTTCTCTTCCCTTTCAGGGCACCAGAGGTGTACTCTTTCAGACTGAAAACCTGAAAAGCTCAGGACTCAGTTGCTTAAGCACAGCTGAGAGGACATATTTCAATTAAGATTTACATTTTGCTGTATGTAGTAGACTTTCAAAAGTGGTTTAACCATATTTTTCATTTAACAAGAAGACTACAGAGAGTGTTTTCTGGTGTTGCTTCAGCGTCTTAAGAAAGTCAAGTGAACTATCTTAGAGGTTTTCATGGCTTTTTATTCACAGTTGCAAAAATTGCTGTTGGAATTCTCACTATTAAGCCCACATTTCTGGCAGAAAGATAGAGGTAAAAGAGAATGATATATTGTACGACTGATACTTTGTCATATGGTTACAATATAACTAGAAAAGAGACAATAAAATATTTGATATTGTTTTAAGTTTCCTTGTTGTCAATCCCTCAGTGCTTTCAGAGATTAAAGGAAAAAGTAGATGGATATTGACCTGGCAACTATCAACACCTGTCAGTCTCTCTTGGATAACCAATATCTCTATAATCTCTTCTTCCCAGTAAAAAAAAAAATAAAATATATTCATAACCCACACTGTGCCATCTCAAGTTACTGCACCAAGATAAAATTACAATTATTTTCAGTTGTTCCAAATGGACAGAATACCCTTCCTTATGATATCATGTCTTATAAGATAGATAATTGGCTTGCTACCAATATACCCAGATGTGACTGTGGAAGAGACAGGAAAAAAATAATAATATTTATTTATTCCTTGGGTTGACTCTGTTTACACAGATGCATTACTATTAGAAAAGGTTGGTTTGGGACATTGGAATGAATTTTCTTAATGGGTCTGTATGTAATTGGGTTGGAGGAAATTTTTAATTTCTACAAAAATTATTAGAATTCTATCTTATTCGTTTTGTTAATTTTTACATGTTAACAAAGCGAACGTTTTTGTCTAGCAGACAAGATCTTAAATCCTAACAAAATTCAATTTTTCCTTTTTTTTTTTTTTAAGTTTGAGAGCCTCACGTTCTCTCATGCTGCTTTAAATACAACTCAAAAAAAAAAAAAAAAAGGAGCTAAGTGGGGCAGTAAGACCAGACTTTTTATTTTATTTATCTTGTTTTTAATTAAAAAATTAAAGATTGTATTTATTTTTCTTTGAGAGAGAGAGCATGGTGGGGGCAGGGGGAGGTAGCTGCAGAGAGAGACTGAGATGTATACTCCTTAATGAGCAGGAAGCCAGATATGGAGCTCAATACCAGGATCCTGACTGAGATCATGACCAGAGACAAAGGCAGATACATGTGCAAAATCCCTTTTTTTCTGGGAAACAATACTTTACAAGAGATGTTTGAAAAAGTACTGGGGAATCAACTTTAATCGGAGTTACAAAAATTTAATTGACTTTTGTAAAGCTACAGGGATCCAAATGATGGGAATCCCAGCCCGTTTAGGTTGTGGACCACAGAGTATTCTTCTCTGTAATATTTTATTTTCTTCCATGTCTACTAACTCCAGTCCAAGTTCACTGATCTCTTTTTAGATAGTGCAAAACATGGAAAAAATACCAAATGCCCTAAAACTAACCCCTAATATTATCCCTGACACTGACCCTACCCCGGACTAACCCTAACCCGCAACCTACCTCTAACCCTAAACCTAACCCCACTTTAACAATAATCCTGACCCTCTCCCTGACCCTGATCATAACCCTAACTCTGAACTTTGCCTATGTCAGAACTGAACCTTAAACCTGACCCTGGCCTTGACCTTAATACTGACCCTAACCCTGACTGTAAACCTAACTCTGGCCCAATCCGTGATCCTGAACAAAATCGTAAAAGTAAAGCTAACCCTGATCCTGAACCTACTCATGAAACAGAACCTAAACATAAAGCTGACCTTACCATAACCATGAACCTAACCCTGACCATGACCCTGACCCTGACACTAAACCAGTCCCAAACCTAACCCTGACCCTGACAGGAACCTTGCCCCCACACCAAAACTTGAACCTGACCCTAAATCTGACCATGACCCTGCCTGGACCTAAACCTAACCGTCAGCCTAACACTGAACCTGACCCTGACTGTGACCGTAACGCTAACCCTGACCCTACTGTGATGCTGACCCTAAACCTAACCATGAACCTAACCCTAAACCTGACCCCTACCCTAAGCATTACGCTAACCCTGACCCCAAAGTCGTCTAACCCTAACCCTAACCCTACGTCTTTCTTAGCCCTAACCTTAACACTAAGCTGGTCTAAACCCAGCTCTGTTCCCTCCAGCGGGGACAACAGCTGCACCCAGGCCTCCTAGGGTCTGGGAGGAGGCTGTATGGGGGTCACTGGATGGGCGCTGCATTGAGTGGAGTGTGAGCCTTGAGCAGCTTGGGGACCGGCGGCTCAGGGAGCTCTGGTGCAGCAGGAAGTTCGGTAAGGAGCCCCCAGGCAGTGGTGACCTCACTTCCCTGACGACAGAGCCCAATGCAATTGGAACCCAAGTATCACGGCACCCCATAACAGAGAAAACCCCCTGTGCAGATCATTTCTAGGCACATCCTAAAGGAAGCGACATGTTCTCTGCTGTACCAAAGCCGAGAGGATGCAGGGAAAAGAGAGCTCGCCCGCCAGACACGTCCCCTCCCTGGCAGGTCATATCAGGTGTCCCCAATGCCGCAAGCCCTTTGGCTAATAAAATCAAAAGGTGACACCAGTGGGCTCAGAGTCAGAGAGTCCCACACCTTCTGATCTATGGGTGTAGCCCTAGGTCTCCTCCCTGTCTCTGCGTGAGTGTGTGTGTGTGTGTGTGTTTCTGTGTGTGTGTGTGTGTGTGCTTTTAGGTGTCTGTGTGTCTGTGTGTAAAGAGGTCCTGGCCATGCCATCGTGGATGGAGATGCCCCAAACAGGATGAGTTGATGAGGGGTTAGATGTCTGGTGGGTAAGTCATGTTCACACCCCAGTTTAAGGCTGCTTAAGTGGGATCGGTTGTAGGGTCTACACCCTTCTGCCCAGGGTTTATCCTGAGACCCTGAATGGATGGGTCCATGACTCAGGAGCAGGGCTAACCCTAACAGTAACCACTAACCCTGACCCTGACACTGACTGTGAGCCTGCCCCAAACCCTAACCCAAGCCCTGACCCTGACTCTGATTCTGACCCTGATAGTGATCCTTACCTGAACCCAAAACAAAACCTAAGCCTGGCAAGGACCCTGATGTGGACCCTGAACCTAAACCTAACACTGACATTACCGTAAATATGACTAATACCTAACCATGACCCAGACCCTGACCCTAATCCTAACCCTGATGCTGATCTAACCCTGACCCTAACACTAACCCTGACACTGAATGTAAGCCTGAACCTAACTCTAACCCTAAACGTAACCCTGACCCTGACACTAACACGGGCCCTGACCCGAAACCTAACGCTGAACCTAACCCTAAAACTAACCCCTAACATAATCCCTGACACTGACCCTAACCCGGTCTAATCCTAACCCTCAACCTACCTCGAACCCTAAACCTAACCCCATTTTAACAATTATCCTGACCCTCTCCCTGACCCTGATCATAACCCTAACTCTGAACTTTGCCTACGTCAGAACTTAACCTTAAAACTGACCCTGGCCTTGACCTTAACACTGACCCTAACCCTGACTGTAAACCTAACTCTGACCCAATCCGTGATCCTGAACAGATTAGTAACGCTAAAGCTAACCCTGATCCTGAACCTACTCATAAAACAGAACCTAAACATAAAGCTGACCTTACCATAACCATGAACCTAACCCTGACCCTGACCCTAACCCTGACAGTAAAACTGTCCCAAACCTAACCCTGACATGACATGACCTTGCCCCAAACCAAAACTTGAACCTGACCCTAAAACTGACCATGGCCCTAAACCTGACCCTAAACCTAACCATCAGCCTAACACTGACCCTGCGCCTGACTCTGACCGTAATGCTAACCCTGAACCCACTGTGATCCAGACCATAAACCTAACCATGAACCTAACCCTAACCCTGACCCCATCCTATACCTTACGCTAACCCTGACCCCAAAGACGTCTAACCCTAACCCTGACCCTAAGTCATTCTTAACCCTAACCCTAACACTAAGCTGGTCTAAACCCAGCTCTGTTCCCTCCTCCAGCGGGGACAACAGCTGCACCCAGGCCTCCCAGGGGCTGGGGGGAGGCTGTATGGGGGTCACTGGATGGGCACTGCATTGAGTGGAGTGTGAGCCTTGAGCAGCTTGGGGACCGGCGGCTCAGGGAGCTCTGGTGCAGCAGGAAGTTCGGTAAGGAGCCCCCAGGCAGTGGTGACCTCACTTCCCTGATGACAAAGCCCAACGGAATTGGAACCCACGTATCCAGGCACCCCATGACAGAGAAAACCCCCCTGCCCAGCTCATTTCTAGGCACATCCTAAAGGAAGCGACATGTTCTCTGCTGTACTAAAGCTGAGCGGATGCAGGGAAAAGAGAGCTCGCCGGCCAGACACGTCCCCTCCCTGACAAGTCATATCAGGTTTCCCCAATGCTGCAGGCCCTTTGGCTAATAAAATTAAAAGGTGACACCAGGGGGCTCAGAGTCAGAGAGTCCCACACATCTTATCCAATTGTGTAGCCCTAGGTCTCTCCTCCCTGTCTGTGTGTGTGTGTGTGTGTGCGAGTGCCTCTGGGTGTCTGTGTGTCTGTGTGTAAAGAGGACCTTGCCTTGCCATGCCATCGTGGGTGGAGATGCCCCAAGCAGGATAAGGCTGATGAGGGTTTAGATATCTGGTGGGCAAGTCATGTTCACACCCCAGTTTAAGGCTGGTTAAGTGGGATCGGGTGTAGGGTCTACACACTTCTGCCCAGGGTTTATCCTGACACCCTGAACGGATGGGTCCATGATCCAGGAGCGGGGCTAACCCTAACGGTAACCACTGACCCTGACCCTGACCCTGACCCTGACACTTACTGTGAGCCTGCCCAAATCCTGACCCAAGCCCTGACCCTGACCCCGAACCTGACCCTGACTATGATCCTGACCTGAACCCTATACCTAAACCTAAGCCTGACACTGACCGTGATGTGGACCCTGAACCTAAACGTAACTCTGACATTACCATAGCCATGACTCAAACCTAACCAGGACCCTGACCCTGACCCTAATCCTAACCATGACGCTGACCTAACCCGGACCTAACCCTACCACTGACCGTGACAGTGTGCTTGACCCTAACCCTAAACCTAATGGTAACTCGAACCATGACCCTAATAAGGACTCTGAACCTACACCTCATGCTGACCCTGAACCTAACACTAACCCTTACCCTAAACCAAACCCTAACCCTGACCTTACGCTGTCTAACCCTAACACAAACCCTAACCATAACCCTACTTTTAACTCTAACACAAACCCCAATCCCAAACCCTACCTCCAAAACCTAACTGTGACACTGAACTGAACATTGACCCTATACCAAAGCCTGACCCTCAACCTGACCCTGGCCCTGACCTTTACCTGACCCTGACTCTGAACCTAATCCTAACCTTGACACTAACTCTGACCACTACATAGCCCTGTTCCTGACACAAATTTGGACTTTAAACCAATACCTGAACCTGTCCCTAAACATGACACTGGAGCTAAAGTTCTCCTTGATCCTGACCCAGACCATGACCATAAACCTAACCCTGACCCTAACAGTGACCCCGACCCTGACCTGAACACTAAACCTGACCCTGACTGTGAGACTGACCCTAACTCTAACCCTAAATGTATCCCAGACCCTGACACTAACACGGGCCGTACCCCGAACCTATCGCTGAACCTAACCCTAACACTAACCCCTAACCCTACCACGGACCCTGACCCTAACAAGTTCTAAACCTAAGAGTCAACCTAACGCTAACCCTAACACTAACTCTAAATTTTAACAATAACCCTGACCCTATACCTGACTATGATCATAACCCTACCCCTGAACTTTGCCTATACTAGACCCTGAACCTAAACTTGACTCTGGCCCTGACCCTAAACTAACCATGATTATAACACTTACCACTACATAAACCTGTCCCTGACCTGAATGTGGACTGTAAACCATTACCTGATTTTACAGTAATCCTGACACTGGCCCTAGACTTCACCCTGACCCTGACCCAGGTAAAGACCATAAACCTAACCCTGACCCTAACAGAGACTCTGACCCTGACCCTAACAATAAACCTGACACTGAATGGGAGTCTGACCATAACTCTAACCCTAACCGTAACCCTGACCCTGACACTAACACGGGCCCTGACCCGAAACCTAACGCTGAACTTAACCCTAAAACTAACCCCTAACATTATCCCTGACACTGACCCTAACCCGGTCTAACCCTAACCCTCAAACTACCTCTAATCCTAACTCTAACCCCACATTAACAATAATCCTGACCCTCTCCCTGACCCTGATCATAACCCTAACTCTGAACTTTGCCTATGTCAGAACTGAACCTTAAACCTGACCCTGGCCTTGACCTTAACACTGACCCTAACCCTGACTGTAAACCTAACTCTGACCCAATCCGTGATCCTGAACAGAATCGTAAACCTCAAGCTAACACTGATCCTGAACCTACTCATAAAACAAAACCTAAACATAAAGCTGACCTTACCATAACCGTAAACCTAATCCTGACCCTGACCCTAACCCTGACACTAAACCTGTCCCAAACCTAACGCTGACCCTGACATGAACCTTGCCCCCACACCAAAACGTGAACCTGACCCTAAACCTGACCATGACCCTGAACCTGACCCTAAACCTAACCGTCACCCTAACACTGACCCTGACCCTGACTCTGAGCGTAACGCTAACCCTGACCCTACTGTGAGCCTCACCCTAAACCTAATCAAGAACCTAACCCTAACCCTGACCCCTACCCTAAGCCTTACATAACCCTGAACCCAACGATGTCTATCCCTATCCCTGACCCTAAGTCATTCTTAACCCTAACCCTAACAGTAACCTGGTCGAAACCCAGCTGTGTTCCCTCCAGCGGTGACAACAGCTGCACCCAGGCCTCCCAGGGGTGGGGGGAGGCTGTATGGGGGTGACTGGATGGGCACTGCATTGAGTGGAGTGTGAGCCTTGAGCAGCTTGGGGACCGGCGGCTCAGGGAACTCTGGTGAAGCAGGAAGTTCGGTAAGGAGCCCCCAGGCAGTGGTGACCTCCCTTCCCTGATGACAGAGCCCAACGGAATTGGAACCCACATAACCAGGCACCCCATTACAGAGAAAACCGCCATTCCCAGCTCATTTCTAGGCACATCCTAAAGGAAGCAAAATGTTCTTCTGCTGTACTGAAGCCAAGAGGATGCAGGGAGAAGAGAGCTGGCCTGTTAGACAGGTCCCCTCCCTGGCAGGTCTTATCAGGTTTCCCCAACGCCTCAGGCCCATTGTGTAATAAAATCAAAAGGGGACACAGGAGGTTCAGAGTCAGAGAGTCCCACACCTTCTGATGACTGGTGTAGCCCTTGATCTCCTCCCCGTCTCTCTGTGTGTGTGTGTGTGTGTGTGTGTGTGTGTTTGTGTGTGCATGGTTGGATGTCTGTGGGTCTGTGTGTAAAGAGGACCTGGCCATGCCATCGTGGGTAGAGATGCCCCAAGCAGGATCAGGCTGATGAGGGGTTAGATGTCTGGTGGGCAAGTCATGTTCACACCCAAGTTTAAGGCTGGTTAAGTGGGATCGGGTTAGGGTGTACACCCTTCTGCCCAGGGTTTATCCTGAGACCCTGAAGGGATGGGTCCATGACCCAGGAGCGGGGCTAACACTAACAGTAAGCACTAACCCTGACCCTGACACTGACTGTGAGCCTGCACCAAACCCTCACCCAAGCCCTGACCATGACCCTAACCTGAACCTGACTGTGATCCTGACATGAACGCTAAACCTAAACCTAAGCATGACACTGACCCTGATGTGGACCCTGAACCTAAACCTAACTCTGTCAACACCGTAACCATGACTCATACCTAACCATGACCCTGACCCTGACCCTAATCCTAACCCTGACGCTAACCTAACCCTGAGCCTAACCCTAACCCTACCCCGGACCGTGACTGTCAGCCTGATGCTAACCCTAAACCTAAAGATAACTCTAACCATGTCCCTCTACGGACCCTGAACCTAATCCTAACGATGACCCTGACCCTAACACTAACCCCTACCATAAACCAAACCCTAAACCTGACATTCCGTTGTCTATCCCTAACCCTAAACATAACCCTACTTCTAACTCTCACCCAAACCCCAATCCCAAAACCTACTGCCGAAACCTAACTTGACACTGAACCGAACATTAACCCTAAACCAAAGCCTGACCCTAAACCTGACCCTATCCCTGACTTTCACCTGACCCTGACCCTGACCCTAATCATATCCATGACACTAACACTGACAACTACATAACCCTGTCCTTGACCCGAATGTGGACTTTAAACCAATACCTGAACCTGACACTAAACCTGACCGTGGCGCTAAACTTCACCCTGACCCTGACCCAAACAATGACCATAAACCGAACCCTGACCCTAACAGTGACCCCGACCCTGACCTTAAGACTAAACCTGACCCTGACTGTGAGCCTGACCCTTACTCTAACCCTAAATGTAACCCAGACCCTGACTCTAACACGGGCCGTACCCCGAATCCTATCGCTGAAAAACTAAACTTACACTAACCCCTAACCCTACCAAGTTCGGACCCTGACCCTAACAAGTTCTAACCCTAACAGTCAACCTAACGCTAACCCTAACACTAACTCTAAACTTTAAAAATAACACTGACCCTATACCTGACTATGATCATGACCCTATCCCTGAACTTTGCCTATACCAGACCCTGACCCTAAACCTGACTCTGGCCCTGACCCTAAACCTAACCATGATTCTAACACTTACCACTACATAACCCTGTCCCTGACCCGAATGTGGACTTTAAACCAATACCTGATCTTGACCGTAATCCTGACAGTGGCCCTAGACTTCAACCTGACCTGACGTAGGAAAAGACCATAAACCTAGGCTGACCATAACAGAGATGCTGACCCTGACCCTAACAATAACCCTGACCCTGAATGGGAGCCTGACCCTAACTCTAACACTAACCGTAACCCTGACCCTGACACTAACACGGGACCTGACCCGAAAAATAACGCTGAATCTAACAATAAAACTAACCCCTAACATTATCCCTGACACTGACCCTAACCCGGTCTAACCCTAACCTCCAATCTACCTCCAACCCTAAGCCTAACCCCACTTTAACAATAAATCTGACCCTCTCCCTGACCCTGATCATAACCCTAACTGTGAACTTTGCCTATGTCAGACCTTAACCTTAACCTGACCGTGGCCTTTCCTTATCACTGACCCTAACCCTGACTGTAAACCTAACTCCGACCCAATCCGTGATTCTGAACAGAATCGTAACCCTAAAGCTAACACTGATCATGAACCTACTCATAAAACAGAACCTAAACATAAAGCTGACCTAACCCTAACCCTGACACTAAACCTGTCCCAAACCTAACCCTGACCCTGACATGAACCTTACCCCCAAACCAAAACTTGAACCTGACCCTAAACCTGAGCATGACCCTGAACCTGACCCTAAACCTAACCGTCACCCTAACACGGACCCTGACCCTGACTCTGAGCATAACGCTAACCCTGACCCTACTGTGAGCCTGAACCTAAACCTAACCATGAACCTAACCCTAACCCTGAACCCTACCCTAAGCCTTATGCTAACCCTGACCCCAACGACGTCTATTCCTAACCCTGACCCTAGTTGTTCTTAACCCAAACCCTAACAGTAACTTGGTCTAAACCCAGCTGTGTTCCCTCCAGCGGGGACAACAGATGAACCCAGCCCTCCAGGGGTGTGGGGAGGCTGTATGGGGGTAACTGGATGGGCACTGCATTGAGTGGAGTGTGAGCCTTGAGCAGCTTGGGGACCGGCGGCTTAGGGAGCTCTGGTGAAACAGGAAGTTCGGTAAGGAACCCCCAGGCAGTGGTGACCTCACTTCCCTGAAGACAGAGCCCAAGGAATTGGAAGCCACGTATCCAGGCACCCCATTACAGAGAAAACGGCCATGCCCAGCTCATTTCTAGGCACATCCTAAAAGAAGCGACATGTTCTTCTGCTGTACTGAAGCCCAGAGGATGCAGGGAGAAGAGAGCTCGCCCACCAGATACGTCCAATCCCTGGCAGGTCATATCAGGTTTCCACAACGTCTCAGGCCCTTTGGCTAATAAAATCAAGGGGACACCAGGGGGCTCAGAGTAAGAGAGTCCACATATTCTGATCAACAGGTTTAGCCCAAGGTCTCCTCCTCATCTCTCTCTCTCTGTGTGTGTGTGTGTGTGTGTGTGTGTGTGTGTGTGTGTGTGCGGCTCTGGGTGTCTGTGTGTCTGTGTGTAAAGAGGACCTGGCCATGCCATCGTGGGTGGAGATGCCCCAAGCAGGATCAGGCTGATGAGGGGTTAGATGTCTGGTGGGCAAGTCATGTTCACACCCCAGTTTAAAGCTGGTTAAGTGGGATGGGGTGTAAGGTCTACACCCTTCTGCCCAGGGTTTATCTTGAGACCCTGAAGGGATGGGTCAATGACAACTAACAGTAACAGTAACACTAAAAGTAACCACTAACCCTGACCCTGACACTGACCTTGAGGCTGCCCCAAACCCTAACCCAAGCCCTGACCATGACCCTGACCCTGAACCTGAGTGTGATCCTGACCTGAACCGTAAACCTAAACCTAAGCCTTACACTGACCCTGATGTGGACCCTGAACCTAAACCTACCTCTGACATTACCGTAACAATGACTCATACCTAACCATGACCCTGCCCCTAACCCTAATCCTAACCCTGACGCTGACCTAAGCCTGACCCTAACCCTACCCCTGACCGTGACTGGGAGCCTGACGCTAACCATAAACCCAAACGTGACTCTAACCATGACCATCTACAGACCCTGAACCTAAACCTAACGCTGACCCTGACCCTAACACTTACCCCTACCCTAAACCAAACCCTAACCCTGACCTTACTCTATCCCTAACCCTAACCATAACCCTACTACTAACTCTAACCCTAACCCGAATCCCAAACCCTACCACCAAAACCTAACAGTGACACTGAACCAAACATTGACCCTAAACCAAAGCCTGACCCTAAACCTGACCCTGGCCCTGACATTCACCAGACCCTGACCCTGACCCTGACCCTAATCCTAACCATGACACTAACACTGACCCCTACATAACCCTGTCCCTGACCCGAATGTGGACTTTAAACCAATACCTGTACCAGACCCTTAAAAGACACTGGCGCTAAACTTCACCCTGACCCTGACCCATACTCTGTCCATCAACCTAACCCTGACCCTAACAGTGACACCGACCCTGACCAGAACACTAAACCTGACCCTGACTGTGAGCCTGACCCTAACTGTAACCCTAATGTAACCCAGACACTGACACTAACACGGGCTGTACACCGAATCCTATTGCTGAACCTAACCCTAACACTAACCCCTAACCCTACCACGGACCCTGACCCTAACAAGTTCTAACCCTAACCGTCAACCTAACGCTAACCCTAACACTAACTTTAAACTTTAACAATAACCCTGAACCCTACCTGACTATGATCATAACCGTACCACTGAACTTTGCCTATACCAGACCCTGACCCTAAAACTGACTCTGGCCCTGACCCTAAACCTAACCATGACTCTAACACTTACCACTACATAACCCTATCCCTGACCCGAATGTGGACTTTAAACCAATATCTGATTTTGACCGTAAAGCTGTCACTGGCCCTAGTCTTCACCCGGACCCTGATCCAGCCAAAGACCATAAACCTTACCCTGACCCTAACAGTGACGCTGACCCTGACCCTAACACTAACCCTGACACTGAATGGGAGCCTGACCCTAACTCTAACCCTAACCGTAACCCTGACCCTAACACTAACACGGGCCCCGACCCAAAACCTAACGCTGAACCTAACCCTAAAACTAACCCCTAACATTATCCCTGACACTGACCCTAACCCGGTCTAACCCTAACCCTCAACCTATCTCTAAACCTAACCATAACCCCACTTTAACAATAAACCTGACCCTGTCCCTGACCCTGATCATAACCCTAACTCTGAACTTTGCCTATGTCAGACCTTAACCTTAAACCTGACCCTGGCCTTGACCTTAACACTGACCCTAACCCTGTCTGTAAACCTAACTCTGACCCAATCCGTGATTCTGAACAGAATCGTAACCCTAAATCTAACCCTGATCTTGAACCTACTCATAAAACAGAACCTAAACATAAAGCTGACCTAACCCTAACCCTGACACTAAACCTGTCCCAAACCTAACCCTGACCCTGACATGAACCTTGCCCCAAAACCAAAACTTGAACCTGACCCTAAACCTGAGCATGACCCTGAACTTGACCCTAAACCTAACCGTCACCCTAACACTGACCCTGACCCTGACTCTGACAGTAACGCTAACCGTGACCCTACTGTGAGCCTGACCCTAAACCTAACCATGAACCTAATCCTAACCCTGACCCCTACCCTAAGCCTTATGCTAACCCTGACCCCAACGACGTCTAACCCTAACCCTCTGCCTGTCCTCCGTCCACTTGTGATCTCTCTCTGTCAAATAAATAATAAATAAATTCTTAAAAAAAAAGAATGACTCTACTTTAAATAATAGCTTAAAAGGGGCACCTGGGTGGCTCAGTGGGTTAACAAGACTTGTAGACCAGTGGATTAGAGTAGAGTGCCCAGATATGGACCATCAACTCTATGGTCAAAAAATCTTTGACAAAGCAGAGAAAATTACACAGTGGAAAAAAGACAGCCTCTTCAATCAATGGTGCTGGAAAAATTGGACAGCTATGTATGGAAGAATGACACTCAACCATTCTCTTATACCATACATAAAGATAAATTCGAAATGGACAAACGACCTCAACATGAGGCAGGAATCTATCAAATCCTAGAGGAGAACATAGGCAGTAACCTCTTGGACACTGGCCACAGCAGCAAATTCTTTCAAGACATGTCCCCAAAGACAAAGGAAACAAAAGCAAAAATGAACTTTTGGGACTTCATCAAGATCAAAAGTTGTTGCTGCACAGCAAAGGAAACCGTCAAAAAAATGAAGAGACAACCCACGGAATGGGAGAAGATTTTCACAAATGACATTACAGATAAAGGGCTGATATCCAAGATCTATAAAGAACTCCTCAAACTCAACACACACAAAACAGATAATCATGTCAAAAAATGGGCAGAAGACATGAACAGACACTTCTCCAAAGAAGACATACAAATGGCAAACAGATGCATGAGAAAATGTTCATCATCATTAGCCATCAGGGGAGATTCAAATCAAAAGCACATTGGGATACCACCTTACACAGTTAGAATGGCCAAAATTAAGAAGGCAATAAACAACAAGTGTTGGAGAGGATGTGGAGAATGGGGAACCCTCTTACACTATTGGTGAGAATGCCAGTTGGTGCAGCTACTTTGGGATACAGTGTGGAGACTCCTTAAGAAATTAAAATTAGAGCTACCCTATGACCCTGCAATTGCACTACTGAGTATTTACCCCTAAGATACAGATGCACTGAAAAGAAGGGACATCTGTACCCTAATGTTTATAGCAGCAATGGCCACAGTCATTAAACATTGGAAAGAACCAAGATGACCTTCAATGGATGAACGGATAAAGAAGATATGATCCATTTTTACAATGGAGTATTAGGCTTCCTTCTGAAAGGAAGGATACCCAACTTTTGTATCAACATGGACGGGACTGGAGGAGATAATCCTGAGTGGAATAATTCAAGCAGAGATTGTCAATTTTCATATGGTTTCACTTAATTGTGGAGCATAAAGAATAATACAGAAGACACTGGGTGATCAAGAGGAGAAGTGAGTGGGGGGAAATTGGAGGGGGAGACAAACCATGAGAGACTCTGAGAAACAAACTGAGAGTTTTGAGGGGAGGGGGCAGAGGGTTGGGTAAGCCTGTTAATGGGAGTTATGGAGGGGCACATATTGCATGGAGCACTGGGTGTGGTGCATAAACAGTGAATTTTGGAACCCTGATAAAAATAAAATAAAAATGACAACAACTCCTTTTCCCAACATGTGGTAGGAGTCCCCCAAATGATTGGAAGCAGCCTCCATTAGAGATCAATCCACTGCATGTTGAAGGTCCTCCCACTTCAAAAAGACCAAGAAATATCCAATCCCAAAACAAAGTAAGGGCCAGCTCCACCTCATGGAATACCACCTGCTCTCCCTTAGATAGTGTGCTGTTGCTTTAATAAACCTGCCTTCTGCTTTCACTTGGGCATTGATCTCTAATTCTCACGGGCCAACAATAAAAATAATGATGGTTTACCATTACAATGCATAGAAAAGGAGGTACAGGGAAATTGAATGAAAGGGAATAACAAAGTAGGTTCATAAGTCAATCTTCCTTGTAAAAAAATTAACCTGAAAGTGTGTTTCTGCCACCTCTCTCCTGTTTGATATGATAAAGAATGACCACGATACATGAATTATAGTTCGGGATTTTGAAAAGCAAAATAGCTTTATACCAACACTTGACCTTTTATTTATTTATTTATTTATTTATTTATTTATTGCTAACAAGACAGACTGATTTGATATGCGGTTCCTGACAACCAACCTCAGAAGTAATTCCATCTCCAATGGAAGTCAGAAAGAACCACAAACCAAACCTCAAAATAGATTCAAAGAGAAAATACTCTTAAAAAAATTTCCCTTCCTGGGGCACCCGAGTAGCTCAGTGAGTTTGGCTCACTGGGCCTTTGTGTTCGGCTCAGGTCATGATCCTAGGGTCCTGGGATTGAGCCCCATGTCTGGCTCTCTGCTCAGCAGGGAGCCTGCTTCCACTTCTCTCTCTGCCTGCTCTCTGCCTACTTGTGATCTCTGTCTGTCAAATAAATAAATAAAATCTTTAAAAAAAATTTCCCTTGGGCACCTGGGTGGCAGAGTGAGTTAAAGCCTCTGCCTTCGGCTCAGGTCATGATTCCAGGGTCCTGGGAACGAGCCCCCCATCAGGCTCACTCCTCAGCAGGGAGCCTGTTTCTTCCTCTCTCTCTGCCTGCCCCTCTTCCTACTTGTGATCTCTATCAAATAAATAAATAAAATCTTTAAAACTAAAATTTCCCTTCCTATCAGAAGCAGACCGAACCACTAACAAATTCCCCAGAAAGCTTCATCTAAATGGTTGTACTTTCTTCAGACACCCAGCAGGACCTTCTTCTCTGGGCCTGGTATTTCTTCAATGGCCTATTCCAGAGAATAAGACACTAAACTACTGAGCGCCAAGGGCCTCAGAACCACGAAAGAGATGATGAGGGGCACAAAGCATGCCTCTGGTCACCAAGAGGTTATGTAAACGTTTGCTGCTTTTCTGCATTTTTCAAAGCTGAGTTTTTAGCTGGTGGCAGCTCCTTTAGGATAAATTGCTGGTACCGTATAGTAAAAGCTATTATATGATCTTTTACAAACCATTTCCTATCTTTGCAATCTCATGTGCCAAGACAGACACGGATTATTTAAAACCCTGAAGAGAGTGCTATTGCATTTAAATTGCCTGTAACCTTCGTGTAATAGATTTATGATTGATGATAGATTTATTTAAAATATAACTGTTTTAAATATTTATTCTTAGTAAACGATTTCAAACTATGCTCATTTAAGTAAGTTGGTGCATAATCCCATTTCTATTAAAACATAGTGCAAGGACCAATGCCACGCTTCCGCGAGAACCCCAAGCTCTTTTTCTAGAATGGCCATATGCGTATGTATCAGGCGTCCTCTTTTCACTCCCTTTGTGGAGCACCTACCATGGAGGTCATGTAATAACCAATAACCAAAAAACAAACAAAAAACCCAAACATCCGGGTCGAAGTGATTTGCGCGTGCCATCATGCAATGGCGGACCCTGCCTGGAGACTAGGAGACTGCTCAAAGAGATCGCTGGCAGGCATCTCAGCCCAGGCCTGTGCTGGGGAATCTGGTTCCCGGCTTTGGGCACAATCAGGAAGCCAGAGAAATGACCCGAGAGTGCAGCCGGGTTTAGGGCTGATGATCTTTTCGCAGCCAGGCAGCACTCGGACACCCGCTCGGGGAGCCAGGCTAGGAGGCTGCCCAGCGCTGGCGCTGGCCACGCTCGCAGGCCCCCGGGGCTTCGCCGGCGCCCGTGCCCCTGGCCCGCGCCTCAGGGCGGAGGGGGAGGGGGGCGGGGGCGGGGGCGGCCGGGAGAAGGGGCTTTGCTAATTGCGGAAGCGGGAAGTGAGCTCGCAGAGGACGCGGTGGAGACTCTGAGAGGAGGTGGAGGGGCTGGCAGAGGAGGGGCGCGCAGCGCCTCGGTGCTGTGCTGCGGCCCAGTCAGGACTCAGGACCCCCTTCCTCGCCGCCCCTGCACTCCCGCGCTCCAGCCCAGCCCCTGAGGCCCCGCTGTCCCCGCTCCCGTGGCCCGCTGCCCCGCCCCGCCCCATGGCTTCTCTGGACGACGCTCTGCGAGCAGGTAAAGTGACACCGCGCCGCGCCCTCACTGGAGCAGAAAGCGCGGCCCGCGAGTTCGCGGGGGTGTCGGGACCCAGCCTCCCGCGAACCCCGGGGCAGCGGGACCACCCTGGACGACACGCCGCACCCTGGACCCCACGGCGTTGGGCCGGGACGGAGCCTGGCGAGGTGACCCCCGCCAGCGAGCGCAATAGCCCCCATCGTTTGGCACCCCCACGCGCGGGTGCCGAGGACCCCCTTCCCTCATCCCGAGCTTTGGACCCGCCACTTTTGTTCTGGACTTGGGATCCCAGGTGGAAACTAGTCCCTCAGACCTCCCTGGCAGCAAGGAGCGCAGGGAGGGATTCTCCCTTTTTCCACCCTGGCTCTTCCTCTCTCCACATTCACATGCCTTCTGGCGTCCCTTTCCTCACCTCATTGTCACTTTTATTAAATGGCTTTGTTCTGCATGTTTACCCGCAGAGCGATTTCATGAATGAATATACAGGAAACTAAGTCGGAGCCCACCTGTGAGAGCCCACCTGTGGAGGCCTTTCATTAGAATGGTCTCTTGTTCTAGCCTCAGTTCAGAATACTGCGTGTACCTGAGGACGGAGTCCAGATGTTTCTTTCATCTCTGACTTGAATTTGAAATCCTAACGTCACTATGACTTGGGAAGCCGAGGTCCACAGCATCTTCATCTGAAATTCCACTAGAGCTCCCATTTACCTAGAGCACAGCCTGAGTCTGTTTTCCACTACTGTCAGGGTTCTAGAAGTTCATGCACTGCCCACCACTGACAGTAGGGGCATCTCTCTGTCCAGATTTTCCCTTTACAAAAGGAGGTCAGTTACAGGAGATTAGGGCCCACTCTAACGACCTCACTGTAATGTGATTGCATCTGTAAGGACTCTAGTTCCAAATAAGGTCACGTTCTGTGGTACCAGAGGTAAAGACAGCAGCAAGGTTTCTGGGGGTAATGCAAGGTCAGCTCTTAACAGTCCACTCTCTGGCTCCCCAAATTCGTGTCCTTCCCGTGTGCAAAATACCTACACCCAATGCCCTCCAAAGCACTAATCATCCCAGAATCAACTCAAAATCTGAAATCTCATCTGTCCTCCTCCACTGAAAGACCCTGATCTCACCCAGACCATGGGACCTGAGGACTGCATCCAGAAGCCACAGTCTCCTGGTAAAGCTTCCCATCAGGTCCTGATATCACCCTAATTCGTCCCAGCAGCCGAAGGCCTACAGTTCCCAGAGACAGTTTCTCAGAGGAAGTTTGAAGACCACCTCAGAGGACGTTCTTTGGGAGTGAATGAAGAGGGAAGGGGGTCAGAGACTCCTGCCATTCCCAGGGCACCCAGAACCCAGAGAGTGAGGCCTTGGGTGCTTTCTAGTGACATATTCAAGGCAATTCTTTGACTTTGGGACTTCAGAGCTAACTTAGTTTTCATTTGTGATTATTATTTTTGTGTGGGGGCCATAGCTTTTCTTTTGACCTATGGCTGTTTTCACTCCGGGTTCTGACGAAGCCCCTAAATCCTAACCCTGTTGAGGACTCCAAAAGCTCTCAGAGCAGCAGTACTGGGGGACAGTGTGGACACATGGTTTGGTTTCTCCACTGGCCTGATTCTGCGGCAGCCCCACTCTGTCCTCCTCAGACATCAGAGCAATAGCTGAATAAGTGGAGAAAGGACCAGGGGATCAGGAAGGTGGCCACCGAAGAGTGACTTCTCTGGAGGGTGGCTGAGCTAGCCAGTGAGCATGATAGTCCAGCTCTGCCTGCAGTCTGGATGGAGCTGAACAAGGGCCAAGAAAGGGGAGGAGGAGCAGAGAGCAGGGAGAAAGGGACCAAAGAGGAGATTCAGAGGAAGGGAAGTAATTGGGAGGAGAGAAGAAACTCTAGAAGGCAGGCATGTAAGAAAAGAAAAGGGATGAAGTGGGCATCGGGAAAGGGCACCACCAGGGAAGGACAGAGGGGAAGGGAAGAAGGAGGGAGGGAGGAAAGGGGAAAGAAAGAAGGGAGGAGTTAGCACTCCAAGGCTCCCCCTGCATCTGAAGAAGAGGTGGCTGGTCCAGCTTGTCAAACAGGGTGCTCACTCTTTGGTCCCAGTATCTGCTCCCAGTGCTATTGGGCTTTGCAGCAAATTAATGACATATATAAAATTATAGGGAAATAACACCTTCCGTTCCATTATGAGTACAGCTTTTAAAATGGTCTCATGAGGCAGGGATTCTAGCCATTGGCTGCGCAAGGCATGAGGCGTGTTAGTGATTCTATTTTTTCCTCTGCAGAATGGGTATTTCTACATTCCAGGTCATTTCTACCCCAATAAATAATGCGGCGATTCTCTCAGTGAGTTGTACCTTTGGTTTAAACAGCCAACTGTCTCTTAAAAAGGACTTTTGTTTAAAGTCCTTTAAAAAAAAAAAGTCCTTTCAAAAAAATCTTTTTTTTAATTTTTTATTTTTTAATCCCATAGCTTTACTCTGATCCTGGAACTTTGTCATTTAGAACTTCTCTGCTGATTAAAATATTTTTCATCATCAGCACCTACTGCTCTCCTCTCCTGGTGGTCTCTCTAGAAGGGGTCTTCTCTAGCTCTTCTAGCAGGAGATGGGCACTACCCCTCTACCCCTGTTGCCAGACCAACCTTACCTATCCTGCAGGGTCAGTCGGCCTGGCCTTTTATCTGTTGTTCTCTTCTGAGTGGTTAGTTTTTCATAGATACCGTGCTTGGCTTTGTCAGGATTTACTCTGGACTATCAAAACCCTTTTCTTGTGCCACAGAAGCCTAAGAAACAGTCCTGATGAGAGAACCAGGAAACCGAACAGATCATATTAATCCTAAATGTTCCATCCAAAATGAAAATTACATTTCTGAGGAGCTTCAAGATCTCTGAGAAGGGAAGTTTCACCAACTCTGTCATGTAGGGGCATCAATTCTGATTCTGTGTCAATTTTCCTCCTTTCCCAGCTAATAATAATTCTCTACCTCAGAAAGCCCACTCTCAACCGTTTTCCTCTCTCAAAGGCAGTTGCTCTTAGTGTCTGCACATGGCACTTGGGGCCTGCTGGTCGTTGGCTACTGCCCTCTGTACCTTGGGTCTAACAGCTGCGGGGCATCAAGATGAGAACGTCTCTTGTTCTAAGACTTAATATAGTTTGGGGCACATGGTAAGCAATAATCACTTTTTAAGTTGATCCAAGTGTTCGACCTTTCTTAATTATTCTAGTTCCACTATTTACTTGATCTAAGATTTGTCCTCCCCCATTTTAATATCTCTTAAGGTGGCACTCACCTTGCACTTGAGGATATATCTTAGTTTAACTGACAGCATTTTTCTTTCTTATTCGAACATAAACTATAGTGCATCTTAACCTTGATGAAAGCTAGGATGAATCTATTATGGTTACGATTCTGATATTTGAAATCCTCCGTTAGCTCCCTGTGCCCCTTCAGTGTAGTACCTCACCTCCTCGGCATAGTATACAAACCATCCCAGCCCCAGTGTTAACCCCGCGGCTCAGCCTCCATCCGCACGTGATGCTGTGAGATCAGCTGTCGGTTGTCATGAACTTGCTGTAGTTTCCCGAATGCACTGTGCCTCCTCCTGGCACTTTGAAACTTGACACACTCATCCTCATTCTTTGCTTTGCCCTTGTCTATCACCTCCCCTGAAAATCACTTCCTAAGTGGCTTTTCCCAGCTCCAACCTACCCTTGGCAGTCTTTTATCTCCCTGTGGTAAAGCCTGTCACACTGAACCGTGGACATGCCCGTAGTCCTGCTGAGAAGAGAAAAGGGACAGTGAGGGCCCCCCAGAATTTGCAGCTTTAGTTCAAAGCCCCATGCCTGGCTTGCAGGAAATGCCAGATCATGAAGACAAATGGAGATCGTCCTCTGGCTAAAACCAGCTCTTCTTTACCTACCGCAGGATCTGGATCAATAAAGAGCAGCCAATTATTATTGCTGTTTTTCTAGGGATTTTTTCCCCATATATTTCCCAGGTCTTTACTCTTTTTATAGCACTTTAATTCAGGCTTCAACCACTTCCTAGTCAGAACAGGTGAAATCATTTTCCTTCCCATACCCTCGATGTATTTCACTCCTAGTAATTCTTTCTTTAAAGATATTATTTACCCATTTGACAGATCACAAGTAGCTAGAGAGGCATGCAGAGAGAGAGAGGGGGAAGCAGGCTCCCCGCTGAGCAGAGAGCCTGATGTGGGGCTCCATCCCAGGACACTGAAATCATGACCTGAGCCGAAGGCAGAGGCCTAAACCACTGAGCCCCCCAGGAGCCCCATATCTGGTAATTTTTAATCAACGTGGATTTGCTGCATCAAATAGTTCCTTCTTCTTCAAATATAAATATATAAATATATTGATCAAGTCACACGCATGTATTAGGAGAATGTCATACCTTTAGTAGCAAACTTGAAATCTTGGCCATTGGTTTTGATTTTTGTTTTGGTTTGATTTGGTTCAGTTTTTGTAATGTTAAAGATCCCTCCAGCCCTTGGCTCTGTCTGACCTGATTGCTTTCAGCTGTTTCTGCAACAAATTTGTCCCAGCAGGGAAAACTCTCATTGTTTACATCGGCGACCCCTTCTGAACACTTTGTTTATAAAAAGCTTTTTTTTTTTTTTCCTTTGGGTATGGTAAATGTGGAACAACAATGAGGTATTTCAAAGAGGTGAACCACAGATAAATTTCTCTAAGGGTTGGGTGAGGGTTACTCAAAAAGGAACTTGACAAGGCTTTTAAAGATATCGACAGTCATTATAACATAACGTGACTGATTGTTACTGTGCTCTTAACTGGGCAAACACTTGTTGGTTCCAAGATAGACTAACATAGTTGAGATGGTTCTAGTGGCCTTCTAGCAAAGGGTCTCATGAGGGAGGGATTCTAGCCACTGGCTGCGCAAGGCATGAGGCCTGTTAGTGATTCTCTTTTTTCCTCTGCAGAATGGGTCTTTTTACATTCCAGGTCCTTTCTACCCCAATAAATAATGCGGCGATTCTCTCAGTGAGTCGTACTTTTGGTTTAAGCTGCCAACTTTCTCTTAAAAAGGACTTTTGTTTAAAGTCCTTTAAAAAAAAAAAGTCCTTTCAAAAAAATCTCTTTTTTTTATTTTTTATTTTTTAATCCCATATGTTTACTCTGAATCTGGAATTTTGTCATTTTGACCTTCTCTGCTGATTAAAATATTCTTCATCATCAGCACCTACTGCTCTCCTCTCCTGGTGGTCTCTCCGGAAGGGGTCTTCTCTAGCTCTTCTAGCAGGAGATGGGCTCTTCTCCTCTAACCGTGTTGCCGGACTTAGGTTACCTACCCTGCAGGGTCAGGACGGCCGGGCCTTTTATCTGTTGTTCTCTTCTGAGTGGTTAGTTTTTCATAGATACCGTGCTTTGCTTTTGTCAGGATTTACTCTGGACTTTCAAAACCCTTTTTCTAGTGCCCCTGAAGCCTAGGAAACAGTCCTGATGAGAGAACGATGAACTCGAACAGATCATGTTTATCCTGAATGTTCCGTCCAAAATGAAAAATACATTTCTGAGGAGCCTCAAGATCTCTGAGAAGGGAAGTTTCACCAACTCTGTCATGTAGGGGCATCAATTCCGATTCTGTGTCAATTTTCCTCCTTTCCTAGCTAGTAATTCTCTACCTCAGAAAGCCCACTCTCAACCGTTTCCTCTCTCAAAGGCAGTTGCTCTTAGAGCCTGCACATGGCACTTGGGGCCTGCTGGTCGTTGGCTACTGCCCTCTGTACCTTGGGTCTAGCAGCTGCGGGGCATCAAGATGAGAACGTCTCTTGTTCTAAGACTTAATATAGTTTGGGGCACATGGTAAGCATAATCACTTTTTATGTTGATCCAAGTTCGACCTTTCCTAATTATTCTAGTTCCACTATTTACTTGTTCTAAGATTTGTGCTCCCCGCCCATTTTAATATGTCTTAAGGTGGCATTCACGTTGCACTTGAGGATATATCTTAGTTTAACTGACAGCATTTTTCTTTCTTAGTCGAACATAAACTTTAGTGCATCTTACCCTTGATGAAAGATAGGATGCAATTAAATACTCTATTATGGTTACGATTCTGATATTTGAAATCCTCCGGTAGATCCCTGTGCCCCTACAGTGTAGTACCTCACCTCCTCGGCATAGTATACAAACCATCTCAGCCCCAGTGTTAAACCCTGGGCTCAGCCTCCACCCTCAGGTGATGCTGGGAGATCAGCTGTCGGTTGTCATGAACTTGCTGTAGTTTCCTGAATGCACTGTGCTGCCTCCTGGCACTTTGAAACTTGACACTCTCATCCTCATTCTTTGCTTTGCCCTTGTCTATCACCTCCCCTGAAAATGAGTTCCTAACTGGATTTCCCAGCTCCAACCTACACTTGGCAGTCTTTTATCTCCCTGTTGTAAAGCCTGTCACACTGCACCATGGACATGCCAGTTGTCCCGCTGAGAAGAGAAAAGGGACAGTGAGGGCCCCCCAGCATTTGCAGCTTTAGTGCAGAGCCCCATGCCTGGCTTGCAGGAAATGCCAGATCATGAAGACAAACGGAGATCATCCTCTGGCTAAAACCAGCTCTTCTTTACCTACCGCAGGATCTGGATCAATAAAGAGCAGCCAGTTATTATTGCTGTTTTTCTAGGGATTTTTTCCCCATATATTTCCCAGGTCTTTTCTCTTTTTATAGCACTTTAATTCAGGCTTCAACCACTTACTAGTCAGATCAGGTGAAATCATTTTCCTTCCCATACCCTCCATGTATTTCACTCCTAGTAATTCTTTTTTTAAAGATCTTATTTACCCATTTGACTGACAGATCACAAGTACGGAGAGACAGGCAGAGGGGGGGGGATGCAGGCTCCCCAATGAGCAGAGAGCCAGATGTGGTGCTCCATCCCAGGACCCTGAAATCATGACCTGAGCCGAAGTCAGAGGCCTAAACCACTGAGCCCCAAAGGAGCCCCATATCTGGTAATTTTTAATCAACATGGATTTGCTGCATCAAATAATTCCTTCTTCTTAAAATATAAATATATAAATATATTGATCAAGTCACGCGCATGTCTTAGGAGAATGTCACACTTCAGTAGCAAACTTGAAATCTTGGCCATTGGTATGATTTTTGTTTTGGATTGATTTGGGTTCGGTTTTGTAATTTTAAAAATCCCTCCAGCTCTTGGCTCTGTCTGACCTGATTGCTTTCAGCTGTTTCTGCAACAAATTTGTCCTGGCATCGAAAACTCTCATTTCTTGCAGTGGCGCCCCCTTCTGAACACTTTGTTAATAAAAATTTTTTTTTTTTTTTTTTTTTTTTTGCCTATGGTAAATGTGGAACAACAATGAGGTATTTCAAAGAGGTGAACCGCAGATAAATTTCTCTAAGGGTGGGGTTAGGGTTACTCAAAAAGAAACTTGACAAGGCTTTTAAAGATATCGACACTCATTATAACATAACGTGACTGATTGTTACCGTGCTCTTAACTGGCAAACACTTGTTGGCTTCCAAGATAGACTAACATAGTTGAGATGGTTCTAGCGGCCTTCTAGCACAGGGTCTCATGAGGCAGGGATTCTAGCCACTGGCTATGCAAGGCATGAGGCCTGTTAGTGATTCTATTTTTTCCTCTGCAGATTGGGTCTTTCTACATTCCAAGACTCTTCTACCCCAATAAATAATGCGGCGATTCTCTCAGTGAGTTGTACTATTGGTTTAAACAGCCAACTGTCTCTTAAAAAGGACTTTGTTTAAAGTCCTTTAAAAAAAAAAAAGTCCTTTCAAAAAAATCTTTTTTTTTTATTTTTTATTTTTTAATCCCATATGTTTACTCTGATCCTGGAACTTTTTCATTTTGACCTTCTCTGCTGATTAAAATATTCTTCATCATCAGCACCTACTGCTCTCCTCTCCTGGTGGTCTCTCCGGAAGGGGTCTTCTCTAGCTCTTCTAGCAGGAGATGGGCACTACCCCTCTACCCCTGTTGCCAGACCAACCTTACCTATATCCTGCTGCAGGGTCAGGTCGGCCTGGCCTTTTATCTGTTGTTCTCTTCTGAGTGGTTAGTTTTTCATAGATCGGGCTTTGCCATTGTCAGGTTTTACTCTGGACTATCAAAACCCTTTCTTTGTGCCACTGAAGTCTAAGAAACTGTCCTGATGAGAGAAACAGAAACTCGAACAGATCATATTTATCCTGAATGTTCTGTCCAAAATGAAAAATACATTTCTGAGGAGCCTCAAGATCTCTGAGAAGGGGAAGTTTCACCAACTCTGTCATGTAGGGGCATCAATTCCGATTCTGTGTCAATTTTCCTCCTTTACCAGCTAATAATTCTCCACCTCAGAAAGCCCACGCTCAACCGTTTCCTCTCTCTGAAAGGCAGTTGCTCTTAGAGTCTGCACATGGCACTTGGGGCCTGCTGGTCGTTGGCTACTGCCCTCTTTACCTTGGGTCTAGCAGCTGCGGGGCATCAAGATGAGAATGTCTCTTGTTCTAACACTATAATAGTTTTGTGCACATGGGAAGCAATAATCACTTATTTTGTTGATCCAAGTGTTTGACCTTTCTTAATTATTCTAGTACCCACAGTTTACTTGTTCTAAGATTTGTCCTCCCCCCCCCCATTTTAATATCTCTTAAGGTGGCATTCACGTTGCTCTTGAGGACATATCTTAGTTTAACTGACAGCATTTCTCTTTCTTAGTCGAACATAAACTAGTGCATCTTACCCTTGATGAAAGCTAGGATGCAATTAAATACACTATTATGGTTACAATTCTGATACTTGAAATCCTCCGGTAGCTCCCTGTGCCCCTACAGTGTAGTACCTCACCTCCTCGGCATAGTATACAAACCATCTCAGCCCCAGTGTTAACCCCGGGGCTCAGCCTCCATCCGCAGGTGATGCTGTGAGTTCAGCTGTCAGTTGTCATGAACTTGCTGTAGTTTCCCGAATGCACTGTGCTGCCTCCTGGCACTTTGAAACTTGACACACTCATCCTCATTCTTCGCTTTGCCCTTGTCTATCACCTCCCCTGAAAATCTGTTCCTAAGTGGCTTTTCCCAGCTCCAACCTACCCTTGGCAGTCTTTTATCTCCCTGTGGTAAAGCCGGTCTCACTGCACCATGGACATGCCCGTTGTCCCGCTGAGAAGAGAAAAGGGACAGTGAGGGCCCCCCCAGCATTTGCAGCTTTAGTGCAGAGCCCCATGCCTGGCTTGCAGGAAATGCCAGATCATGAAGACAAACGGAGATCATCCTCTGGTTAAAACCAGCTCTTCTTTGCCTACCGCTGGATCTGGATCAATAAAGAGCAGCCAGTTATTATTGCTGTTTTTCTAGGGATTTTTTCCCCATATATTTCCAAGGTCCTTTACTCTTTTTATAGCACTTTAATTCAGGCTTCAACCACTTCCTAGTCTGATCAGGTGAAATCATTTTCCTTCCCATACCCTCGATGTATTTCACACCTAGTAATTCTTTTTTTAAAGATCTTATTTACCCATTTGACAGACAGATCACAAGTAGGTAGAGAGAAAGACAGAGGGGGGGGGTGATGCAGGCTCCCCGTTGAGCAGGGAGCCCGATGTGGCGCTCCATCCCAGGACCCTGACATCATGACCTGAGCCAAAGGCAGAGGCCTAAACCACTGAGCCACCCAGGAGCCCCATATCTCGTAATTTTTAATCAATGTGGATTTGCTGCATCAAATAGTTCTTTCTTTTTCAAATATAAATATATAAATATATTGATCAAGTCACACGCATGTCTGAGGAGAATGTCATACCTTTAGTAGCAAACATGAAATCTTGGCCATTGTTTTTTTTTTTTTTTAAGATTTTATTTATTTATTTATTTGACAGAGAGAAATCACAAGTAGTAGATGAGAGCAGGCAGGCAGAGAGAGAGAGAGGGAAGCAGGCTCCCTGCTGAGCAGAGAGCCAGATGCGGGACTCGATCCCAGGATCGTGAGATCATGACCTGAGCCGAAGGCCGCGGCTTAACCCACTGAGCCACCCAGGTGCCCTTGGCCATTGGTTTTGATTTTTGTTTTGGTTTGATTTGGTTAGGTTTTTGTAATTTTAAAAATCCCTCCAGCCCTTGGCTCTGTCTGACCTGATTGCTTTCAGCTGTTTCTGCAACAAGTTGTCCTGGCAGCGAAAACTCTCATTGTTTACAGTGGCGCCGCCTTCTGAACACTTTGTTAATAAAAAGATTTTTTTTTTTTTTGGCTATGGTAAATGTGGAACCACAATGAGGTATTTCAAAGAGGTGAACCACAGATAAATTTCACTAAGGGTGGGGTGAGGGTTACTCAAAAAGGAACTTACAAGCCTTTTAAAGATATCGACAATCATTATAACATAACATGACTGATTGTTACCGTGCTCTTAACTGGGCAAACACTTGTTGGCTTCCAAGATAGACTAACATAGTTGAGATGGTTCTAGCGGCCTTCTAGCACAGGGTCTCATGAGGCAGGGATTCTAGCCATTGGCTGTGCAAGTCATGAGGCCTGTTAGTGATACTCTTTTTTCCTCTGCAGAATGGGTCTTTTTACATTCCAGGTCCTTTCTACCCCAATAAATAATGTGGCGTTTCTCTCAGTGAGTTGTACTTTTGGTTTAAACAGCCAACTGTCTCTTAAAAAGGACTTTTGTTTAAAGTCCTTTAAAAAAAAAAGTCCTTTCAAAAAAATCTTTTTTTTTTTTATTTTTTAATGTTTTAATCCCATATGTTTACTCTGATCCTGGAACTTTGTCATTTTGATCTTCACTGCTGATTAAAATATTCTTCATCCAATCCAGTAAGAAAGTAAGGGCCAGCTCCACCTCATGGAATACCACCTGCTCTCCCTTATATAGAGTACTGTTGCTTTAATAAACCTGCTTTCTGCTTTCACTTTGGGCATTGATCTCTAATTCTCACGTGCCAAAAATAAAAATAATGATGGTTTACCGTTACAATTCATAGAAAAGGAGGTACAGGGAAATTGAATGAAAGGGAATAACAAAGTAGGTTCATAAGTCAATCTTCTTTGTAAAAATATTAACCTGAAATTGCGTTTCTGCCACCTCTCTCCTGTTTGATCTGATAAAGAATGACCACGATACATGAATTATAGTTCGGGGTTTTGAAAAGCATAATAGCTTTATACCAACACTTGAGCTTTTATTTATTTATTTATTTATTTATTTATTTATTTATTGCTAACAAGACAGACTGATTTGATATGCGGTTCCTGACAATCAACCTCAGAAGTAATTCCATCTCCAATGGAAGTCAGAAAGAACCACAAACCAAACCTCAAAATAGATTCAAAGAGAAAATACTCTTAAAAAAATTTCCCTTCCTGGGGCACCCGAGTAGCTCAGTGAGTTTGGCTCACTGGGCCTTTGCGTTCGGCTCAGGTCATGATCCTAGGGTCCTGGGATTGAGCCCCATGTCTGGCTCTCTGCTCAGCAGGGAGCCTGCTTCCACTTCTCTCTCTGCCTGCTCTCTGCCTACTTGTGATCTCTGTCAAATAAATAAATAAAATTTAAAAAAAAAAAAAAGAAAATTTCCCTTGGGCACCTGTGTGGCAGAGTGAGTTAAAGCCTCTGCCTTCGGCTCAGGTCATGATTCCAAGGTCCTCGGAACGAGCCCCCCATCAGGCTCACTCCTCAGCAGGGAGCCTGTTTCTTTCTCTCTCTGCCTGCCTCTCTTCCTACTTGTGATCTCTATCAAATAAATAAATAAAATCTTTAAAACTAAAATTTCCCTTCCTATCAGAAGCAGACCAAACCACTAACAAATTCCCCAGAAAGCTTCATCTAAAAGGTTGTACTTTCCTCAGTCACCCAGCAGGACCTTCTTCTCTGGGCCTGGTATTTCTTCAATGGCCTATTCCAGAGAATAAGACACTAAACTACTGAGCGCCAAGGGCCTCAGAACCACGAAAGAGATGATGAGGGGCACAAAGCACGCCTCAGGTCACCAAGAGGGCATGTAAACGTTTGCTGCTTTTCTGTATTTTTCAAAGCTGAGTTTTTAGCTGGAGGCCGCTCCTTTAGGATAAATTGCTGATACTGTATAGTAAAAGCCATTATATGATCTTTTACAAACCATTTCCTATCTTTGCATTCTCATGTGCCAAGACAGACACGGATTATTTAAAACCCTGAAGAGAGTGCTATTGCATTTAAATTGCCTGTAACCTTCGTGTAATAGATTTATGATTGATGATAGATTTAGTTAAAATATTACTGTTTTCAATATTTATTCTCAGTAAACGATTTCAAACTATGCTCATTTAAGTAAGTTGGTGCATAATCCATTTTCTATTAAACCATAGTGCGAGGACTAATGCCGTGCTTCCGCGAGAACCCCAAGCTCTTTTTCTAGAATGGCCATATGCGTATGTATCAGGTGTCCTCTTTTCACTCCCTTTGTGGAGCACCTACCATGGAGGTCATGTAATAACCAATAACAAAAAAAAACAAACAAAAGACCTAAACATCCAGGTCGAAGTGATTCGTGGGTGCCATCATGCAATGGTGGACCCTGCCTGGAGACTAGGAGACTGCTCAAAGAGATCGCGGGCAGGCATCTCAGCCCAGCCCTCTGCTGGGGAAGCTGGTTCCCGGCTTTGGGCACAATCAGGAAGGCAGCGAAGTGACCCAAGAGTGCAGCCAGGGTTTAGGGCTGATGATGTTTTTGCAGCCAGGCAGCGCGCGGACAACGGCTCGGGGAGCCAGGCTAGGAGGCTAGGAGGCCGCTCAGTGCAGGCGCTGGCCACGCTCGCAAGCCCCCGGGGGCTTCGCCATGCCCATGCCCTGGGCCCGCGTCTCAGGACGGAGGGGGAGGGGCGGGGGTCTGGGGGGGGCGGCCCGGAGAAGGGGCTTTGCTAATTGCGGAATCTGGAAGTGAGCTGTGAGCTCGTGGAGGACGTGAAGGAGAGTCTGAGAGGAGGTGGAGGGGCTGGCGGAGGAGGGGAGCGCAGCGCCCCGGTGCTCTGCTCCGGCGCAGTCAGCACTGCAGGACCCCCGCACTCCCGCGCTCCCGCCCAGCCAGCCCACAGTGGCCTCGCTGTCCCGCCCCGTGGCCCGCTGCCCCCCCCCCCCCCCGCCCCATGGCTTCTCCGGAGGACCCTCTGCAAGCAGGTAAAGTGACACCGCGCCGCGCCCTCACCTGGAGCAGAAAGCGCGGGCCGCGAGCTCGCGCGGGGGGTGTTGGGAGCCAGCCTCCCGCGACGACCCCCCGGGGCAGAGGGACCCACCCGGACGACTCGCCACACCCGGGACCCCACGGGGTCGGGCTGGGGACGGAGCCTGGCGAGGTGCCCCCCCACAGCGAGCGCAATAGCACCCATTGTTTGGCACACCCACGCGCGGGTGCCGAGGACCCCTTCCCTCATCCTGAGCCTTGGACCCGCCACTTTTGTTCTGGACTTGGGATCCCAGGTGGAAACTAGTCCCTCAGGCCTCCCTGGCAGCAAGGAGCGCAGGGAGGGATTCTCGGTTTTACCGCCCCGCCCTGGCTCTTCCTCTCTCCACATTCACATGCCTTCTGGCGTCCCTTTCCTCACCTCATTGTCACTTTTATTAAATGGTTTTGTTCTGCATGTTGACCCGCAGAGCGATTTCATGAATGAATATACAGGAAACTAAGTCGGAGCCCACCTGTGAGAGCCCACCTGAGGAGGCCTTTCATTAATTAGAATGGTCTCTGGTTCTAGCCTCAGTTCAGAATACTGCGTGTACCTGAGGACCGAGTCCAGATGTTTCTTTCATCTCTGACTTGAATTTGAAATCCTAACGTCACTATGACCTGGGAAGCCGAGGTCCACAGCATCTTCATCTGAAATTCCACTAGAGCTCCCATTTACCTAGTGCCCATCCTGTCTGTTTTCCACTACTGTCAGGGTTCTAGAAGTTCATGCACTGCCCACCACTGACAGTAGGGGGGCATCTCTCTGTCCAGATTTTCCCTTTACATAAGGAGGTCAGTTACAGGAGATTAGGGCCCACTCTAACGACCTCACTGTAATGGGATTGCATCTGTAAGGACTCTAGTTCCAAATAAGGTCACGTTCTGTGGTACCAGAGGTAAGGACAGCAGCAAGGTTTCTGGGGGAAATGCAAGGTCAGCTCTTAACAGTCCACTCTCTGGCTCCCCAAATTCGTGTCCTTCCCGTGTGCAAAATACCTTCACCCAATGCCCTCCAAAGCACTAATCATCCCAGAATCAACTCAAAATCTGAAATATCATCTGTCCTCCTCCACTGAAAGACCCTGATCTCACCCAGACCATGGGACCTGAGGACTGCATCCAGAAGCCACAGTCTCCTGGTAAAGCTTCCCATCAGGTCCTGACATCACCCTAATTCGTAGCAGCCGAAGGCCTACAGTTCCCAGAGACAGTTTCTCAGAGGAAGTTTGAAGACCACCTCAGAGGACATTCTTTGGGAGTGGATGAAGAGGGAAGGGGGTCAAAGCCTCCTGCCATTCCCAGGGCACGCAGAACCCAGAGAGTGAGGCCTTGGGTGCTTTCTAGTGACAGATTCAAGGCAATTTTTTGACTTTGGGACTTCAGAGCTCACTTAGTTTTCATTTGTGATTATTATTTTTGTGTGGGGGCCATAGCTTTTCTTTTGACCTATGGCTGTTTTCACTCCCGGTTCTGACGAGGCCCCTAAATCCTAACCCTGTTGAGGACTCTGAAAGCTCTCAGAGCAGCAGTACTGGGGGACAGTGTGGACACATGGTTTGGTTTCTCCTCTGGCCTGATTCTGCGGCAGCCCCGCTCTGTCCTCCTCAGACTTCAGAGCAATAGCTGAATAAGTGGAGAAAGGACCAGGGGGTCAGGAAGGTGGCCACCAAAGAGTGACTTTTCTGGAGGGTAGCTGAGCTAGTGAGTGAGAGTGTTAGTCCACCTCTGCCTGCAGTCTGGATGGAGCTGAACAGGGTCCAGGGAAGGGGAGGAGGAGCAGAGAGCGGGGACAAAGGGACCAAAGAGGAGATTCAGACGAAGGGAAGTAATTGGGAGGAGAGAAGAAACTCTAGAAGACAGGCATGTAAGAAAGGAAAAGGGATGAAGTGGGCATCAGGAAAGGGCACCACCAGGGAAGGAGAGAGGGGGGGAAGGGAAGAGGGAGGGGGAGGGAGGAAAGGGGAAAGGAAGAAGGGAGGAGTCAGCAGGCCAGGGCTCCCCCTGCATCTGAAGAAGAGGTGGCTGGTCCAGCTTGTCAAACAGGGTGCTCACTCTTTGGTCCCAGTTTCTGCTCCCAGTGCTACTGGGCTTTGCAAGGAAGGCAGGCTGTCCCCTGGGATCCACTGGAGCCCACTGGAGCCCACAGGAGTGTGGGAGAGTAAGATGCCACCTGGTCCTGTCCTGAGCTGCTCCCAGCTGCTAGCCTCACCACATGGTGCAAGAGGGACCCCAGAACAAAGGAAGGACACAGGCCCGCGTGTCTGCCAGTGGCCCTGGGCACTTAGCTCATCGCAGTGAACCACACCGCCTCCTCAACCCAGGCTTTCAAAGCCTGCTTCTTTGTTCCTGGCTTTCATGTACGAACATGAGCCAGATCTAACTCATCTCTGACAGACAATTCTGACTCACCCCGTGTCAGATTTTTATTAGTGGCTGTGATAGAGTAATATAGCAATGCTCCAACAAACGGACTATTTCCTCCCACGTGACCTCAACAGTCTTATACATTTTCTTAGCGAAAAAATCTTGTCTCCTTCCATTAAGCTCATAACGTGGTCTAATAGTATACATGTGCCTTCGTTAGATGCGAAGCGATACAGAGGTCCTTTTTTTTTTAAATTTTACAAGGTAAAGTCAGTGAACACATCTAACTTGATGAATACGTCTCTAAAATGTCAATCCAGGCAAAGCTTTTTCTGCCTACAGTTTGGAGCCTACGTGGTGACGTTTTTAAAACACTTTCAGTCCCTCAGTGAGGCTCTTAGAAGCTAGCCAGGGCTTACTACGTGCCAGGCACTGTGTCAGGTGTTGGAGCTAAATGGACGGAGAGCTTGGAGGCAGGCTGGGGAGGGACATCCGTGACACAACCACAGCTAGAAACGGAGGCCAGTGCTAGAAAAGAGAGAGCAGGCTGCATGGAGAGTGTGTACCATGGGGCTTGTGAGCTCACGAATAAGTGGGAGTAAATGGAGTGGGGAGATGGGGGAGAAGAAGAGGGTCTTCCCATCAATGGGAATCACCTGTGCTTGGAGGCAGGCACCATGAGGGGTCTCCACAGGAAGAGGGAGGCAGCGTGGTTGAAGGGCAGAAAGACAGGGCAGAACAGGCAACTGTCAGTTGGAAGGGTAAGAAGAGATGGATGGGAGGATTATGGATGCCTTTGGAGGACTGGGAATTTGTTAGAAGATCAGTGCAGATTTCTATGGAGACAAAGGCCAGGAACTGATAGGTCTTTGAAAGGTCACTCTGGCTGCCTTTTGGCAAAGGGGTTGGTAAAAGGCACCTGCAGGTGTGAATACACCAGGTGGGAGGTGAGTGCAGGAGATCAGGTGAGGGAGCATGGGAACTTGGTCCAGGGGTATATAAGGGAAAATAGCCTTTAATGAGTTCCACAAATTGACACCAGCTGTAGCTTCATTACAGCGCTGGAAGGGGTAGGTGGGTGTGTCCTGGAGGTTACAGAGATTACATGAGAAAGGGAAGTCTTTTTAGATCTTTTTTCCAACTAGAGGAACTCTCACCTTATTGATAGAATTCCAGAGTGGGAACGGATGGACATGAGGACATCTTTGAAATGTCTGAATATGTTCTTTGACATCTTTTAAAATGACGAGGAGACCTTGACCTTAGAAGGCCTCGGCCTTCTTTGTAGCCAAGAAGATTTCACCTCCAGATTTGGGTTCTCCCTTTTAAAGTCAAGAAGACAGTCCTTCCAAAGGACACCTCCTATCATTTTACGCTCTCATCATACCACACTTGCTGGGATCTCCAAGACCCTCTGTTCCAGGTTGTGAGTATCCACTTTGGCCGGGCTGGTCTTGCCAAGAACACCACCACAGGAAATCTAGAGCCTGTAGTGCTATTAATAACATCATCTAAGACTGTCTTTGCTGCCCTCATGGCCTCTTCCCACCATGACTCACTGAAGCTATAGTTCCCAAAGCTCATCTTCTCTAGTGCCATTAATTTTTAGGGGACCAGGCAAAACCTTAAACTTGTCCCCCTTAATTGGATCCCTGTGCCCCCACAATCTCTTTGAATGACTTTCACCATGATCCTTGAATGAGCTCTGAGACCACTGCTGGTACCTAACACTTCTTGGCACCTTGCCTGTTAGTTCTTGGAAGAGGAGGTGGCTATGGAGGTGAGTGGGGATGGGAGTGGGAGGATTTCTCCCTTCACTTCCTTTTTTGTTTTTTCAAATAATGGGTTTTGAGGGGGAGGGAAAGGTTAACCAGACAATTTATTTTCCATCTCCCATTGATAAAATGTTTACCACTCCCCATTGGAAGAATTTAGATCTTTCTTTAGAATCTCCAGGAAAATCTCCCAAACCCAGCCCACCACCATGTGGATTCAGCCATCTTCCGATTCACCTCCAGATTGTCGCCTCCTAACTGCTCAAGCCACAGGTTAAGGGCGAAATGTTCAATGCCCAAGCAATTAAGTGGGGAACACGTTTATCTAAGCAATTGCATGCAGCTCTGTATCTGCATACAGGGGTTCTCTCCCAAGCCTTTCCAACCTCAGCAAAACAAGAAAAAGCCCCAGGGACCTGGGGGTATATATCATTCATTCATTCCTGTGTTCAACACTCATGGCGGATCCCCACCGAGACAGTGGGAGAGCAAGGACGGGAGCAATCCTGGAAGCTGAAGTCTGAGGAGGATTTCAAATTCAAGTCAGAGATGAAAGAAACATCTGGACTCGGTCCTCAGGTCCACGCAGTATTCTGAACTGAGGCTAGAACCAGAGACCATTCTAATGAAAGGCCTCCACAGGTGGGCTCTCACAGGTGGGCTCCGACTTAGTTTCCTGTATATTCATTCATGAAATCGCTCTGCGGGTCAACATGCAGAACAAACCATTTAATAAAAGTGACAATGAGGTGAGGAAAGGGACGCCAGAAGGCATGTGAATGTGGAGAGAGGAAGAGCCAGGGTGGAAAAACCGAGAATCCCTCCCTGCGCCCCTTGCTGCCAGGGAGGTCTGAGGGACTAGTTTCCACCTAGGATCCCAAGTCCAGAACAAAAGCGGTGGGGCCATGGCGGGAGACGAGGGAAGGGCGACCTTGGCACGCAGGCATGGGGGGTGCCGAACAATGGGGGCTAGCGCGCCCACTGGCGGGGGAACCTCGGGCGGCGCCATCCCTGGCCCGACCCCGTTCGGACCCGGGTGCGGGCTTGGCATCCGGGGGGTGGTCCCGGTGCCCCGGGGGTCGCGGGAGGCTGGGTCCCCACACCACCGCGAGCTCGCGGCCTGCGCTATCTGCTCCAGGTGAGGGCGCGGCGCGGTTTCAATTTACCTGTCCACAGACGGTAGTCTGGGGAAGCCTTGGGGCTGGGAGGGGCAGCGCAGACTCCAGGGCTGGGCTGGAGCGGAGGAGCGCATGGGCGGCTAGTCCTGTGGGTCCTCGAGGACCGACTGGGCCGCAGCACAGCACCGGGGCGCTGCATGCCCCTCCTCCGCCAGCCCCTCCACCTCCTCCCAGACTCTCCGCCATGTCCTCCGCGAGCTCACTTCCCGCTTCGGCAATTAGCAAAGCCCCTTCTCCGGGCTGCCCCCGCCCCCGCCCACCTCCTTTCTGAGGCGGAGCCCGGGGCCTGGGCACGGGGTGAAGCCCCGGGGGCCTGTGAGCGTGGCCAGCGCCGGCGCTCAGTGGCCTCCTAGCCTGGCTCCCCGAGCGGGTGTCCCGGTGCAGCCTGGCTGCAAAAAGATCATCAGCCCTAAACCCGGCTGCACTCTCGGGTCACTTCGCTGGCTTCTGATTGGGCCAGAAGCCGGAAACCAACTTCCCCAGCACAGGCCTGGGCTGAGATGCCTGCCTGCTATTTGAGCAGTCCCCTGGTCTCCAGGCAGGGTCTGCCTTTGCATGATGGCAGGCGCGAAAAACTTCGACCTGGATGTTTGGGTTTTTTGTTTGTTTTTTGGTCATTGGTTATTACATGACCTCCATGGTAGGTGCTCCACAAAGGGCGTGACAAGAGGACACCTGATACATATGCATATGGCCATTCTAGAAAAAGAGCTTGGGGTTCTCGCGGAAGCGCGGCATTGGTCCTTGCACTATGGTTTAATAGAAATGGGATTATGCACCAACTTACTTAAATGAGCATAGTTTGAAATCGTTTACTGAGAATAAATATTTAAAACAGTTATATTTTAAATAAATCTATCATCAATCATAAATCTATTACACGAAGGTTACAGGCAATTTAAATGCAATAGCACTCTCTTCAGGGTTTTAAATAATCCGTGTCTGTCTTGGCACATGAGAATGCAAAGATAGGAAATGGTTTGTAAAAGATCATATAATGGCTTTTACTATACAGTATCAGCAATTTATCCTAAAGGAGCGGCCTCCAGCTAAAAACTCAGCTTTGAAAAATACAGAAAAGCAGCAAACGTTTACATACCCTCTTGGTGACCTGAGGCGTGCTTTGTGCCCCTCATCATCTCTTTCGTGGTTCTGAGGCCCATGGCGCTCAGTAGTTTAGTGTCTTATTCTCTGGAATAGGCCATTGAAGAAATACCAGGCCCAGAGAAGAAGGTCCTGCTGGGTGACTGAGGAAAGTACAACCTTTTAGATGAAGCTTTCTGGGGAATTTGTTAGTGGTTCGGTCTGCTTCTGATAGGAAGGGAAATTTTTTTTAACGTTTTCATTTATTTATTTGACAGACATAGATCACCAATAGGCAGAGAGCAGGCAGAGAGCAGTGGACGCAGGCTGCCCGCTGAGCAGAGAGCCAGACATTAGGCTCAAACCCAGGACCCTAGATTCATGACCTGAGCTAAATGCAGAGGATTTAACTCACTGAGCCACTCGGGTGCCCCAGGAAGGATAATTTTTTTTAAGACTATTTTCTCTTTGAATCTATTTTGAGGTTTGGTTTGTTGTTCTTTCTGACTTCTCATGAAGATGGAATTACTTCTGAGGTTGGTTTCAGGAACCGCATATCAAATCGATCTGTCTTGTTAGCAATAAATAAATAAATAATAAATAAATAAAAGCTAAAGTGTTGGTATACAGCTATTATGCTTTTCAAAACCCCGAACTATAATTCATGTATCGTGGTCATTCTTTATCAGATCAAACAGGAGAGAGGTGGCAGAAACGCACTTTAAGGTTAATTTTTTTTACAAGGAAGATGGACTTATGAACGTACTTTTTTATTCCCTTTCATTCAATTTCCCTGTACCTCCTTTTCTATGAATTGTAACGGTAACCCATCATTATTTTTATTGTTGGCACGTGCTTTGTGAACCATAAAGTGTATGCTATAAATGGGAGTGCTTTTCTTTTTTGGCAGTTTACAAAAAACTAATTTTTTAAATTTATTTTTTATTTATTTTCAGCATAACCGTATTCATTCTTTTTGCACCACACCCAGTGCTCCATGCAAGCAGTGCCCTCTATAATATCCACCACCTGGTACCCCAACCTCCCAACCCCCCACCCCTTCAAAACCCTCAGACTGTTTTTCAGAGTCCATAGTCTCTCATGGTTCAGCTCCCCTTCCAATTACTCCCACCTCCCATCTCCTCTCTAACTCCCCATGTCCATGAAAAACTAATTTAAAAACATTCATCCACCAGAGTACCCAAAGTGCTCCCACATAAACTATCTGTCGTTACATTATGTCATTCTGCTTTCGCTTCTATTGCTGTCCAAACAATGTTTTAAAACATTCTTAAAATGGGCCTTTTTAACAAGATTTTTACAAAAGATTTAATTTATTCATTTGTCAGAGAGATAGCACAAGCAGAGGGAGAGGCAGGCAGAGTGGGAAGCAGGCTCCTGTTAAGCAAGAAGCCTGATGGGGGACTCGATCACAGGATGCTGGGATTATGACCTGAGCTGGAGGTAGACAATTAACCAACTGAGCCATCCATGTGTCCTTGAAATGGGCATTTTTGACATTTCCTGATAGCACCTACACACTCATGAATCTCAGATTCATGATATATGGGGCTAGTGGACTTGACAATCATGGAGTCAAGCATGCTGGATTTGACTCACGGGCCTGTCACTGTGAATTTGGGTGGCTTGATAAACTTGCTACATAGAAATCCAAGCATGTAAGAATTTGCAGGATTGTGACAGTTCAGTGGTATAATGTATACATTAAAATACCTAAACCAGTGTCTCTCACAAAGTAGGTCCAAATAGACCAGCTCCCTTCCTGCCTTCATTCTGTCCTTGGAATTCCGTCCCTTGGGAGAAGTTCCTACTGCCTTTGTTACAAGAAATGAACGATATTTACTACACTGTTGGTGCATAGCATGGATCAATACTTTGAGTGATAGTATTAACATACTTCTTGAACTGCCCATTGCCCCCCAAGCACCAAATAAAACGTCATGCTCTGGGGAAACCAAAGTGAGAGGTCCCCAACTTTTAGGAGTTATGGACAGGAGAGAGATGCAAATACTGTGTCAGTGTAGAACCAGGGTAACTAATGTTTAAACCAGGAAGGGAATGTGTGTGGAAGAAAGGCACTGATGATGTTTAAAGCCATTTGGCTGCATGGTGACTACCCTCAGACTGAAAATTTGCCATGAAAGCTTCCAGGCAAATTTGAGATCTTTATTAGTGACAATATGGCTATAGCCTTAAGGGGAAGAAAAAAACCCAAAAACCAAAAAACACACATACACACAAACTGTTGGTCTTGTGTCTTTTCACAAATAATGACAGTTATCAGAAATTTTATCTTTAAATGGGGGGGAAAACAGCAACTGAAAATGTATTTCATTTGATTCATCACAGAATATGGTGTTTTTGTTCATTTCACACCATTTTTGTTAAGTTTTATTTAAATTAATGCAATCTGAGATAAAATGTTAATATTCCTGAGGGTATGGACATTGTATACAAATGAACCCAGCTAAGTGGGCTCCTGGACAGGGTCTGATCTATTTATAAAAGTAGCTGGAGCTAAGTGGTTTGTTCCAGAAGAAGATAACGCCTTCCCTCCGTTGCATTTGCCTTCTACAGCCTAAGTGGGAGTTAATACGTTCACTTGTCTCCTTAAATTTTGTCCAGAGTGTGTTAAAGCAGTCATAGGGGACTTGGGTGGTTTTGCCATCTGCCTTCTCATAACAATGCCCCAGGTTTCTCCTGGAGAATCAACGTTCTCGCTTTCAGTCCATGCACTTGGGCAGCGGCAACTTCACACTGGCTCCTGACTCTAGCAGTGGCATGTCACCCACTAATGGCCTTTGAGAACATCACTGAGTGAGATGCGAGTTTAGTAGATGCACAAGACCTTTGCTGGGTCAGTGAGGAGGTGGGTCTCTGAATAACTAGACCGAGATCCACTTGTGTGTGGTGGAACAAACGAGCAGTGATGTGTTGGCCAGAGTGCCCATCCTAGAGAGCCCTGAATGCCAGACAAAAGCATTTGAGACTATTTTTTCAGGCAACAGGAAGCTAGTTTTGAAAAGCAGCACATGAAAATGTGTGTTTTCGGAAGATTAGTTGGGCAGCTGTGTGTACGATAGGATGGAGGGAGGAGAGAACGCAATCCCAAGTGCATTTAATCTTTATGATTCAGTGTAATTTATTATGAAGTTGAATTTGCATCCTTATCCAAACGTAAGGGAAACTCCTGCCCAAAACTGTAAATGTTTTTTGGTTGCCTTTTTTTTAAAGATTGTATTTATTTATATGACACAGAGAGAGATCACAAGCAGGCAGAGAGGCAGGCAGAAAGAGAGAGAGAGATGCAGGCTCCCGGCTGAGCCTAGAGAATGATGCAAGGCTCGATCCCAGGACCCAGAAATTATGACCTGAGCCAAAGGCAGAGGCTTAACCCACTGAGCCACCCCGGTGCCCCTGGTTGCCTTTTTAAGCATTCCTTGTCTCACATGAAGTGATTACAAATTTGCAGATGTGCATTAAAATGATGTATTCCAAAATGTTAACAGAGGAATTAAAAAACTTATTAAGTAAAATATTATCATTTCTGTTGATTTGAAGCCTATCTGACAAGGGACATAGAATTCTGGTGCATATATGTAAACATGAATAATTATTTCTTTTAAAAATCTTTATTTATTTATTTGACAGAGATCACAAGTAGGCAGAGACAGGCAGAAAGTGGGAGGGGGGAAAAAGGTTCCCCGCTGAGCAGAGAACCTGATGTGGGGCTTGATCCCAGGACCCTGAGATCATGACCTGAGCTAAAGGCAAAGGCATAACCCGCTGAGCCACCCAGGTGCCCCTAAACATGAATAATTCTTTTTTTTTTAAGATTTTATTTATTCCTCTGACAGAGACAGATCAGAAGTAGGCAGAGAGAGGGTGCCTGGGTGGCTCAGTGGGTTAAGCCGCTGCCTTCGGCTCAGGTCATGATCTCAGGGTCCTGGGATTGAGTCCCGCATCGGGCTCTCTGCTCAGCAGGGAGCCTGCTTCCTCCTCTCTCTCTCTCTGCCTGCCTCTCTGCCTACTTGTGATCTCTCTCTGTCAAATAAATAAATAAAATCTTTAAAAAAAAAAAAAAAAAAAAAAGAAGTAGGCAGAGAGGAAGGCAGAGAGAGGAGGAAGCAGGCTCCCTGCCAAGCAGAGAGCCAAATGCAGGTCTCAATCCCAGGACCCTGAGATCATGTCCTGAGCTAAAGGCAGAGGCTTAACCCGCTGAGCCACCCAGGTGCCCCTAAACATTAATAATTCTTAAAGGTTCCTCTACTCACTTATATAGAAGCCCTTTTCCAAACAGAAGATTAAATCTCTCTTGGCTACTCCTATCAGCTTATTCTGAATTATTTTCAATCCAGAAGCATGAACTAGAAAACCACAGTTTTTACACAGTGTTTGGTTTTCCACCAAGAGAATCACATAATTTGTGGTGATTCAGTGTGGTGTGTTGCTAAAAGCATTTCCAATGCTGTGGATACAAGAGGGTAGTGCAGAGAGGTAAGGAAACAGGAGAAAAGGTATGGCTCTCTAATAAGCACTTTATTCTAGAATTTTCCTCCAGCCTTGGGAGCTCACCACTCACAAGTGTGTGCTGGTGCCTTGATCTCATGGGCCACAGTGCTCAGAATCTTTCAGCTGCTTTTTTAGTGAATACATATGTAACAATTGATTTCTTGCCCCGGACTTTGAAAGAAAAATCTGTTCAGAGGGATGGACACTCTGAACCAACACCAGAAAACACTCTCTGTAGTCTTCTTGTTAAATGAAAAAATATGGTTAAACCACTTTTGACAGTCTACTACATACAGCAAAATGTAAATCTTAATGGAAATATGTCCTCTCAGCTGTGCTTAAGCAACTGAGTCCTGAGCTTTTCAGGTTTTCAGTCTGAAAGAGTACACCTCTGGTGCTCTGAAAGGGAAGAGAAAGGACACCCTGTTCTCCATAGAAATTAAAGAAGAGAAATCTGTGCATTTAAGTGGGCCATATAAAATTTATCAAGCAATTACCTCCTAACTCCTTCCTATCCAAATTACCTGATATGCTCTCCCTACTCCTTTATTCCACGTTACTGCCTTTTCAAGGATTCTGTCTCACATCACAACATGTCTTCTGTTATTTCCTTCTTGCAAGCTAGTTTTGTGTTCTCCATCTAAAAAAATCAACAATCATTGTGTATTTCAATTCCCATTTTCCTCAAATGCATTGATTCTTCTTATCTATTTTCTTTTCTCATACTCAGTGTCTTTGTCTTTATGGGGTTTGCACTTTGCTTTTCCCCATCCTTTACTGCCATTATATAAACAAATCTAATAACTTCTTAGAGAAAGTTAAAAATTCCTGCATAGCCACACGTGAACACAAAGTCACTGATTTTTAGCAAACCTATAAGATAGTCAGACATCCATTCAATTACTTTTTTTTAAAGATTTTATTTATTTATTTGACAGAGAGAGTTGACAAGCAGGCAGAGAGGCAGGCAGAGAGAGAGGAGGAAGCAGGCTCCCGGCTGAGCAGAGAGCCCCATTTGGGGCTCCATCCCAGGATCCTGGGATCATAACCTGAGCCAAAGACAGTGGCTTAACCCACTGAGCCACCCAGGCATCCCTCCATTCAATTTCTTAACTGAGTCTCAAATGCATCCGGAGTTCTAACTTAAAACTAAGTTCTACTCCTTCACGTTGTTATATGACCAAATTCTTTCAGTTCAGTATTTTGTAACATTTAAATATTAATCAATTGATGCTTTGTCTGTGTATTTCTATGAAAATAATTGGAATACTGTAGATTTATTGTTATATTTATAGATTTATAATCAAAGTTTCATCAGTTGAAGTTTTTGGAAATTTCAGATATAATGATTAACCTAAAATGATACTGCCTCAAATCCCTCTGATATCAAGGCCCAACACCTGATTATAGGTGTCCTCTTTTCACTCCCTTTGTGGAGCACCTACCATGGAGGTCATGTAATAACCAATGACCAAAAAACAAACAAAAAAACCAAACATCCAGGTCGAAGTTATTCGCGCCTGCCATCATGCAAAGGCAGACCCTGCCTGGAGACCAGGGGACTGCTCAAATAGCAGGCAGGCATCTCAGCCCAGGCCTGTGCTGGGGAAGTTGGTTTCGGGCTTCTGGCCCAATCAGAAGCCAGCGAAGTGACCCGAGAGTGCAGCCGGGTTTAGGGCTGATGATCTTTTTGCAGCCAGGCTGCACCGGGACACCCGCTCGGGGAGCCAGGCTAGGAGGCCACTGAGCGCCGGCGCTGGCCACACTCACAGGCCCCCGGGGCTTCACCCCGTGCCCAGGCCCCGGCCTCCGCCTCAGAAAGGAGGTGGGCGGGGGCGGGGGCAGCCCGGAGAAGGAGCTTTGCTAATTGCCGAAGCGGGAAATGAGCTCGCGGAGGACATGGCGGAGAGTCTGGGAGGAGGTGGAGGGGCTGGCGGAGGAGGGGCATGCAGCGCCCCGGTGCTGTGCTGCGGCCCAGTCGGTCCTCGAGGACCCACAGGACTAGCCGCCCATGCGCTCCTCCGCTCCAGCCCAGCCCTGGAGTCCGCGCTGCCCCTCCCAGCCCCAAGGCTTCCCCAGACTACCGTCTGTGGACAGGTAAATTGAAACCGCGCCGCGCCCTCACCTGGAGCAGATAGCGCAGGCCGCGAGCTCGCGGTGGTGTGGGGACCCAGCCTCCCGCGACCCCCGGGGCACCGGGACCACCCCGGATGCCAAGCCGCACCCGGGTCCGAACGGGGTCGGGCCAGGGATGGCGCCGCCCGAGGTTCCCCCGCCAGTGGGCGCGCTAGCCCCCATTGTTCGGCACCCCCATGCCTGCGTGCCAAGGTCGCCCTTCCCTCGTCTCCCGCCATGGCCCCACCGCTTTTGTTCTGGACTTGGGATCCTAGGTGGAAACTAGTCCCTCAGACCTCCCTGGCAGCAAGGGGCGCAGGGAGGGATTCTCGGTTTTTCCACCCTGGCTCTTCCTCTCTCCACATTCACATGCCTTCTGGCGTCCCTTTCCTCACCTCATTGTCACTTTTATTAAATGGTTTTTTCTGCATGTTGACCCGCAGAGCGATTTCATGAATGAATATACAGGAAACTAAGTCGGAGCCCACCTGTGAGAGCCCACCTGTGGAGGCCTTTCATTAGAATGGTCTCTGGTTCTAGGCTCAGTTCAGAATACTGCGTGGACCTGAGGACCGAGTCCAGATGTTTCTTTCATCTCTGACTTGAATTTGAAATCCTCCTCAGACTTCAGCTTCCAGGATTGCTCCCGTCCTTGCTCTCCCACTGTCTCGGTGGGGATCCGCCATGAGTGTTGAACACAGGAATGAATGAATGATATATACCCCCAGGTCCCTGGGGCTTTTTCTTGTTTTGCTGAGGTTGGAAAGGCTTGGGAGAGAACCCCTGTATGCAGATACAGAGCTGCATGCAATTGCTTAGATAAACGTGTTCCCCACTTAATTGCTTGGGCATTGAACATTTCGCCCTTAACCTGTGGCTTGAGCAGTTAGGAGGCGACAATCTGGAGGTGAATCGGAAGATGGCTGAATCCACATGGTGGTGGGCTGGGTTTGGGAGATTTTCCTGGAGATTCTAAAGAAAGATCTAAATTCTTCCAATGGGGAGTGGTAAACATTTTATCAATGGGAGATGGAAAATAAATTGTCTGGTTAACCTTTCCCTCCCCCTCAAAACCCATTATTTGAAAAAACAAAAAAGGAAGTGAAGGGAGAAATCCTCCCACTCCCATCCCCACTCACCTCCATAGCCACCTCCTCTTCCAAGAACTAACAGGCAAGGTGCCAAGAAGTGTTAGGTACCAGCAGTGGTCTCAGAGCTCATTCAAGGATCATGGTGAAAGTCATTCAAAGAGATTGTGGGGGCACAGGGATCCAATTAAGGGGGACAAGTTTAAGGTTTGCCTGGTCCCCTAAAAATTAATGGCACTAGAGAAGATGAGCTTTGGGAACTATAGCTTCAGTGAGTCATGGTGGGAAGAGGCCATGAGGGCAGCAAAGACAGTCTTAGATGATGTTATTAATAGCACTACAGGCTCTAGATTTCCTGTGGTGGTGTTCTTGGCAAGACCAGCCCGGCCAAAGTGGATACTCACAACCTGGAACAGAGGGACTTGGAGATCCCAGCAAGTGTGGTATGATGAGAGCGTAAAATGATAGGAGGTGTCCTTTGGAAGGACTGTCTTCTTGACTTTAAAAAGGGAGAACCCAAATCTGGAGGTGAAATCTTCTTGGCTACAAAGAAGGCCGAGGCCTTCTAAGGTCAAGGTCTCCTCGTCATTTTAAAAGATGTCAAAGAACATATTCAGACATTTCAAAGATGTCCTCATGTCCATCCGTTCCCACTCTGGAATTCTATCAATAAGGTGAGAGTTCCTCTAGTTGGAAAAAAGATCTAAAAAGACTTCCCTTTCTCATGTAATCTCTGTAACCTCCAGGACACACCCACCTACCCCTTCCAGCGCTGTAATGAAGCTACAGCTGGTGTCAATTTGTGGAACTCATTAAAGGCTATTTTCCCTTATATACCCCTGGACCAAGTTCCCATGCTCCCTCACCTGATCTCTTGCACTCACCTCCCACCTGGTGTGTTCACACCTGCAGGTGCCTTTTACCAACCCCTTTGCCAAAAGGCAGCCAGAGTGACCTTTCAAAGACCTATCAGTTCCTGGCCTTTGTCTCCATAGAAATCTGCACTGATCTTCTAACAAATTCCCAGTCCTCCAAAGGCATCCATAATCCTCCCATCCATCTCTTCTTACCCTTCCAACTGACAGTTGCCTGTTCTGCCCTGTCTTTCTGCCCTTCAACCACGCTGCCTCCCTCTTCCTGTGGAGACCCCTCATGGTGCCTGCCTCCAAGCACAGGTGATTCCCATTGATGGGAAGACCCTCTTCTTCTCCCCCATCTCCCCACTCCATTTACTCCCACTTATTCGTGAGCTCACAAGCCCCATGGTACACACTCTCCATGCAGCCTGCTCTCTCTTTTCTAGCACTGGCCTCCGTTTCTAGCTGTGGTTGTGTCACGGATGTCCCTCCCCAGCCTGCCTCCAAGCTCTCCGTCCATTTAGCTCCAACACCTGACACAGTGCCTGGCACGTAGTAAGCCCTGGCTAGCTTCTAAGAGCCTCACTGAGGGACTGAAAGTGTTTTTAAAAAACGTCACCACGTAGGCTCCAAACTGTAGGCAGAAAAAGCTTTGCCTGGATTGACATTTTAGAGACGTATTCATCAAGTTAGATGTGTTCACTGACTTTACCTTGTAAAATTTAAAAAAAAAAGGACCTCTGTATCGCTTCGCATCTAACGAAGGCACATGTATACTATTAGACCACGTTATGAGCTTAATGGAAGGAGACAAGATTTTTTCGCTAAGAAAATGTATAAGACTGTTGAGGTCACGTGGGAGGAAATAGTCCGTTTGTTGGAGCATTGCTATCTTACTCTATCACAGCCACTAATAAAAATCTGACACGGGGTGAGTCAGAATTGTCTGTCAGAGATGAGTTAGATCTGGCTCATGTTCGTACATGAAAGCCAGGAACAAAGAAGCAGGCTTTGAAAGCCTGGGTTGAGGAGGCGGTGTGGTTCACTGCGATGAGCTAAGTGCCCAGGGCCACTGGCAGACACGCGGGCCTGTGTCTTTCCTTTGTTCTGGGGTCCCTCTTGCACCATGTGGTGAGGCTAGCAGCTGGGAGCAGCTCAGGACAGGACCAGGTGGCATCTTACTCTCCCACACTCCTGTGGGCTCCAGTGGGCTCCAGTGGATCCCAGGGGACAGCCTGCCTTCCTTGCAAAGCCCAGTAGCACTGGGAGCAGAAACTGGGACCAAAGAGTGAGCACCCTGTTTGACAAGCTGGACCAGCCACCTCTTCTTCAGATGCAGGGGGAGCCCTGGCCTGCTGACTCCTCCCTTCTTCCTTTCCCCTTTCCTCCCTCCCTCCCTCTTCCCTTCCCCTCTCTCCTTCCCTGGTGGTGCCCTTTCCTGATGCCCACTTCATCCCTTTTCCTTTCTTACATGCCTGTCTTCTAGAGTTTCTTCTCTCCTCCCAATTATTACTTCCCTTCGTCTGAATCTCCTCTTTGGTCCCTTTGTCCCCGCTCTCTCTGCTCCTCCTCCCCTTCCCTGGCCCCTGTTCAGCTCCATCCAGACTGCAGGCAGAGGTGGACTAACACTCTCACTCACTAGCTCAGCTACCCTCCAGAAAAGTCACTCTTCGGTGGCCACCATCCTGACCCCCTGGTCCTGTCTCCACTTATTCAGCTATTGCTCTGAAGTCTGAGGAGGACAGAGCGGGGCTGCCGCAGAATCAGGCCAGAGGAGAAACCAAACCATGTGTCCACACTGTCCCCCAGTACTGCTGCTCTGAGAGCTTTCAGAGTCCTCAACAGGGTTAGGATTTAGGGGCTTCCTCAGAACCGGGAGTGAAAACAGCCATAGGTCAAAAGAAAAGCTATGGCCCCCACACAAAAATAATAATCACAAATGAAAACTAAGTTAGCTCTGAAGTCCCAAAGTCAAAAAATTGCCTTGAATCTGTCACTAGAAAGCACCCAAGGCCTCACTCTCTGGGTTCTGCGTGCCCTGGGAATGGCAGGAGGCTTTGACCCCCTTCCCTCTTCATTCACTCCCAAAGAATGTCCTCTGAGGTGGTCTTCAAACTTCCTCTGAGAAACTGTCTCTGGGAACTGTAGGCCCTCGGCTGCTGGGACGAATTAGGGTGATGTCAGGACCTGATGGGAAGCTTTACCAGGAGACTGTGGCTTCTGGATGCAGTCCTCAGGTCCCATGGTCTGGGTGAGATCAGGGTCTTTCAGTGGAGGAGGACAGATGAGATTTCAGATTTTGAGTTGATTCTGGGATGATTAGTGCTTTGGAGGGCATTGGGTGAAGGTATTTTGCACACGGGAAGGACACGAATTTGGGGAGCCAGAGAGTGGACTGTTAAGAGCTGACCTTGCATTTCCCCCAGAAACCTTGCTGCTGTCTTTACCTCTGGTACCACAGAACGTGACCTTATTTGGAACTAGAGTCCTTACAGATGCAATCCCATTACAGTGAGGTCGTTAGAGTGGGCCCTAATCTCCTGTAACTGACCTCCTTATGTAAAGGGAAAATCTGGACAGAGAGATGCCCCTACTGTCAGTGGTGGGCAGTGCATGAACTTCTAGAACCCTGACAGTAGTGGAAAACAGACAGGATGGGCACTAGGTAAATGGGAGCTCTAGTGGAATTTCAGATGAAGATGCTGTGGACCTCGGCTTCCCAGGTCATAGTGACGTTAGGATTTCAAATTCAAGTCAGAGATGAAAGAAACATCTGGACTCGGTCCTCAGGTACACGCAGTATTCTGAACTGAGGCTAGAACCAGAGACCATTCTAATTAATGAAAGGCCTCCTCAGGTGGGCTCTCACAGGTGGGCTCCGACTTAGTTTCCTGTATATTCATTCATGAAATCGCTCTGCGGGTCAACATGCAGAACAAAACCATTTAATAAAAGTGACAATGAGGTGAGGAAAGGGACGCCAGAAGGCATGTGAATGTGGAGAGAGGAAGAGCCAGGGCGGGGCGGTAAAACCGAGAATCCCTCCCTGCGCTCCTTGCTGCCAGGGAGGCCTGAGGGACTAGTTTCCACCTGGGATCCCAAGTCCAGAACAAAAGTGGCGGGTCCAAGGCTCAGGATGAGGGAAGGGGTCCTCGGCACCCGCGCGTGGGTGTGCCAAACAATGGGTGCTATTGCGCTCGCTGTGGGGGGGCACCTCGCCAGGCTCCGTCCCCAGCCCGACCCCGTGGGGTCCCGGGTGTGGCGAGTCGTCCGGGTGGTCCCTCTGCCCCGGGGGTCGCGGGAGGCTGGCTCCCAACACCCCCGCGAGCTCGCGGCCCGCGCTTTCTGCTCCAGGTGAGGGCGCGGCGCGGTGTCACTTTACCTGCTTGCAGAGGGTCCTCCGGAGAAGCCATGGGGGGGGGGGGGGGGCAGCGGGCCTCGGGAGCGGGACAGCGAGGCCACTGTGGCTGGGCGGGAGCGCGGGAGTGCGGGGGTCCTGCAGTGCTGACTGCGCCGGAGCAGAGCACCGGGGCGCTGCGCTCCCCTCCTCCGCCAGCCCCTCCACCTCCTCTCAGACTCTCCTTCACGTCCTCCACGAGCTCACAGCTCACTTCCAGATTCCGCAATTAGCAAAGCCCCTTCTCCGGGCCGCCCCAGACCCCCGCCCCTCCCCCTCCGTCCTGAGACGCGGGCCCAGGGCATGGGCATGGCAAAGCCCCGGGGGCTTGCGAGCGTGGCCAGCGCCTGCACTGAGCGGCCTCCTAGCCTGGCTCCCCGAGCTGGTGTCCGCGCGCTGCCTGGCTGCAAAACATCATCATCAGCCCTAAACCCTGGCTGCACTCTTGGGGTCACTTCGCTGCCTTCCTGATTGTGCCCAAAGCCGGGGAACCAGCTTCCCCAGCAGAGGGCTGGGCTGAGATGCCTGCCCGCGATCTCTTTGAGCAGTCTCCTAGTCTCCAGGCAGGGTCCACCATTGCATGATGGCACCCACGAATCACTTCGACCTGGATGTTTAGGTCTTTTGTTTGTTTTTTGGTTATTGGTTATTACATGACCTCCATGGTAGGTGCTCCACAAAGGGAGTGAAAAGAGGACACCTGATACATACGCATATGGCCATTCTAGAAAAAGAGCTTGGGGTTCTCGCGGAAGCACGGCATTAGTCCTCGCACTATGGTTTAATAGAAAATGGATTATGCACCAACTTACTTAAATGAGCATAGTTTGAAATCGTTTACTGAGAATAAATATTGAAAACAGTAATATTTTAACTAAATCTATCATCAATCATAAATCTATTACACGAAGGTTACAGGCAATTTAAATGCAATAGCACTCTCTTCAGGGTTTTAAATAATCCGTGTCTGTCTTGGCACATGAGAATGCAAAGATAGGAAATGGTTTGTAAAAGATCATATAATGGCTTTTACTATACAGTATCAGCAATTTATCCTAAAGGAGCGGCCTCCAGCTAAAAACTCAGCTTTGAAAAATACAGAAAAGCAGCAAACGTTTACATGCCCTCTTGGTGACCTGAGGCGTGCTTTGTGCCCCTCATCATCTCTTTCGTGGTTCTGAGGCCCTTGGCGCTCAGTAGTTTAGTGTCTTATTCTCTGGAATAGGCCATTGAAGAAATACCAGGCCCAGAGAAGAAGGTCCTGCTGGGTGACTGAGGAAAGTACAACCTTTTAGATGAAGCTTTCTGGGGAATTTGTTAGTGGTTTGGTCTGCTTCTGATAGGAAGGGAAATTTTAGTTTTAAAGATTTTATTTATTTATTTGATAGAGATCACAAGTAGGAAGAGGGGCAGGCAGAGAGAGAGAAAGAAACAGGCTCCCTGCTGAGGAGTGAGCCTGATGGGGGGCTCGTTCCGAGGACCTTGGAATCATGACCTGAGCCGAAGGCAGAGGCTTTAACTCACTCTGCCACCCAGGTGCCCAAGGGAAATTTTCTTTTCTTTTTTTTTTTTTTTTTTTTTTTTTTTTTAATTTTATTTATTTATTTGACAGAGATCACAAGTAGGCAGAGAGCAGGCAGAGAGAGAAGTGGAAGCAGGCTCCCTGCTGAGCAGAGAGCCAGACATGGGGCTCAATCCCAGGACCCTAGGATCATGACCTGAGCCGAACGCAAAGGCCCAGTGAGCCAAACTCACTGAGCTACTCGGGTGCCCCAGGAAGGGAAATTTTTTTAAGAGTATTTTCTCTTTGAATCTATTTTGAGGTTTGGTTTGTGGTTCTTTCTGACTTCCATTGGAGATGGAATTACTTCTGAGTTTGATTGTCAGGAACCGCATATCAAATCAGTCTGTCTTGTTAGCAATAAATAAATAAATAAATAAATAAAAGCTCAAGTGTTGGTATAAAGCTATTATGCTTTTCAAAACCCCGAACTATAATTCATGTATCGTGGTCATTCTTTATCAGATCAAACAGGAGAGAGGTGGCAGAAACGCAATTTCAGGTTAATATTTTTACAAAGAAGATTGACTTATGAACCTACTTTGTTATTCCCTTTCATTCAATTTCCCTGTACCTCCTTTTCTATGAATTGTAACGGTAAACCATCATTATTTTTATTTTTGGCACGTGAGAATTAGAGATCAATGCCCAAAGTGAAAGCAGAAAGCAGGTTTATTAAAGCAACAGTACACTATATAAGGGAGAGCAGGTGGTATTCCATGAGGTGGAGCTGGCCCTTACTTTCTTACTGGATTGGATGAAGAATATTTTAATCAGCAGTGAAGATCAAAATGACAAAGTTCCAGGATCAGAGTAAACATATGGGATTAAAACATTAAAAAATAAAAAAAAAAGATTTTTTTGAAAGGACTTTTTTTTTTAAAGGACTTTAAACAAAAGTCCTTTTTAAGAGACAGTTGGCTGTTTAAACCAAAAGTACAACTCACTGAGAGAAACGCCACATTATTTATTGGGGTAGAAAGGACCTGGAATGTAAAAAGACCCATTCTGCAGAGGAAAAAAGAGTATCACTAACAGGCCTCATGACTTGCACAGCCAATGGCTAGAATCCCTGCCTCATGAGACCCTGTGCTAGAAGGCCGCTAGAACCATCTCAACTATGTTAGTCTATCTTGGAAGCCAACAAGTGTTTGCCCAGTTAAGAGCACGGTAACAATCAGTCATGTTATGTTATAATGATTGTCGATATCTTTAAAAGGCTTGTAAGTTCCTTTTTGAGTAACCCTCACCCCACCCTTAGTGAAATTATATCTGTGGTTCACCTCTTTGAAATACCTCATTGTGGTTCCACATTTACCCATAAAAAAAAAAAAAAAAAAATCTTTTTATTAACAAAGTGTTCAGAAGGCGGCGCCACTGTAAACAATGAGAGTTTTCGCTGCCAGGACAACTTGTTGCAGAAACAGCTGAAAGCAATCAGGTCAGACAGAGCCAAGGGCTGGAGGGATTTTTAAAATTACAAAAACCTAACCAAATCAAACCAAAACAAAAATCAAAACCAATGGCCAAGGGCACCTGGGTGGCTCAGTGGGTTAAGCCGCGGCCTTCGGCTCAGGTCATGATCTCACGATCCTGGGATCGAGTCCCGCATCTGGCTCTCTGCTCAGCAGGGAGCCTGCTTCCCTCTCTCTCTCTCTCTGCCTGCCTCTCCATCTACTTGTGATTTCTCTCTGTCAAATAAATAAATAAATAAAAATCTAAAAAAAAAAAAAAAAAACAATGGCCAAGATTTCATGTTTGCTACTAAAGGTATGACATTCTCCTCAGACATGCGTGTGACTTGATCAATATATTTATATATTTATATTTGAAAAAGAAAGAACTATTTGATGCAGCAAATCCACATTGATTAAAAATTACGAGATATGGGGCTCCTGGGTGGCTCAGTGGTTTAGGCCTCTGCCTTTGGCTCAGGTCATGATGTCAGGGTCCTGGGATGGAGCGCCACATCGGGCTCCCTGCTCAACGGGGAGCCTGCCTGCATCCCCCCCCCTCTGTCTTTCTCTCTACCTACTTGTGATCTGTCTGTCAAATGGGTAAATAAGATCTTAAAAAAAAAGAATTACTAGGTGTGAAATACATCGAGGGTATGGGAAGGAAAATGATTTCACCTGATCAGACTAGGAAGTGGTTGAAGCCTGAATTAAAGTGCTATAAAAAGAGTAAAGACCTTGGAAATATATGGGGAAAAAAAGTCCCTAGAAAAACAGCAATAATAACTGGCTGCTCTTTATTGATCCAGATCCAGCGGTAGGCAAAGAAGAGCTGGTTTTAACCAGAGGATGATCTCCGTTTGTCTTCATGATCTGGCATTTCCTGCAAGCCAGGCATGGGGCTCTGCACTAAAGCTGCAAATGCTGGGGGGCCCTCACTGTCCCTTTTCTCTTCTCAGCGGGACAACGGGCATGTCCATGGTGCAGTGAGACCGGCTTTACCACAGGGAGATAAAAGACTGCCAAGGGTAGGTTGGAGCTGGGAAAAGCCACTTAGGAACAGATTTTCAGGGGAGGTGATAGACAAGGGCAAAGCGAAGAATGAGGATGAGTGTGTCAAGTTACAAAGTGCCAGGAGGCAGCACAGTGCATTCGGGAAACTACAGCAAGTTCATGACAACTGACAGCTGAACTCACAGCATCACCTGCGGATGGAGGCTGAGCCCCGGGGTTAACACTGGGGCTGAGATGGTTTGTATACTATGCCGAGGAGGTGAGGTACTACACTGTAGGGGCACAGGCAGCTACCGGAGGATTTCAAGTATCAGAATTGTAACCATAATAGTGTATTTAATTGCATCCTAGCTTTCATCAAGGGTAAGATGCACTAGTTTATGTTCGACTTAGAAAGAGAAATGCTGTCAGTTAAACTAAGATATGTCCTCAAGAGCAACGTGAATGCCACCTTAAGAGATATTAAAATGGGGGGGAGGACAAATCTTAGAACAAGTAAACTGTGGTACTAGAATAATTAAGAAAGGTCAAACACTTGGATCAACAAAATAAGTGATTATTGCTTCCCATGTGCACAAAACTATTATAGAGTTAGAACAAGAGACATTCTCATCTTGATGCCCCGCAGCTGCTAGACCCAAGGTAAAGAGGGCAGTAGCCAACGACCAGCAGGCCCCAAGTGCCATGTGCAGACTCTAAGAGCAACTGCCTTTCAGAGAGGAAACGGTTGAGCGTGGGCTTTCTGAGGTGGAGAATTATTAGCTGGTAAAGGAGGAAAATTGACACAGAATCGGAATTGATGCCCCTACATGACAGAGTTGGTGAAACTTCCCTTCTCAGAGATCTTGAGGCTCCTCAGAAATGTATTTTTCATTTTGGACAGAACATTCAGGATAAATATGATCTGTTCGAGTTTCTGTTTCTCTCATCAGGACAGTTTCTTAGACTTCAGTGGCACAAAGAAAGGGTTTTGATAGTCCAGAGTAAAACCTGACAATGGCAAAGCCCGATCTATGAAAAACTAACCACTCAGAAGAGAACAACAGATAAAAGGCCAGGCCGACCTGACCCTGCAGGATAGGTAAGGTTGGTCTGGCAACAGGGGTAGAGGGGTAGTGCCCATCTCCTGCTAGAAGAGCTAGAGAAGACCCCTTCCGGAGAGACCACCAGGAGAGGAGAGCAGTAGGTGCTGATGATGAAGAATATTTTAATCAGCAGAGAAGGTCAAAATGAAAAAGTTCCAGGATCAGAGTAAACATATGGGATTAAAAAATAAAAAATAAAAAAAAAAGATTTTTTTGAAAGGACTTTTTTTTTTTTAAAGGACTTTAAACAAAGTCCTTTTTAAGAGACAGTTGGCTGTTTAAACCAATAGTACAACTCACTGAGAGAATCGCCGCATTATTTATTGGGGTAGAAGAGTCTTGGAATGTAGAAAGACCCAATCTGCAGAGGAAAAAATAGAATCACTAACAGGCCTCATGCCTTGCATAGCCAGTGGCTAGAATCCCTGCCTCATGAGACCCTGTGCTAGAAGGCCGCTAGAACCATCTCAACTATGTTAGTCTATCTTGGAAGCCAACAAGTGTTTGCCAGTTAAGAGCACGGTAACAATCAGTCACGTTATGTTATAATGAGTGTCGATATCTTTAAAAGCCTTGTCAAGTTTCTTTTTGAGTAACCCTAACCCCACCCTTAGAGAAATTTATCTGCGGTTCACCTCTTTGAAATACCTCATTGTTGTTCCACATTTACCATAGGCAAAAAAAAAAAAAAAAAAAAAAAAAAATCTTTTTATTAACAAAGTGTTCAGAAGGGGGCGCCACTGCAAGAAATGAGAGTTTTCGATGCCAGGACAAATTTGTTGCAGAAACAGCTGAAAGCAATCAGGTCAGACAGAGCCAAGAGCTGGAGGGATTTTTAAAATTACAAAACCCGAACCAAATCAATCCAAAACAAAAATCATACCAATGGCCAAGATTTCAAGTTTGCTACTGAAGTGTGACATTCTCCTAAGACATGCGCGTGACTTGATCAATATATTTATATATTTATATTTTAAGAAGAAGGAATTATTTGATGCAGCAAATCCATGTTGATTAAAAATTACCAGATATGGGGCTCCTTTGGGGCTCAGTGGTTTAGGCCTCTGACTTCGGCTCAGGTCATGATTTCAGGGTCCTGGGATGGAGCACCACATCTGGCTCTCTGCTCATTGGGGAGCCTGCATCCCCCCCCCCTCTGCCTGTCTCTCCGTACTTGTGATCTGTCAGTCAAATGGGTAAATAAGATCTTTAAAAAAAGAATTACTAGGAGTGAAATACATGGAGGGTATGGGAAGGAAAATGATTTCACCTGATCTGACTAGTAAGTGGTTGAAGCCTGAATTAAAGTGCTATAAAAAGAGAAAAGACCTGGGAAATATATGGGGAAAAAATCCCTAGAAAAACAGCAATAATAACTGGCTGCTCTTTATTGATCCAGATCCTGCGGTAGGTAAAGAAGAGCTGGTTTTAGCCAGAGGATGATCTCCGTTTGTCTTCATGATCTGGCATTTCCTGCAAGCCAGGCATGGGGCTCTGCACTAAAGCTGCAAATGCTGGGGGGCCCTCACTGTCCCTTTTCTCTTCTCAGCGGGACAACTGGCATGTCCATGGTGCAGTGTGACAGGCTTTACAACAGGGAGATAAAAGACTGCCAAGTGTAGGTTGGAGCTGGGAAATCCAGTTAGGAACTCATTTTCAGGGGAGGTGATAGACAAGGGCAAAGCAAAGATGATGAGGATGAGAGTGTCAAGTTTCAAAGTGCCAGGAGGCAGCACAGTGCATTCAGGAAACTACAGCAAGTTCATGACAACCGACAGCTGATCTCCCAGCATCACCTGAGGGTGGAGGCTGAGCCCAGGGTTTAACACTGGGGCTGAGATGGTTTGTATACTATGCCGAGGAGGTGAGGTACTACACTGTAGGGGCACAGGGATCTACCGGAGGATTTCAAATATCAGAATCGTAACCATAATAGAGTATTTAATTGCATCCTATCTTTCATCAAGGGTAAGATGCACTAAAGTTTATGTTCGACTAAGAAAGAAAAATGCTGTCAGTTAAACTAAGATATATCCTCAAGTGCAACGTGAATGCCACCTTAAGACATATTAAAATGGGCGGGGAGCACAAATCTTAGAACAAGTAAATAGTGGAACTAGAATAATTAGGAAAGGTCGAACTTGGATCAACATAAAAAGTGATTATGCTTACCATGTGCCCCAAAAACTATATTAAGTCTTAGAACAAGAGACGTTCTCATCTTGATGCCCCGCAGCTGCTAGACCCAAGGTACAGAGGGCAGTAGCCAACGACCAGCAGGCCCCAAGTGCCATGTGCAGGCTCTAAGAGCAACTGCCTTTGAGAGAGGAAACGGTTGAGAGTGGGCTTTCTGAGGTAGAGAATTACTAGCTAGGAAAGGAGGAAAATTGACACAGAATCGGAATTGATGCCCCTACATGACAGAGTTGTGTGAAACTTCCCTTCTCAGAGATCTTGAGGCTCCTCAGAAATGTATTTTTCATTTTGGACGGAACATTCAGGATAAACATGATCTGTTCGAGTTCATCGTTCTCTCATCAGGACTGTTTCCTAGGCTTCAGGGGCACTAGAAAAAGGGTTTTGAAAGTCCAGAGTAAATCCTGACAAAAGCAAAGCACGGTATCTATGAAAAACTAACCACTCAGAAGAGAACAACAGATAAAAGGCCCGGCCGTCCTGACCCTGCAGGGTAGGTAACCTAAGTCCGGCAACACGGTTAGAGGAGAAGAGCCCATCTCCTGCTAGAAGAGCTAGAGAAGACCCGTTCCGGAGAGACCACCAGGAGAGGAGAGCAGTAGGTGCTGAAGATGAAGAATATTTTAATCAGCAGAGAAGGTCAAAATGACAAAATTCCAGATTCAGAGTAAACATATGGGATTAAAAAAAATAAAAAAAATAAAAAAAAAAAAGAGATTTTTTTGAAAGGACTTTTTTTTTTTAAAGGACTTTAAACAAAAGTCCTTTTTAAGAGAAAGTTGGCAGCTTAAACCAAAAGTACGACTCACTGAGAGAATCGCCGCATTATTTATTGGGGTAGAAAGGACCTGGAATGTAAAAAGACCCATTCTGCAGAGGAAAAAAGAGAATCACTAACAGGCCTCATGCCTTGCGCAGCCAGTGGCTAGAATCCCTCCCTCATGAGACCCTTTGCTAGAAGGCCACTAGAACCATCTCAACTATGTTAGTCTATCTTGGAACCAACAAGTGTTTGCCCAGTTAAGAGCACAGTAACAATCAGTCACGTTATGTTATAATGACTGTCGATATCTTTAAAAGCCTTGTCAAGTTCCTTTTTGAGTAACCCTCACCCAACCCTTAGAGAAATTTATCTGTGGTTCACCTCTTTGAAATACCTCATTGTTGTTCCACATTTACCATACCCAAAGGAAAAAAAAAAAAAAAGCTTTTTATAAACAAAGTGTTCAGAAGGGGTCGCCGATGTAAACAATGAGAGTTTTCCCTGCTGGGACAAATTTGTTGCAGAAACAGCTGAAAGCAATCAGGTCAGACAGAGCCAAGGGCTGGAGGGATCTTTAACATTACAAAAACTGAACCAAATCAAACCAAAACAAAAATCAAAACCAATGGCCAAGATTTCAAGTTTGCTACTAAAGGTATGACATTCTCCTAATACATGCGTGTGACTTGATCAATATATTTATATATTTATATTTGAAGAAGAAGGAACTATTTGATGCAGCAAATCCACGTTGATTAAAAATTACCAGATATGGGGCTCCTGGGGGGCTCAGTGGTTTAGGCCTCTGCCTTCGGCTCAGGTCATGATTTCAGGGTCCTGGGATGGAGCCCCACATCAGGCTCTCTGCTCAGCGGGGAGCCTGCTTCCCCCTCTCTCTCTCTGCATGCCTCTCTAGCTACTTGTGATCTGTCAAATGGGTAAATAATATCTTTAAAGAAAGAATTACTAGGAGTGAAATACATCGAGGGTATGGGAAGGAAAATGATTTCACCTGATCTGACTAGTAAGTGGTTGAAGCCTGAATTAAAGTGCTATAAAAAGAGTAAAGACCTGGGAAATATATGGGGAAAAAATCCCTAGAAAAACAGCAATAATAATTGGCTGCTCTTTATTGATCCAGATCCTGCGGTAGGTAAAGAAGAGCTGGTTTTAGCCAGAGGACGATCTCCATTTGTCTTCATGATCTGGCATTTCCTGCAAGCCAGGCATGGGGCTTTGAACTAAAGCTGCAAATTCTGGGGGGCCCTCACTGTCCCTTTTCTCTTCTCAGCGGGACAACTGGCATGTCCATGGTGCAGTGTGACAGGCTTTACAACAGGGAGATAAAAGACTGCCAAGTGTAGGTTGGAGCTGGGAAATCCAGTTAGGAACTCATTTTCAGGGGAGGTGATAGACAAGGGCAAAGCAAAGAATGAGGATGAGAGTGTCAAGTTTCAAAGTGCCAGGAGGAGGCACAGTGCATTCGGGAAACTACAGCAAGTTCATGACAACCGACAGCTGATCTCACAGCATCACGTGCGGATGGAGGCTGAGCCGCGGGGTTAACACTGGGGCTGGGATGGTTTGTATACTATGCCGAGGAGGTGAGGTACTACACTGAAGGGGTACAGGGAGCTAACGGAGGATTTCAAATATCAGAATCGTAACCATAATAGATTCATCCTAGCTTTCATCAAGGTTAAGATGCACTATAGTTTATGTTCGAATAAGAAAGAAAAATGCTGTCAGTTAAACTAAGATATATCCTCAAGTGCAAGGTGAGTGCCACCTTAAGAGATATTAAAATGGGGGGGGAGGACAAATCTTAGATCAAGTAAATAGTGGAACTAGAATAATTAAGAAAGGTCGAACACTTGGATCAACTTAAAAAGTGATTATTGCTTACCATGTGCCCCAAACTATATTAAGTCTTAGAACAAGAGACGTTCTCATCTTGATGCCCCGCAGCTGTTAGACCCAAGGTACAGAGGGCAGTAGCCAACGACCAGCAGGCCCCAAGTGCCATGTGCAGACACTAAGAGCAACTGCCTTTGAGAGAGGAAACGGTTGAGAGTGGGCTTTCTGAGGTAGAGAATTATTAGCTGGGAAAGGAGGAAAATTGACACAGAATCAGAATTGATGCCCCTACATGACAGAGTTGGTGAAACTTCCCTTCTCAGAGATCTTGAAGCTCCTCAGAAATGTAATTTTCATTTTGGATGGAACATTTAGGATTAATATGATCTGTTCGGTTTCCTGGTTCTCTCATCAGGACTGTTTCTTAGGCTTCTGTGGCACAAGAAAAGGGTTTTGATAGTCCAGAGTAAATCCTGACAAAGCAAAGCACGGTATCTATGAAAAACTAACCACTCAGAAGAGAACAACAGATAAAAGGCCAGGCCGACTGACCCTGCAGGATAGGTAAGGTTGGTCTGGCAACAGGGGTAGAGGGGTAGTGCCCATCTCCTGCTAGAAGAGCTAGAGAAGACCCCTTCTAGAGAGACCACCAGGAGAGGAGAGCAGTAGGTGCTGATGATGAAAAATATTTTAATCAGCAGAGAAGGTCTAAATGACAAAGTTCCAGGATCAGAGTAAAGCTATGGGATTAAAAAATAAAAAATTAAAAAAAAGATTTTTTTGAAAGGACTTTTTTTTTAAAGGACTTTAAACAAAATTCCTTTTTAAGAGACAGTTGGCTGTTTAAACCAAAGGTACAACTCACTGAGAGAATCGCCGCATTATTTATTGGGGTAGAAATGACCTGGAATGTAGAAATACCCATTCTGCAGAGGAAAAAATAGAATCACTAACACGCCTCATGCCTTGCGCAGCCAATGGCTAGAATCCCTGCCTCATGAGACCATTTTAAAAGCTGTACTCATAATGGAACGGAAGGTGTTATTTCCCTATAATTTTATATATGTCATTAATTTGCTGCAAAGCCCAATAGCACTGGGAGCAGATACTGGGACCAAAGAGTGAGCACCCTGTTTGACAAGCTGGACCAGCCACCTCTTCTTCAGATGCAGGGGGAGCCTTGGAGTGCTAACTCCTCCCTTCTTTCTTTCCCCTTTCCTCCCTCCCTCCTTCTTCCCTTCCCCTCTGTCCTTCCCTGGTGGTGCCCTTTCCCGATGCTCACTTCATCCCTTTTCTTTTCTTACATGCCTGCCTTCTAGAGTTTTTTCTCTCCTCCCAATTACTTCCCTTCCTCTGAATCTCCTCTTTGGTCCCTTTCTCCCTGCTCTCTGCTCCTCCTCCCCTTTCTTGGCCCTTGTTCAGCTCCATCCAGACTGCAGGCAGAGCTGGACTATCATGCTCACTGGCTAGCTCAGCCACCCTCCAGAGAAGTCACTCTTCGGTGGCCACCTTCCTGATCCCCTGGTCCTTTCTCCACTTATTCAGCTATTGCTCTGATGTCTGAGGAGGACAGAGTGGGGCTGCCGCAGAATCAGGCCAGTGGAGAAACCAAACCATGTGTCCACACTGTCCCCCAGTACTGCTGCTCTGAGAGCTTTTGGAGTCCTCAACAGGGTTAGGATTTAGGGGCTTCGTCAGAACCCGGAGTGAAAACAGCCATAGGTCAAAAGAAAAGCTATGGCCCCCACACAAAAATAATAATCACAAATGAAAACTAAGTTAGCTCTGAAGTCCCAAAGTCAAAGAATTGCCTTGAATATGTCACTAGAAAGCACCCAAGGCCTCACTCTCTGGGTTCTGGGTGCCCTGGGAATGGCAGGAGTCTCTGACCCCCTTCCCTCTTCATTCACTCCCAAAGAACGTCCTCTGAGGTGGTCTTCAAACTTCCTCTGAGAAACTGTCTCTGGGAACTGTAGGCCTTCGGCTGCTGGGACGAATTAGGGTGATATCAGGACCTGATGGGAAGCTTTACCAGGAGACTGTGGCTTCTGGATGCAGTCCTCAGGTCCCATGGTCTGGGTGAGATCAGGGTCTTTCAGTGGAGGAGGACAGATGAGATTTCAGATTTTGAGTTGATTCTGGGATGATTAGTGCTTTGGAGGGCATTGGGGGTGTAGGTATTTTGCACACGGGAAGGACACGAATTTGGGGAGCCAGAGAGTGGACTGTTAAGAGCTGACCTTGCATTACCCCCAGAAACCTTGCTGCTGTCTTTACCTCTGGTACCACAGAACGTGACCTTATTTGGAACTAGAGTCCTTACAGATGCAATCACATTACAGTGAGGTCGTTAGAGTGGGCCCTAATCTCCTGTAACTGACCTCCTTTTGTAAAGGGAAAATCTGGACAGAGAGATGCCCCTACTGTCAGTGGTGGGCAGTGCATGAACTTCTAGAACCCTGACAGTAGTGGAAAACAGACTCAGGCTGTGCTCTAGGTAAATGGGAGCTCTAGTGGAATTTCAGATGAAGATGCTGTGGACCTCGGCTTCCCAAGTCATAGTGACGTTAGGATTTCAAATTCAAGTCAGAGATGAAAGAAACATCTGGACTCCGTCCTCAGGTACACGCAGTATTCTGAACTGAGGCTAGAACAAGAGACCATTCTAATGAAAGGCCTCCACAGGTGGGCTCTCACAGGTGGGCTCCGACTTAGTTTCCTGTATATTCATTCATGAAATCGCTCTGCGGGTAAACATGCAGAACAAAGCCATTTAATAAAAGTGACAATGAGGTGAGGAAAGGGACGCCAGAAGGCATGTGAATGTGGAGAGAGGAAGAGCCAGGGTGGAAAAAGGGAGAATCCCTCCCTGCGCTCCTTGCTGCCAGGGAGGTCTGAGGGACTAGTTTCCACCTGGGATCCCAAGTCCAGAACAAAAGTGGCGGGTCCAAAGCTCGGGATGAGGGAAGGGGGTCCTCGGCACCCGCGCGTGGGGGTGCCAAACGATGGGGGCTATTGCGCTCGCTGGCGGGGGTCACCTCGCCAGGCTCCGTCCCGGCCCAACGCCGTGGGGTCCAGGGTGCGGCGTGTCGTCCGGGGTGGTCCCGCTGCCCCGGGGTTCGCGGGAGGCTGGGTCCCGACACCCCCGCGAACTCGCGGGCCGCGCTTTCTGCTCCAGTGAGGGCGCGGCGCGGTGTCACTTTACCTGCTCGCAGAGCGTCGTCCAGAGAAGCCATGGGGCGGGGCGGGGCAGCGGGCCACGGGAGCGGGGACAGCGGGGCCTCAGGGGCTGGGCTGGAGCGCGGGAGTGCAGGGGGGCGGCGAGGAAGGGGGGGGTCCTGAGTCCTGACTGGGCCGCAGCACAGCACCGAGGCGCTGCGCGCCCCTCCTCTGCCAGCCCCTCCACCTCCTCTCAGAGTCTCCACCGCGTCCTCTGCGAGCTCACTTCCCGCTTCCCCAATTAGCAAAGCCCCTTCTCCCGGCCGCCCCCGCTCCTGCCCCCCTCCCCCTCCGCCCTGAGGCGAGGGCCAGGGGCACGGGCGCCGGCGAAGCCCCGGGGGCCTGCGAGCGTGGCCAGCGCCAGCGCTGGGCAGCCTCCTAGCCTGGCTCCCCGAGCGGGTGTCCGAGTGCTGCCTGGCTGCGAAAAGATCATCAGCCCTAAACCCGGCTGCACTCTCGGGTCATTTCTCTGGCTTCCTGATTGTGCCCAAAGCCGGGAACCAGATTCCCCAGCACAGGCCTGGGCTGAGATGCCTGCCAGCGATCTCTTTGAGCAGTCTCCTAGTCTCCAGGCAGGGTCCGCCATTGCATGATGGCACGCGCAAATCACTTCGACCCGGATGTTTGGGTTTTTTGTTTGTTTTTTGGTTATTGGTTATTACATGACCTCCATGGTAGGTGCTCCACAAAGGGAGTGAAAAGAGGACGCCTGATACATACGCATATGGCCATTCTAGAAAAAAAGAGCTTGGGGTTCTCGCGGAAGCGTGGCATTGGTCCTTGCACTATGTTTTAATAGAAATGGGATTATGCACCAACTTACTTAAATGAGCATAGTTTGAAATCGTTTACTAAGAATAAATATTTAAAACAGTTATATTTTAACTAAATCTATCATCAATCATAAATCTATTACACGAAGGTTACAGGCAATTTAAATGCAATAGCACTCTCTTCAGGGTTTTAAATAATCCGTGTCTGTCTTGGCACATGAGATTGCAAAGATAGGAAATGGTTTGTAAAAGATCATATAATAGCTTTTACTATACGGTACCAGCAATTTATCCTAAAGGAGCTGCCACCAGCTAAAAACTCAGCTTTGAAAAATGCAGAAAAGCAGCAAACGTTTACATAACCTCTTGGTGACCAGAGGCATGCTTTGTGCCCCTCATCATCTCTTTCGTGGTTCTGAGGCCCTTGGCGCTCAGTAGTTTAGTGTCTTATTCTCTGGAATAGGCCATTGAAGAAATACCAGGCCCAGAGAAGAAGGTCCTGCTGGGTGTCTGAAGAAAGTACAACCATTTAGATGAAGCTTTCTGGGGAATTTGTTAGTGGTTCGGTCTGCTTCTGATAGGAAGGGAAATTTTAGTTTTAAAGATTTTATTTATTTATTTGATAGAGATCACAAGTAGGAAGAGGGGCAGGCAGAGAGAGAGGAAGAAACAGGCTCCCTGCTGAGGAGTGAGCCTGATGGGGGGCTCGTTCCCAGGACCCTGGAATCATGACCTGAGCCGAAGGCAGAGGCTTTAACTCACTCTGCCACCCAGGTGCCCAAGGGAAATTTTTTTTAAAGATTTTATTTATTTATTTGACAGACAGAGATCACAAGTAGGCAGAGAGCAGGCAGAGAGAGAAGTGGAAGCAGGCTCCCTGCTGAGCAGAGAGCCAGACATGGGGCTCAATCCCAGGACCCTAGGATCATGACCTGAGCCGAACACAAAGGCCCAGTGAGCCAAACTCACTGAGCTACTCGGGTGCCCCAGGAAGGGAAATTTTTTTAAGAGTATTTTCTCTTTGAATCTATTTTGAGGTTTGGTTTGTGGTTCTTTCTGACTTCCATTGGAGATGGAATTACTTCTGAGGTTGGTTGTCAGGAACCGCATATCAAATCAGTCTGTCTTGTTAGCAATAAATAAATAAATAAATAAATAAATAAATAAATAAATGGTCAAGTGTTGGTATAAAGCTATTTTGCTTTTCAAAATCCCGAACTATAATTCATGTATCGTGGTCATTCTTTATCATATCAACAGGAGGAGAGAGGTGGCAGAAACACACTTTCAGGTTAATTTTTTTACAAGGAAGATTGACTTATGAACCTACTTTGTTATTCCCTTTCATTCAATTTCCCTGTACCTCCTTTTCTATGCATTGTAATGGTAAACCATCATTATTTTTATTGTTGGCCCGTGAGAATTAGAGATCAATGCCCAAGTGAAAGCAGAAGGCAGGTTTATTAAAGCAACAGCACACTATCTAAGGGAGAGCAGGTGGTATTCCATGAGGTGGAGCTGGCCCTTACTTTGTTTTGGGATTGGATATTTCTTGGTCTTTTTGAAGTGGGAGGACCTTCAACATGCAGTGGATTGATCTCTAATGGAGGCTGCTTCCAATCATTTGGGGGACTCCTACCACATGTTGGGAAAAGGAGTTGTTGTCATTTTTATTTTATTTTTATCAGGGTTCCAAAATTCACTGTTTATGCACCACACCCAGTGCTCCATGCAATATGTGCCCTCCATAACTCCCATTAACAGGCTTACCCAACCCTCTGCCCCCTCCCCTCAAAACTCTCAGTTTGTTTCTCAGAGTCTCTCATGGTTTGTCTCCCCCTCCAATTTCCCCCCACTCACTTCTCCTCTTGATCACCCAGTGTCTTCTGTATTATTCTTTATGCTCCACAATTAAGTGAAACCATATGAAAATTGACAATCTCTGCTTGAATTATTCCACTCAGGATTATCTCCTCCAGTCCCGTCCATGTTGATACAAAAGTTGGGTATCCTTCCTTTCAGAAGGAAGCCTAATACTCCATTGTAAAAATGGATCATATCTTCTTTATCCGTTCATCCATTGAAGGTCATCTTGGTTCTTTCCAATGTTTAATGACTGTGGCCATTGCTGCTATAAACATTAGGGTACAGATGTCCCTTCTTTTCAGTGCATCTGTATCTTAGGGGTAAATACTCAGTAGTGCAATTGCAGGGTCATAGGGTAGCTCTAATTTTAATTTCTTAAGGAGTCTCCACACTGTATCCCAAAGTAGCTGCACCAACTGGCATTCTCACCAATAGTGTAAGAGGGTTCCCCATTCTCCACATCCTCTCCAACACTTGTTGTTTATTGCCTTCTTAATTTTGGCCATTCTAACTGTGTAAGGTGGTATCCCAATGTGCTTTTGATTTGAATCTCCCTGATGGCTAATGATGATGAACATTTTCTCATGCATCTGTTTGCCATTTGTATGTCTTCTTTGGAGAAGTGTCTGTTCATGTCTTCTGCCCATTTTTTGACATGATTATCTGTTTTGTGTGTGTTGAGTTTGAGGAGTTCTTTATAGATCTTGGATATCAGCCCTTTATCTGTAATGTCATTTGTGAAAATCTTCTCCCATTCCGTGGGTTGTCTCTTCATTTTTTTGACGGTTTCCTTTGCTGTGCAGCAACTTTTGATCTTGATGAAGTCCCAAAAGTTCATTTTTGCTTTTGTTTCCTTTGTCTTTGGGGACATGTCTTGAAAGAATTTGCTGCTGTGGCCAGTGTCCAAGAGGTTACTGCCTATGTTCTCCTCTAGGATTTTGATAGATTCCTGCCTCATGTTGAGGTCGTTTGTCCATTTCGAATTTATCTTTATGTATGGTATAAGAGAATGGTTGAGTGTCATTCTTCCATACATAGCTGTCCAATTTTTCCAGCACCATTGATTGAAGAGGCTGTCTTTTTTCCACTGTGTAATTTTCTCTGCTTTGTCAAAGATTTTTTGACCATAGAGTTGATGGTCCATATCTGGGCACTCTACTCTAATCCACTGGTCTACAAGTCTTGTTAACCCACTGAGCCACCCAGGTGCCCCTTTTAAGCTATTATTTAAAGTAGAGTCATTCTTTTTTTTTAAGAATTTATTTATTATTTATTTGACAGAGAGAGATCACAAGTGGACGGAGGACAGGCAGAGGGTTAGGGTTAGACGTCGTTGGGGTCAGGGTTAGCATAAGGCTTAAGGTAGGGGTCAGGGTTAGGATTAGGTTCATGGTTAGGTTTAGGGTCAGGCTCACAGTAGGGTCATGGTTAGCGTTACTGTCAGAGTCAGGGTCAGGGTCAGTGTTAGGGTGACGGTTAGGTTTAGGGTCAAGTTCAGGGTCATGCTCAGGTTTAGGGTCAGGTTCAAGTTTTGGTTTTGGGGCAAGGTTCATGTCAGGGTTAGGTTTGGGACAGGTTTAGTGTCAGGGTTAGGGTTAGGTCAGCTTTATGTTTAGGTTCTGTTTTATGAGTAGGTTCAAGATCAGGGTTAGATTTAGGGTTACGATTCTGTTCAGAATCACGGATTGGGTCAGAGTTAGGTTTACAGACAGGGTTAGGGTCAGTGTTAAGGTCAAGGCCAGGGTCAGGTTTAAGGTTAAGGTCTGACATAGGCAAAGTTCAGAGTTAGGGTTATGATCAGGGTCAGGGACAGGGTCAGGTTTATTGTTAAAGTGGGGTTATGGTTAGGTTTAGAGATAGGTTGAGGGTTAGGGTTAGACCGGGTTAGGGTCAGTGTCAGGGATAATGTTAGGGGTTAGTTTTAGGGTTAGGTTCAGCGTTAGGTTTTGGGTCAGGGCCCGTGTTAGTGTTAGGGTCAGGGTTACGGTTAGGGTTAGAGTTAGGGTCAGGCTCCCATTCAGTGTCAGGGTTAGTGTTAGGGTCAGGGTCAGCGTCACTGTTAGGGTCAGGGTAAGGTTTATGGTCTTTGGCTGGATCAGGGTCCGGGTGAAGACTAGGGCCAGTGACAGCTTTACGGTCAAAATCAGATATTGGTTTAAAGTCCACATTCGGGTCAGGGATAGGGTTATGTAGTGGTAAGTGTTAGAGTCATGGTTAGGTTTAGGGTCAGGGCCAGAGTCAGTTTTAGGGTCAGGGTCTGGTATAGGCAAAGTTCAGTGGTACGGTTATGATCATAGTCAGGTAGGGTTCAGGGTTATTGTTAAAGTTTAAAGTTAGTGTTAGGGTTAGCGTTAGGTTGACGGTTAGGGTTAGAACTTGTTTAGGGGGTCAGGGTCCGTGGTAGGGTTAGGGGTTAGTGTTAGGGTTAGGTTCAGCAATAGGATTCGGTGTACAGCCCGTGTTAGTGTCAGTGTCTGGGTTACATTAGGGTTACAGTTAGGGTCAGGCTCACAGTCAGGGTCAGGTTTAGTGTTCTGGTCAGGGTCGGTGTCACTGTTAGGGTCAGGGTTAGGTTGATGGACAGAGTATGGGTCAGGGTCAGGGTGAAGTTTAGCGCCAGTGTCTTTTAAGGGTCTGGTACAGGTATTGGTTTAAAGTCCACATTCGGGTCAGGGACAGGGTTATGTAGGGGTCAGTGTTAGTGTCATGGTTAGGATTAGGGTCAGGGTCAGGGTCAGGGTCTGGTGAATGTCAGGGCCAGGGTCAGGTTTAGGGTCAGGCTTTGGTTTAGGGTCAATGTTTGGTTCAGTGTCACTGTTAGGTTTTGGTGGTAGGGTTTGGGATTCGGGTTAGGGTTAGAGTTAGTAGTAGGGTTATGGTTAGGGTTAGGGATAGAGTAAGGTCAGGGTTAGGGTTTGGTTTAGGGTAGGGGTAAGTGTTAGGGTCAGGGTCAGCGTTAGGTTTAGGTTCAGGGTCTGTAGATGGTCATGGTTAGAGTCACGTTTGGGTTTATGGTTAGCGTCAGGCTCCCAGTCACGGTCAGGGGTAGGGTTAGGGTCAGGCTTAGGTCAGCGTCAGGGTTAGGATTAGGGTTAGGGGCAGGGTCATGGTTAGGTATGAGTCATTGTTACGGTAATGTCAGAGGTAGGTTTAGGTTCAGGGTCCACATCAGGGTCAGTGTAAGGCTTAGGTTTAGGTTTACGGTTCAGGTCAGGATCACACTCAGGTTCAGGGTCAGGGTCATGGTCAGGGCTTGGGTTAGGGTTTGGGGCAGCCTCAAGGTCAGTGTCAGGGTCAGGGTTAGTGGTTACTTTTAGTGTTACTGTTACTGTTAGTTGTCATTGACCCATCCCTTCAGGGTCTCAAGATAAACCCTGGGCAGAAGGGTGTAGACCTTACACCCCATCCCACTTAACCAGCTTTAAACTGGGGTGTGAACATGACTTGCCCACCAGACATCTAACCCCTCATCAGCCTGATCCTGCTTGGGGCATCTCCACCCACGATGGCATGGCCAGGTCCTCTTTACACACAGACACACAGACACCCAGAGCCGCACACACACACACACACACACACACACACACACTCACAGAGAGAGAGATGAGGAGGAGACCTTGGGCTAAACCTGTTGATCAGAATATGTGGACTCTCTTACTCTGAGCCCCCTGGTGTCCCCTTGATTTTATTAGCCAAAGGGCCTGAGACGTTGTGGAAACCTGATATGACCTGCCAGGGATTGGACGTATCTGGTGGGCGAGCTCTCTTCTCCCTGCATCCTCTGGGCTTCAGTACAGCAGAAGAACATGTCGCTTCTTTTAGGATGTGCCTAGAAATGAGCTGGGCATGGCCGTTTTCTCTGTAATGGGGTGCCTGGATACGTGGCTTCCAATTCCTTGGGCTCTGTCTTCAGGGAAGGGAGGTCACCACTGCCTGGGGGTTCCTTACCGAACTTCCTGTTTCACCAGAGCTCCCTAAGCCGCCGGTCCCCAAGCTGCTCAAGGCTCACACTCCACTCAATGCAGTGCCCATCCAGTTACCCCCATACAGCCTCCCCACACCCCTGGAGGGCTGGGTTCATCTGTTGTCCCCGCTGGAGGGAACACAGCTGGGTTTAGACCAAGTTACTGTTAGGGTTTGGGTTAAGAACAACTAGGGTCAGGGTTAGGAATAGACGTCGTTGGGGTCAGGGTTAGCATAAGGCTTAGGGTAGGGTTCAGGGTTAGGGTTAGGTTCATGGTTAGGTTTAGGTTCAGGCTCACAGTAGGGTCAGGGTTAGCGTTATGCTCAGAGTCAGGGTCAGGGTCCGTGTTAGGGTGACGGTTAGGTTTAGGGTCAGGTTCAGGGTCATGCTCAGGTTTAGGGTCAGGTTCAAGTTTTGGTTTGGGGGTAAGGTTCATGTCAGGGTCAGGGTTAGGTTTGGGACAGGTTTAGTGTCAGGGTTAGGGTTAGGTCAGCTTTATGTTTAGGTTCTGTTTTATGAGTAGGTTCATGATCAGTGTTAGCTTTAGGGTTACGATTCTGTTCAGAATCACGGATTGGGTCGGAGTTAGGTTTACAGTCAGGGTTAGGGTCAGTGATAAGGAAAGGCCACGGTCAGGTTAAGGTTAAGGTCTGACATAGGCAAAGTTCACAGTTAGGGTTATGATCAGGGTCAGGGAGAGGGTCAGATTTATTGTTAAAGTGGGGTTAGGCTTAGGGTTAGGGTTGGAGGTAGATTGGAGGTTAGGGTTAGACCGGGTTAGGGTCAGTGTCAGGGATAATGTTAGGGGTTAGTTTTATTGTTAGATTCAGCGTTATTTTTCGGGTCAGGTCCCGTGTTAGTGTCAGGGTCAGGGTTACGGTTAGTGTTAGAGTTAGGGTCAGGCTCCCATTCAGGGTCAGGGTTATTGTTAGGGTCAGGGTCAGCATCTCTGTTATGGTCAGCCTAGGTTTATGGTCTTTTCCTACGTCAGGTCAGGTTGAAGTCTAGGGCCACTGTCAGGATTACGGTCAAGATCAGGTATTGGTTTAAAGTCCACATTCGGGTCAGGGACAGGGTTATGTAGTGGTAAGTGTTAGAATCATGGTTAGGTTTAGGGTCAGGGCCAGAGTCAGGTTTAGGGTCAGGGTCTGGTATAGGCAAAGTTCAGGGATAGGGTCATGATCATAGTCAGGTATAGGGTCAGTGTTATTTTTAAAGTTTAGAGTTAGTGTTAGGGTTAGCGTTAGGTTGACTGTTAGGGTTAGAACTTGTTAGGGTCAGGGTCCGAACTTGGTAGGGTTAGGGGTTAGTGTAAGTTTAGTTTCAGCGATAGGATTCGGGGTACGGCCCGTGTTAGAGTCAGGGTCTGGGTTACATTTAGGGTTAGAGTAAGGGTCAGGCTCACAGTCAGGGTCAGGTTTAGTCTTAAGGTCAGGGTCGGGGTCACTGTTAGGGTCAGGGTTCGGTTTATGGTCATTGTTTGGGTCAGGGTCAGGGTGAAGTTTAGCGCCATGGTCAGGTTTAGTGTCAGGTTCAGGTATTGGTTTAAAGTCCACATTCGGGTCAAGGACAGGGTTATGTAGTTGTCAGTGTTAGTGTCATGGATATGATTAGGGTCAGGGTCAGGGTCAGGTGAAAGTCAGGGATAGGGTCAGGTTTAGGGTCAGGCTTTGGTTTAGGGTTAATGTTCGGTTCAGTGTCAAGTTAGGTTTCGGCAGTAGGTTTTGGGATTGGGGTTTGGGTGAGAGTTAGAAGTAGGGTTATGTTTAGGGTTAGGGATAGACAACGGAATGTCAGGTTTAGGGTTTGGTTTATGGTAGGGGTTAGTGTTAGGGTCAGGGTCATCGTTAGGATTAGGTTCAGGGTCCGTAGAGGGACATGGTTAGAGTTATCTTTAGGTTTAGGGTTAGCATCAGGCTGACAGTCACGGTCCGGGGTAGGGTTAGGGTTAGGCTCAGGGTTAGGTTAGCGTCAGGGTTAGGATTAGGGTCAGGGTCAGGGTCATGGTTAGGTATGAGTCATGGTTACGGTGTTGACAGAGTTAGGTTTAGGTTCAGGGTCCACATCAGGGTCAGTGTCATGCTTAGGTTTAGGTTTTAGCGTTCATGTCAGGATCACAGTCAGGTTCAGGTTAGGGTCATGGTCAGGGCTTGGGTGAGGGTTTGGTGCAGGCTCACAGTCAGTGTCAGGGTCAGGGTTAGTGCTTACTGTTAGTGTTAGCCCCGCTCCTGGGTCATGGACCCATCCCTTCAGGGTCTCAGGATAAACCCTGGGCAGAAGGGTGTACACCCTAACCCGATCCCACTTAACCAGCCTTAAACTTGGGTGTGAACATGACTTGCCCACCAGACATCTAACCCCTCATCAGCCTGATCCTGCTTGGGGCATCTCTACCCACGATGGCATGGCCAGGTCCTCTTTACACACAGACCCACAGACATCCAACCATGCACACACAAACACACACACACACACACACACACACACAGAGACGGGGAGGAGATCAAGGGCTACACCAGTCATCAGAAGGTGTGGGACTCTCTGACTCTGAACCTCCTGTGTCCCCTTTTGATTTTATTACACAATGGGCCTGAGGCATTGGGGAAACCTGATAAGACCTGCCAGGGAGGGGACCTGTCTAACAGGCCAGCTCTCTTCTCCCTGCATCCTCTTGGCTTCAGTACAGCAGAAGAACATTTTGCTTCCTTTAGGATGTGCCTAGAAATGAGCTGGGAATGGCGGTTTTCTCTGTAATGGGGTGCCTGGTTATGTGGGTTCCAATTCCGTTGGGCTCTGTCATCAGGGAAGGGAGGTCACCACTGCCTGGGGGCTCCTTACCGAACTTCCTGCTTCACCAGAGTTCCCTGAGCCGCCGGTCCCCAAGCTGCTCAAGGCTCACACTCCACTCAATGCAGTGCCCATCCAGTCACCCCCATACAGCCTCCCCCCACCCCTGGGAGGCCTGGGTGCAGCTGTTGTCACCGCTGGAGGGAACACAGCTGGGTTTCGACCAGGTTACTGTTAGGGTTAGGGTTAAGAATGACTTAGGGTCAGGGATAGGGATAGACATCGTTGGGTTCAGGGTTATGTAAGGCTTAGGGTAGGGGTCAGGGTTAGGGTTAGGTTCTTGATTAGGTTTAGTGTGAGGCTCACAGTAGGGTCAGGGTTAGCGTTACGCTCAGAGTCAGGGTCAGGGTCAGTGTTAGGGTGACGGTTAGGTTTAGGGTCAGGTTCAGGGTCATGGTCAGGTTTAGGGTCAGGTTCACGTATTGGTGTGGGGGCAAGGTTCATGTCAGGGTCAGCATTAGGTTTGGGACAGGTTTAGTGTCAGGGTTAGGGTCAGGGTCAAGGGTTAAGTTCAGCGTTAGGTTTCAGGTCAGGGCCCGTGTTAGTGTCAGGGTCAGGGTTACGGTTAGGGTTAGAGTTATGGTCAGACTCCCATTCAGTGTCAGGTTTATTGTTAGGGTCAGGGTCAGAGTCTCTGTTAGGGTCAGGGTTAGGTTTATGGTCTTTACCTGGGTCAGGGTCAGGGTGAAGTCTAGGGCCAGTGTCAGGATTACTGTAAAATCAGGTAATGGTTTACAGTCCACATTCAGGTCAGGGACAGGTTTATGTAGTGGTAAGTGTTATAATCATGGTTAGTTTAGGGTCAGGGCCAGAGTCAAGTTTAGGTTCAGGGTCTAGTATAGGCAAAGTTCAGGGGTAGGGTTATGATCATAGTCAGGTATAGGGTCAGGGTTATTGTTAAAATTTAGAGTTAGTGTTAGGGTTAGCGTTAGGTTGACTCTTAGGTTTAGAACTTGTTAGGGTCAGGGTCCGTGGTAGGGTTAGGGGTTAGTGTTAGGGTTAGGTTCAGCGATAGGTTCGGGGTACGGCCCGTGTTAGTGTCAGGGTCTGGGATACATTTAGGGTTAGAGTTAGGGTCAGTCTCACAGTCAGGGTCAGGTTTAGTGTTCAGGTCAGGGTCGGGGTCACTGTTAGGGTCAGGGTTAGGTTTATGGTCATGGTCTGGGTCAGGATCAAGGAGAACTTTAGCTCCAGTGTCATGTTTAGGGACAGGTTCAGGTATTGGTTTAAAGTCCAAATTTGTGTCAGGAACAGGGCTATGTAGTGGTCAGAGTTAGTGTCAAGGTTAGGATTAGGTTCAGAGTCAGGGTCAGGTAAAGGTCAGGGCCAGGGTCAGGTTGAGGGTCAGGCTTTGGTATAGGGTCAATGTTCAGTTCAGTGTCACAGTTAGGTTTTGGAGGTAGGGTTTGGGATTGGGGTTTGTGTTAGAGTTAAAAGTAGGGTTATGGTTAGGGTTAGACAGCGTAAGGTCAGGGTTAGGGTTTGGTTTAGGGTAAGGGTTAGTGTTAGGTTCAGGGTCAGCATGAGGTGTAGGTTCAGAGTCCTTATTAGGGTCATGATTCGAGTTACCATTAGGTTTAGGGTTAGGGTCAAGCACACTGTCACGGTCAGTGGTAGGGTTAGGTCCGGGTTAGGTCAGCGTCATGGTTAGGATTAGGGTCAGGGTCAGGGTCCTGGTTAGGTTTGAGTCATGGCTATGGTAATGTCAGAGTTTCGTTTAGGTTCAGGGTCCACATCACGGTCAGTGTCAGGCTTAGGTTTAGGTATAGGGTTCAGGTCAGGATCATAGTCAGGGTCAGGTTCGGGGTCAGGGTCAGGGCTTGGGTCAGGATTTGGGCAGGCTCACAGTAAGTGTCAGGGTCAGGGTCAGGGTCAGGGTCAGTGGTTACCGTTAGGGTTAGCCCCGCTCCTGGATCATGGACCCATCCGTTCAGGGTGTCAGGATAAACCCTGGGCAGAAGTGTGTAGAACCTACACCCGATCCCACTTAACCAGCCTTAAACTGGGGTGTGAACATGACTTGCCCACCAGATATCTAAACCCTCATCAGCCTTATCCTGCTTGGGGCATCTCCACCCACGATGGCATGGCAAGGTCCTCTTTACACACAGACACACAGAACACCCAGAGGCACTCGCACACACACACACACACACAGACAGGGAGGAGACCTAGGGCTACACAATTGGATAAGATGTGTGGGACTCTCTGACTCTGAGCCCCCTGGTGTCACCTTTTAATTTTATTAGCCAAAGGGCCTGCAGCATTGGGGAAACCTGATATGACTTGTCAGGGAGGGGACGTGTCTGGCCGGCGAGCTCTCTTTTCCCTGCATCCGCTCAGCTTTAGTACAGCAGAGAACATGTCGCTTCCTTTAGGATGTGCCTAGAAATGAGCTGGGGAGGGGGGTTTTCTCTGTCATGGGGTGCCTGGATACGTGGGTTCCAATTCCGTTGGGCTTTGTCATCAGGGAAGTGAGGTCACCACTGCCTGGGGGCTCCTTACCGAACTTCCTGCTGCACCAGAGCTCCCTGAGCCGCCGGTCCCCAAGCTGCTCAAGGCTCACACTCCACTCAATGCAGTGCCCATCCAGTGACCCCCATACAGCCTCCTCCCAGACCCTAGGAGGCCTGGGTGCAGCTGTTGTCCCCGCTGGAGGGAACAGAGCTGGGTTTAGACCAGCTTAGTGTTAGGGTTAGGGTTAAGAATGACGTAGGGTTAGGGTTAGGGTTAGACGACTTTGGGGTCAGGGTTAGCGTAATGCTTAGGGTAGGGGTCAGGTTTAGGGTTAGGTTCATGGTTAGGTTTAGGGTCAGCATCACAGTAGGGTCAGGGTTAGCGTTACGGTCACAGTCAGGGTCAGGTTCAGTGTTAGGCTGACGGTTAGGTTTAGGTCCAGGCAGGGTCATGGTCAGATTTAGGGTCAGGTTCAAGTTTTGGTGTGGGGGCACGGTTCCTGTCAGGGTCAGGGTTAGGTTTGGGACTGGTTTAGTGTCAGGGTCAGGGTCATGGTCAGGGTTAGGTTCATGGTTATGGTAAGGTCAGCTTTATGTTTAGGTTCTGTTTCATGAGTAGGTTCAGGATCAGGGTTAGCTTTACTTTTACGATTTTGTTCAGGATCACGGATTGTGCCAGAGTTAGGTTTACAGTCAGGGTTAGGGTCAGTATTAAGGTCAAGGCCAGGGTCAGGTTTAAGGTTCAGTTCTGACATAGGCAAAGTTCAGAGTTAGGGTTATGATCAGGGTCAGGGAGAGGGTCAGGATTATTGTTAAAGTGGGGTTAGGTTTAGGGTTAGAGGTAGGTTGCGGGTTAGGGTTAGTCCGGGGTAGGGTCAGTGTCAGGGATAATATTAGGGGTTAGTTTTAGGGCGTTTGGTATTTTTTCCATGTTTTGCACTATCTAAAAAGAGATCAGTGAACTTGGACTGGAGTTAGTAGACATGGAAGAAAATAAAATATTACAGAGAAGAATACTCTGTGGTCCACAACCTAAACGGGCTGGGATTCCCATCATTTGGATCCCTGTAGCTTTACAAAAGTCAATTAAATTTTTGTAACTCCGATTAAAGTTGATTCCCCAGTACTTTTTCAAACATCTCTTGTAAAGTATTGTTTCCCAGAAAAAAAGGGATTTTGCACATGTATCTGCCTTTGTCTCTGGTCATGATCTCAGTCAGGATCCTGGTATTGAGCTCCATATCTGGCTTCCTGCTCATTAAGGAGTATACATCTCAGTCTCTCTCTGCAGCTACCACCCCCTGCCCCACCCATGCTCTCTCTCTCAAAGAAATAAATACAATCTTTAATTTTTTAATTAAAAACAAGATAAATAAAATAAAAAGTCTGGTCTTACTTCCCCACTTAGCTCCTTTTTTTTTTTTTGAGTTGTATTTAAAGCAGCATGAGAGAACGTGAGGCTCTCAAACTTAAAAAAAAAAAAAGGAAAAATTGAATTTTGTTAGGATTTAAGATCTTGTCTGCTAGACAAAAACGTTCGCTTTGTTAACATGTGAAAATTAACAAAACGAATAAGATAGAATTCTAATAATTTTTGTAGAAATTAAAAATTTCCTCCAACCCAATTACATACAGACCCATTAAGAAAATTCATTCCAATGTCCCAAACCAACCTTTTCTAATAGTAATGCATCTGTGTAAACAGAGTCAACCCAAGGAATAAATAAATATTATTATTTTTTTCCTGTCTCTTCCACAGTCACATCTGGGTATATTGGTAGCAAGCCAATTATCTATCTTATAAGACATGATATCATAAGGAAGGGTATTCTGTCCATTTGGAACAACTGAAAATAATTGTAATTTTATCTTGGTGCAGTAACTTGAGATGGCACAGAGTGGGTTATGAATATATTTTATTTTTTTTTACTGGGAAGAAGAGATTATAGAGATATTGGTTATCCAAGAGAGACTGACAGGTGTTGATAGTTGCCAGGTCAATATCCATCTACTTTTTCCTTTAATCTCTGAAAGCACTGAGGGATTGACAACAAGGAAACTTAAAACAATATCAAATATTTTATTGTCTCTTTTCTAGTTATATTGTAACCATATGACAAAGTATCAGTCGTACAATATATCATTCTCTTTTACCTCTATCTTTCTGCCAGAAATGTGGGCTTAATAGTGAGAATTCCAACAGCAATTTTTGCAACTGTGAATAAAAAGCCATGAAAACCTCTAAGATAGTTCACTTGACTTTCTTAAGACGCTGAAGCAACACCAGAAAACACTCTCTGTAGTCTTCTTGTTAAATGAAAAATATGGTTAAACCACTTTTGAAAGTCTACTACATACAGCAAAATGTAAATCTTAATTGAAATATGTCCTCTCAGCTGTGCTTAAGCAACTGAGTCCTGAGCTTTTCAGGTTTTCAGTCTGAAAGAGTACACCTCTGGTGCCCTGAAAGGGAAGAGAAAGGACACCCTGTTCTCCATAGAAATTAAAGAAGAGAAATCTGTGCATTTAAGTGGGCCATATAAAATTTATCAAGCAATTATCTCCTAACTCCTTCCTATCCAAATTACCTGATATGCTCTCCCTACTCCTTTATTCCACGTTACTGCCTTTTCCAGGATTCTGTCTCACATCACAGCATGTCTTCTGTTATTTCCTTCTTGCAAGCTAGTTTTGTGTTCTCCATCTAAAAAAATCAACAATCATTGTGTATTTCAATTCCCATTTTCCTCAAATGCATTGATTCTTCTTATCTAATACTCTTTTCTCATACTCAGTCTCTTTGTCTTTATGGGGTTTGTACTTTGCTTTTCCCCATCCTTTACTGCCATTATATAATCAAATCTAATAACTTCTTAGATAAAGTTAAAAATTCCTGCATAGCCACACGTGAACACAAAGTCACTGATTTTTAGCAAACCTATAAGATAATCAGACATCCATTCAATTTCTTTTTTTTAAGATTTTATTTATTTATTTTACAGAGAGAGATGACAAGCAGGCAGAGAGGCAGGCAGAGAGAGAGAAGGAAGCAGTATCCCTGCTGAGCAGAGAGCCCGATTTGGGGCTCTGTCCCAGGACCCTGGGATCATGACCTGAGCCGAAGACAGTGGCTTAACCCACTGAGCCACCCAGGCGTCCCACCATTCAATTTCTTAACTGAGTCTCAAATGCATCCTGAGTTCTAACCTAAACCTAAGTTCTACTTCTTACACGTTGTTATATGACCAAATTCTTTCAGTTCAGTATTTTGTACCATTTAAATATTAATCAATTGATGCTTTGTCTGTGTATTTCTATGAAAATAATTTGAATACTGTACATTTATTGTTATATTTATAGATTTATAATCAAAGTTTCATCAGTTGAAGTTTTTGGAAATTTCAGATATAATGATTAACCTAAAATGATACTGCCTCAAATCCCTCTGATATCAAGGCCCAACACCTGATTATAGCCAAACCTGTGGTGGATAGTTCCATGGGAAATTGCAGTTACTTAACACTGATAGCATCTCATGTTCTCTCTCTCATTTTAGAATGTCTCCAACACAACCCAAAAGTGTAGGAGAGTTAATGTCCTCTGAGGACAGCTCTCAGTGAAGTGGAAATAAGAGCCATAGATAAAATTGTCAGTTTTCAGGTCTCCATGAGGACAACTTAAAGAAGTTTCTCAGGACCTTTCAGTAAAAGCAAGCCTTCATTTTCTATCCACAACAATTATATCAACAATGTACCTCTTTGACAAAGTTGCTTCTTCACTGTATCACTTTCCCATTCTTTTCTACCTTGGATAATCTCCCAGATAAACTAACAGCACTCAAATCCTTTGTCCTACTCTTTGCTTTCAGGATAAATGGAGCCAAAAGACTTGGATTAATATCAAGTTCTGAATGGGATCTTAGAGCTATTTCTGTCCAGATTTTCATAAACATAGGGACCTTTGAATTATCAGGCTATAAATAAGTTCTAAATGGAGGGGGCAAAAGCAAAAAGTAGAAATGTTTATGTTTGATTTTTAATCATGATTAATTGACTTTATTGATTATTAAAAATACTAACATTATAAAAGTGTGGATCTTTGTAAAACAATGTCATAATGTAAGAAATAAGTTGCCTAGTCCTTTGGAGAATATTAAAACAAGTGTTCAGGTGCCATCTAATTTCTTGTTTAATCCAGAACTTTGGTGTGCATTATCTTGAGGAATAAGATTTTGAAGTCCAGACAGATTAACAGAAAACTCAGCCAAATGTGTGTGTGTTTATATTTCTGCTTTTGTTGTAAAAATCAAAGTGTGATTGCTGGTTTAAAATGGTAAAACTAATAATGTTCATGGACTCTATTATAAATTTTCTAATTGTATGGGAAGAATCCAATAAACATAGAATTAATTGATTTGCAAATCCTCAAAGAGATACAGGATCAGGTAGTGGTATGTTCTGATTCAACAGCATCATAATGCAGCATTTTATATGTTTGGATAATGGATATTTTCATGAATGTTTGCTAGCTAGTCAGCCAATACAGAGAAATATTAGGTAGGTTAATTTCTCACAGTTGTGTTTAATAAAATGAGAGAAAATTATCAAATGACACTAATAATAATTATCCTATAGCAGGCTAAATAATTCAATGATAATTACAAGTATTAATCTAGCTTTCTTCCCTGATTATGACTCTTCTCTCCTTTATCATATTGGGAGTAGCAGATTGTCTGCAATGAATTGTGAAAACCCAGCAGTGACTTTGGCAGTGAAGGCCTCCCATGAATTTTGATAGGTTAAAATAATTCTGGTTGGTCTTGAGCAAATATTTCAAATTTTTTTTTCTGTGTGTATCATAAAAGAAATAAGCAATAGTAAATTCTTGCTGTTATTCCATGGAGCCAATAAAATCATACTGCCAACAAGAGGCTGTTGACACTGTAAGTGTAGTTAACTGTCTTGAAATACTAGGCCTCGAAATAAAATTCCAATATTTCACATAACCTCTTTTTTTTTAAAAAAAAAAAAACAAAACAAAACAAAATAACTATACTGCTTACATTTAGGGCCCTGCTGATGTGTAACTATTTTTGAACATGTCTACTGTAAGTGTATATATATATATTTTTTCTGTGCAACAAATTCACTTAGAGATAAATTTGGATTGCAAATTATTTTGGGGGAGGCATGGTATTTGTGGCTAGTCTTACAAGTAAAAATGACTAAAAGAAAGAAAAACATTTTTTATTACAGCATATTTACATCTGTCCAAAGTACTTATTTACTCTAATACTGACTAATGTATAATACTGTACACAAAGAAAGAAGTTAAATGAGTTATAATTCAGTCGAAGTATAGCTGGCCATTTTAAAACTTACCACTGAATCTTTCTGGTATGAAATGTGATATCTGGCAATCTGGTCCAGTTCATTACATCAGGTCATTTGTATGTTCTTATTACCATTTTGATAGCATAGCTCATTTTATAACCCAGACATTTTACAATGGAACTATGATGCATGTATTTTCAAAAGTATAGACATACATGAAGCTATGAGGTCAAAAAAAGATCAATGTCCGTAGTACCATATAGACTCAACAAATAAAAGTGTCCAAGGCTCTGAGTGAGATTTATGAATATTGTATAAGATTAGGCCAACATGTGGTTTTGATATAAATAATCTGTTCTTAAATTAGAATTACAATCGTTGAGTACAGTGTTGAAAATGGCAGATAGATTTTAGCTATATTTGCTGACTAGGGAAAATGGAAAAATGTTTAGTTTGGTTAGATTTTCACTTAACTTCTGAAAAATCTTACGTTTGAGAGAACCCTTCTGAAATAAGAATCCTTAAAGACATAACCCCTTTGGCACAAGTTTTCAAGAAACTTGTTTGATGTTGTAGACAATCATATGACACAAGTACTGTTCTAGATGTTTCATGCCAATAATATGTAAGCCATACCAAGGCTACATATACATATGGAGATGTTCCTCAGCTTACAAGGGGGCTATGTACAGAGAAACACACAAAAAATTGAAAATGCATTTAATACCCCGAAACTATCAAATATCATAGCTTACCTTAAGCTTATTTAAACATACTCAGAACACTTACATTTGCCTGCATTTGGGCAAAATCATCTTAAGCAAAGCCTATTTTATAACAAAGTATCAAATATCACATGCAATTTATTAAATATTACACTAAAAAAAAGAAGAATGTTATATATAGAATGGTTGTAAGAATATCAGGTGTTCACCCCTGTAATCTTCTAGCTGACTGGGAGCTGTGGCTCACTGCCCCTGCCCAGCATCACAAGACGGCACCATACCACATGTCACTGGCCCTTTTTATAAAGACCCAAATTCAAAATTCAAAGTACAGTTTCTACGGAATCACTTTCACTTTCACATCATTGCCAAATATATCATAAGTTGAATCATTGTAAATCAGGAGCCATCTGATTTGAAAGTTAAATCACAGTCACCCATATACACACAAAAAAAGGCCTTCATGTAGGGCCATCTATGTATCTCTAAACAACATAGCATGACATATCAACAGCAAAAAAAATGGATGTGAAGGGGACAATTGCTTTGCGTCAGTACTCTGAGCAGTAACATACATGGCCTTACTCACCTAGCAGAACTCAAGAGCTAGCTGATGGCAAGGAATTTTACAAATGTTGCTGAACAGCTTAAGCACTATTATTTTAAAATTAGTGTGCAAGTCTGTTTTCTAAAGATATGTTAATTTATTTTATTGACTTATTACAAAACCAAATGATTTCCTCTTATTTAAGTGGCAGGTAAATAGAATTCTTTTTAATTTAAATCAAATGGCTTTTTAGGGAAAATATACTAAAAATTCTGAAACTTGTATTGCTTTTGAATCTTTTATTGGAAACCTTATCAAGTTGTATTTTTCAAGTTTTTCCTATTTAGGAATTGAAAATATTTTTTGGATTTTACTCAAGGCTATTAACACACAATTTCACTTTGTTAAATATAGTGCTAAACGTTCAACAAAAACGTTGTGTCTTTTTTTTTCCACTACCACATCCTCCATCTACTGACTGGATTCTCTCCCCAACTAGCACATATATACCATTTTCTATCTTTAGGATAAGTAAGGGTCATCTTTTCTCTTTATTCTATTCCTTGCATGCTTCTGAACTTTTTGAATTTTAATATAGTAACACCATAAGCATCACATATTTGATTCCCCTTTCAATAGTAAACAGTGCACAACCAGAGCATACCTTCAAAGCTATCAATAGACTTACTCTGATATATTATTTTTGTATTTTTGTAAATTAAAATAATTAAATTATAGAACTAGATTTTTAGGTGGTAGGTGTTGTAAGTTTTACCCAATCTGACTTTTGTCAAACTCGTTTTTGTCATCATATATGTCAAGTAGTTTTTTCTCAGGTTTATATTTAGAATGTCCTTGTATAATGAATATTTACACTGATATCTAGTATAAAAATCTTGCAATTTATTTTAGAAACATTAAGATATTGAAAATCAATCTCTTTCTTTAATTCATTAAAAGACATTTTTGGCTTGTTTCCAGTACTTTCTTACTGGTTAAAAAATGAATTTGAAGTAGTCTGAATTTCATTATTATATGGCACTTTCCCTTTGATGAATACAAAGACGATATTCTATATTAGCTATCTGAGAAGAATTCATTTTTTTAATTTTATTTATTTGTAAGAGAGAGAGTGAGAGAGAGCACAAGCAGGGGGAGCAGCAGGGTGAGGGAGAAGCAAACTCCCGGCTAAGCAGGGAATCTGTTGCAGAACTGAGTCCCAGGACCCTAAGATCACGACCTGAGCTAAAGGCTCAGGCGTTTAACTGACTGAGCCACCCAGGTGTCCCAATCTAAGAAGAGTTCTGTATGTTATTCCTATTAATATGCAGTTTAAAGTCTAGGTGATTAACTTAATATTTTAGTGGCTATTACATAGATAGCACTATGTTCCAGGCAGAGAGTAAGAAAGAAATATTAAATCAACCATATTCTATGCATTCTAAATGAAAATAATTAATCAATCATAATAAATCCTTCTATTTATGGAATATCAACTTATAAGCTTTCCTCCATATGAACAATGCCAAATACCAGAATAAAGGGTCATCTAATACAAATAAAGGATAGAATTAAAGAATTATGGTAAGCCATTTAATTTTGAAAAATGGTGCTATATTGTTGCTGAGTTGTGGTTTTCAGTTAACATAATATCTGATAAGTGTAGAAGTAACATGAGTGTTACGTGAGATGAGAAATGGTATATAATTAAGATATTTTTAAAAGTGCAGATAAATACAAATTTGTAAACATAGCATTATGGAGGAATAAAAATAAATGATAGCTACACACTCTAAAGTGAATAAATCTTGGAAAGTTAATAGAGAAGTAAAACAAGGACAATGCAAAAAGTATGGTACATTTTTATGAAGTTCAAACAAATTCTGTGAAACCGTAGATGGACTTAAAGATACTATTATGTATCAAATATTGTAAAAATTATGCAAGGAAATAGCAAACATATAATAACCAAAGCATACACACTTGGGTAGATACAATAGGTGTGATCATGTTCTACTTCATAAAGAGATGAGTTAATAGATAAATAGAAGTAACTAGACTTTTTAGAAGTTAATAAAACTTTGCCTGTTATTTCTTAGTAATATAAAATATATGGTTTTCTAACAAAAACGTTTATCTTAAAAATATTTAAAAATAAATTTCAGGCTACTCATAAGGTTCTATTTACTTTTCCACTGAAGGAAAAGCTGGTTGTTGTAGTTGTAGTTGTTTTGTTTGTTTTAGTCTCCTCCTAGTTTGTATTATTATAATGTGGAATGAGGAATGTTAGATTGAAAAGTGAATTATTTTATAGACAAAAATCATTACTTGATTCACCTCCTGGTACAGCAGATGGAACTCCTGAAAATATGCCCTTTTGCCTTACGGAAGAGTAACAGTTATGCTTACTTTTGAATCATGCTTGGTGGTGGCCCTAAATAGTGACACCATAGTAAACATTTTGAATATTTGCAATTAATTTTTATAGTCATAGGGCTCCAAAAGGCACTGCTGGTATCTTCGCAGGTATTTCAATAAAGCTAAAAGTTGACTGTTAAAAAATATTAACAAGGCACAAAACATGGCAGAAGTATTGTCCTCAGTTATTATTTTTTTCCATATGCTCCTGATTTTAGACATGACAAGTTATTTTTTTTAATTTTTTTATAAAAGATTTTATTTATTTATATGAAAGAAATCACAAGTAGGCAGAGTCAGTCAGAGAGAGAGGAATAAGCAGGCTCCCTGCTGAGCTGAGAGCCCAATGTGGGACTCGATCCAAAGATCCTGGGATCATTACCTGAGCTGAAGGCAGAGGCTTTAACCCACTGAGCCACCCAGGCGCCACCATGACAAATTATTTTTGATAGATATATATAAAATGTATTTTCCAGTTATAAGAAAAATGGTTCTGCTATTTTTAACCTTTTTTTAAAATTACATAATTTTTTTTAAATTAAAATTTTATTTTTTTAATGTTTTACTTTTCTTTTCTTTTTCTTAAAAGATTTTATTTATTTATTTGAAGGACAGAGATCACAAGTAGGCAGAGAGGCAGGCAGAAAGAGAGAGAGATAGGGAAGCAGGCTTCCTGCGGAGCAGGGAGCCCGATGCGGGGCTCGATCCCAGGACCCTGAGATCATGACCTGAGCCGAAGGCAGCAGCCCAAACCACTGAGCCACCCAGGTGCCCCAATGTTTTACTCTTCAATATACTACTTAGAATATATAACCTATTCCATTTGGTAAGATGTTTACCATTTAAAAAATGGTAATTTTCTCATAGTGTGTTCCCCTCACATTGCTTTATTTTGAATAAAAATATTTCATGATAAAACATAACTGATGCTTTCCTTTTGATTGTCCCTCTGTTGGTCATACTGTATATGAGCCATGACAATTAGTTTTACAAAATTTATTGATGTTTGTTGATATGTTTTATCATAACTATTTTTCCCTCCCTTATCTAGATTCCCCAGCTCTCAGACAGGTGGACACTTCAATAAACCATACCCAAGGGATGTATCAAGTACTTCTTAGACATTCTCTCAGATCCTTGAGGTCTCATTTTGCCTAGGGATTTGCAATAGGTTCTGCCAGAGGCACCACTGTGACAACTGATGTCCATGGTCTATCTCCTGCTAAGCTCAAGAGGTCACTGGTTTCCAAGTTTATCTATACAATTAATGCATTCCAGCAAGTTCTTTTTTCTTAATATTAACAAACTTACTTTAAAGTTTATATGGAGAGGCAAAGACTCACAATAGTCAACATAGTGTTGAAGGAGAACAAAGACTGAGGACTGACTTCAAAGTTTACCATAACTATGGGGCGCCTGGGTGGCTCAGTGGGTTAAGCCTCTACCTTCGGCTCAGGTTATGATCCCAGGGGCCTGGGATTGAGTCCCGCATTGGGCTCTCTACTCAGCAGGGAGCCTGCTTCTCCTCATCTCTCTCTCTGCCTATCTCTCTGCCTATTTGTAATCTCTCTCTCTCTGTCAAATAAATAAATAAAATCTTTAAAAAAAAGTATACCATAACGATAATTGTAAGCAAGATATTGTAATACCACAGAAAGACTAGATTAAAGGAACGGAATATATATTATCAATTATATTTTATATTTAATATAAAAGCAAAAGCAATACAAGAGAGCAAAATACAATCTTTTAAACAAATGGTTCTGGAGTAATGGTGGAGCTAAATGTAAAAAATATAAAATAAAAATAAAATAAAATAATAAAATAAAATAAATCCAGGAAGATATCATACACTCTTCACAAAAATTAACTCAGATTGGATTATAAACCTAAACATGAAACATGTAGAAGGTAATATAGAAGAAAATTTAAATGACCTTGGTTTTGGAAATAACTTTAGCTACAAAAGCACAAGCACTGAATTTAAAAATGTCTACTCTGTGAAACACAATGCCAAGAGAATGAAAAGGCAAAGCACAGACTATGAGAAAAAATTTGCAAAATACACATCTGGCAAAGGACTGTTAATCAAAAAAATACACAAAGACCCCTTAAAACTCAACAATGGGGGAAAAACCTGATTAAAAGTGAGCCAAAGACCTTAGCAGATACCTCACAAAAGAAAATATTACAGATGGCAAATAAGCATATAAAAAGATGCTTCACATCATATGTCATCAGGAAAATGCAAATTAAAACAAAAAGGAGACACCAGTACATACCCAGAATCCAGAACACTGACAACAGAACACGAAATGTTGGTGAGGATGTGGAGCAACAGGAATGTTCTTCCATGTCTATTGAGAATAAAGAATGGAAAACAACTTGGCAGTTTCTTACAAAACTAAACATATTCTTGCCAGATGATTCAGCTGTAGCAGTTCTTGGTATTTGTCCAAAGAATATGAAATCTATACCCACAAAGATGTCTATAGTAGTTTTATTCATAACTGACAAAAGCTTGGAAGCAACCAAGATATCCTTCCATAGGTGAAAGGTCAAATAAAGTGTAGTACATGCAAACAATGGAATATTATTTAATGCTAGAGAAATGAATTACCAAGCCATGAAAAGATATGGATATAAATATTTAATAAATCTTTGATTTTAGGCTTCTACCAGTCTATCAATAGTATTAGTATATTTTAACAGTGAATGCTCAGCATTCACGAATTTACCTAATAAAATGTTTTGGGTTCAATATTTTAAATACTTCAACCTCTATGATTATATTCCTAATAATTTTGAATTGGGGTAAATAAACCGTAATTTTTTGTAACTTGTTTCTTATTGCAAAAGAGTTCAATGAAATTTTAGAAAATAAAAATTTACAAAAAAAAGTTTAGTTTACTATTGCCAAATAATTTAAAACTTTATCTTTATTCAAATACATATATTTTTCTAAATTGATTTATATGCTACTAAAAACCAAAAAACTTTTAGTTATATTAGATTTCATATCATGCAATCTATGCCAGAAAGCCATCTGGCGATGACTTGTCTTAAATAGAGTTAAGATGGGTGTTATTACAATGCAAGATGGGAACAAAGATAGTATAACAATTGAGTGTTATATAACTTTTCTGTTTCGATCAAGTTACTAATCTACAAAAGGCTTTTATCGGTGACAGTCTTGGGAATTTAACAAAACTTTTAAACTAGCATGTGCGACTCATTCCTAGAAAACAACACAATCAATAACACTTTAGTTAGATGAAATCATGACTATTTCTCCATTTGAATAAAAAAGGTAGCAACCCCAATAAGTTTATTGAACAGGAAAAGTTAAAATGCTATAATGCTCCTAAGGAATTAAATGATCCAGTCATGAATTACAAAGAAAGGATATAAATTACCAAAGTGTTTGTATAATTGTTATGTACAACTGCCCATTATCGTTCAATAGTGTAGGCTTGTACAAGAACTCTATAAAAGAACTACACTTCTAAACTGTGGAAATTATGTTCCCTTTCCCCCTATATAAAACTGTTAAGCCATTCATTTAGCTTTTAAAATATCCACTTAATACAGGCTTTTTACTCATTTGAACAGGCAGCAGGGCTCTATACTTATTCCTTACATCTGAAGGATAGACTTCTAGCGTAAGAGGTAAAGCCCATAAAGGAGCCCAATAATAACAACAAAATACAGTTTAGTGAGCCCTTACAATCTGCCAGCTACCTATCTGAGAATACTACAATTAATAAAACACAAAAAATACCTGACCACAAAGAGCTTACATTCTTTTGAAATATAATAGTGAAATAAAGCAATAATAGAAGGGCACCTCGGTGGCTCAGTCCATTGATTGACTGCCTCTGGCTTGGGTCATGATCTCCGGGTCCTGGGATGTAACTCCCCAGCAGGCTTTCTAGGCAGTGGGGTGTTTTCGTCTTCCTCTATGCCCCCTCCCAGTTCTCTCTCTCTCTGTCTCCAATAAGAAAATAAACCAGTAATAGAATAATGATTGATGGTTGATGGTGATAAGTGTTACAAAGAAATACAAGAAAGGTAAAAGCCATTGGAGAATGCTGGGATGAAAGTTAATTTTATTTTGTGTTGGGCGGTTATATCTCATTTATGAGATGTTATTTGAACAAAGACCCAGGAAGTGAAGGAGGGTGTTATAGAAATATTAAAGGAAAAGATTTCTCTAGGCAGAGCAAGTAAGTATATAGACTTTGTGTGAACAGCTGGTCTGTTACTTTTGAGGAAAAGCAAGGAGGCCAATGAGGAGTTCATAGTGGTGGAGAGAGGAAGAACGTATTGATGCATGACCTTCTAGTACATTGAAACGCCTTCAGTTTTTATTCAATATGAAAGGGGAAGATACCAAAAGAATTTCAGCAGCAGAATAAAATCATCTGACTTGATTTTTAGGTTAAGTTGCTGTACCAAAATAAATTTTCAGGGAGAAAAGAGTGCAGTATGTGTGGAAGTGGGGCTATCAATCAAGTCAATAATTCAGGAACATATGATGGTGTTTTTAGCATGCTGGGTGGTAATAGAAGTGGTGAGGTATGGTTTTTATTTTGTATATATTTTGATGGTGAATATTCTGGTGAACAGGATGGGGTATGTGCAGGACAGACAACATCAACATTTATTTTACCTGCACAAACAGAAGGGTGGAGTCTTCATTCCCTGATATGGAGAGAACTCTGAGTTCAAATGTTCTTTCTGATTAAATGGCATAGTGATGATGAGGATTTAGTCAGACAGTAAAGAGAACAGTAAGCATAGTGTTAAGCGGTAAGACATAATACATTTGAACATCAAAAAACGTTGTGTTGGATCATCTGTTTATGTGAGTAAATAAATAAATAAAGCTTCCTGGGGTTCTGATAGAGGTAAAGAAGACTACTATATGATCCAAAGGGGCACGTGCACCAAATGTTTATAGCAGCAATATCCACAATAGCCAAACTATGGAAAGAACCTAGATGTCCATCAACAAATGAATGGTATATATATATATATATATATATATATGATGGAATACTATGCAGCCATCTAAAGAAATGAAATCTTGCCATTTGCGATGACATGGATGGAACTAGAGAGTATTATGCTTAGTAAAATAAGTCAACCAGAGAAAGACACTATCATATGATCTCCCTGATATGAGGAAATGGAGGTGCAATGTGGGGGGTTTGGGGGACAGGAAAAGAGTAAATGAAACAAGATGGGATCGGGAGGCAGAAAAACCATAACAGACTCTTAATCTCACAAAACAATTTGAGAGTTGCCGGGGGGGTGGGGAGGTTAGGGAGAGGGTGGTGGGGTTATGAACATTGGGGAGGGTATGTGCTGTGGTGAGTGCTGTGAAGTGTGTAAACCTGGCGATTCACAGACCTGTACCCCTGGGTCTAATAATACATTATATGTTAATTTAAAAAAAAAGAGGAAGAAGAAGACTACTATAAATCAAATGCTATGGATTTCAGTAAAGAGTGTGTAATCAGGCATATTTTATTAAAATAAACAAGTAAAATGATGGTCGAAAATTGAATAACAGAAAACATAAAAATCAGAGATTTTAAAAAGAGATATGGGACAGTGTAGAGAATATAGTCAATGATATTATAATAGTGTTATATGGTGACAGATGGTGGCTATATTTGTAGTGATCATAGAATAATGTATGGAGATATTGAAAACCTGAAACCAATGTAACACTAAATATCAACTATACTAAAATAAAAAAATTGTAAAGATAAAACATTTAAATTTAAAAAGATAAAAAGAGGGACAAGAATTTGAAAAGTGAATTTCAAAAAGAGTAAAGATGAGGCTAAGACACACTCTGAACCTTGAGGAAAACACCATTTTGAAAATTCTTCCCATTTTGAGAAAACCCAAATGAATCTATACCATAAAAGAACCCATTTTAACTGAGAGATGTAATGAATGCTCAAGAAATAATTTTATGACAGGATAACTCTTCCCTATGAAACAGCATACAGAAACCAGGGGAAACACCTCTAAGCAAAATAAACTATACTTAAAATAAGAATTAAGAAAAAAAGATAAATGATGAAGGATAAGAAAATTAGACCTGCAACAGAGACCTAGTGAAGAGAATTTTTAGCTTGTGGATTAATGTTTTTGAGGATAATCTAGAGTTCATAACTGCCTTGAGACAGGCTGGTTGTAGGCAGTTTAGGCAGACCCCTAAGACAGGCCTACTTTGGGCAGGTGGTGTTGGAGGAGGCCATTGGGCTGGACAAAGACAAATCCAACCATTTGACTAAAGTGTCTGTGAAGATGTTGAAGTCAGATGCAACAGAGAAAGACCTGTCAAACCTAATCTCAGAAATGGAGATGATGAAGATGATTGGACAGCACAAGGACACGATCAACCTGCTGGGTCCTGCACACAGGACGGTCCTTTGTACACTCTCATGGAATATGCCTCCAAAGACAACATACAGGAGTACCTGCAGGCCCAGAGGCCTCCTGACCTGGAGTACTGTTACAATATCAGCCACAATGCAGCAGAGCAACTCTCCTCCAAGGACCTGGTATCCTGTGCCTATCAGGTAGCCTGAGGCATGGAGTACCTTGCCTCCAAGAAGTGCATACACCAAGACCTGGCCACCAGGGAAGTGCTGGTGACAAAGGACAGCATGATGAAGATCTCAGACTTCAGCCTTGCCAGAGATATCACCACATCAGTTACTATAAAAAGACAACCAACAGTGGACTGCCTGTGAAGTGGATGGTCCCTAAGGCCATGTTTGACCAGATCTACATCGTCCAGAGTGACTTCTGGTCTTTTGGGGTGATCCTGTGCAAAATCTTCACTCTAGAAGCCTCCCATATCCTGGAGTGCCTGTGGAGGTGGTTTTCAAGCTGCTGAAGGAGTCATTTGATGGATAAGCCAATAGGTGCACCAGAGAGTTATACACAATAATGAGGGGTGGCTGGCATGTGGTACCTTCAAGCTGTTGGTAGAAGACCTGGATCATACTGTGGCCTTGACCTCCAACAAGGAGTACCCGGACCTGTCCTTGGCCCTGGAACAATACTGTCTATGCTTTCCCAACACCCAAAGCTCCACCTGCTCCTCAGAGAAGAATTCCAACTTCTCTCATGTGCCGTTGCCCAGGGAGGCCTATCTGCCCTGACACCCAGCCCAGCTTGCCAATGGTGGACTCAAATGACTAGTATCCCTATTACTCCTGTCCAGATTCCGTCATAAGTTGTAACCCTTACTCCCCACCCTCCCTGCAAGACTCACTGCCTTCTCCTTTGTCCCTTTCCTACTGGCAGGAGCCAGCTGCCTACCTGAGGCCTTCACCCCTTGAAGATCACCTCTCTTCCCCTTCCTCTTCCTCCTCCTTACAACCTGCTCATGAAAGAAAGGCACAGAGAGGCAGGTACTTGCTCGTGGCTACTTCCTTCCCTCCCATATGTTGGACCAAGACCCCTCCCTGGTATCTGGTACTGCCTGGACGTCGAGGGAGTGGGAGATGAGGCATGCCAGTGAAAGCTGTCGGAGCTTTCCTGTTTTGGTTTTGTCTGCTTAGCATAATATGTAAGACTGAGTTCTGGTGGCAGGGACCTAGTCCTTGGGGCTATAGCACTAGCAAGGGGAGGTCAACTGCTCTGGGCCTTGGCTAAGAGCAACCCCTGCTCCAGAGATTTGGTGCCAAGGGCTTACTAATTTTGATTCTAATTTGATTTGCTAACCAAATACCTGGTATCAAAAGATGGGAAGGCAAAGGCTGAAAGCATTGTTGTGACCATGGGGTCCAGCCCCAAACTATGAAGAAAACACAAAGTGTATAAATCTGAGTAAGTATATATATTTACACACATTTTTAAATAGGTTGTTATCAAAGATTTAATCAATGGGTAATATGCTCCTCTTGGCTGGGAAGCATCAGTTGCCATATATTAAAAACAAAGAAAAGAGGTGTCTGGGTGGCTTCCTTCATAAGTGTCCTTTCTTTTCAGGTCATGATCCCAGGGTTCTGGGATGGAGCCCCACATCAGGCTCTCTGCTCAGTGGGAAACCTGCTTCTCCTTTTCCCTCTGCCCTGCTTATAGTTCCTCTTCCTGTCTCTCTGTCTGTCAAATAAATAAAATATTTAAAAAAAAGATACAAACAAAATGTTTTTAAAAGGTTTTTTTTTTTTTTAATTTTCTAGGGGTGCCTGGATGACTCAGTTGTTTAAGCATATGTTTACCTTTGGCTGAGGTCATGATTCCAGTGTAAAAGGATTCAGCCCTGCATGGGACTCTTGCACCCCAAGGAGCTTGCTTCTTCCTCTCCCTTTGCACGTGATTCCCCCCGCTTGTGCGCTTTTTCTCTCTATCTCTCTCTTTCTCTCTCTTGCTGTCAATAAACAAAATAAAATCTTTTCCTAAATAAATAAATAAATAAATTTCTAAACCTACTTTCAGTTTAGGTCCCTTAACAAAAATTGGTACTGCTTCATTAAAAAAAAAAAAAAAGATAATGTAGAAAGATGCTTCCAGAGCTAAAAGGCTGTTTTTTTTTTTCTTTGTTTTTTGTTTTTTTTTTTTTTTTTTTTTGGTCAGGATTAAATATAGAAGTGCTTTAAAAAGTAAAAGAAAAAATATGCTATATTAACACTAATCACACTATAACTTTGGTGGTTATATCAAGATAAGGAAAAGTGATTTTAAAGCAAATTTCATTATCAGACATAAAGATCAAGTCAAAATTACAGAAGGGTAAAAGGTGAATTCATCAGGGAGTATAATAATTCTTGACTTTTAATACTTAATAACAGATTTGGGGATATATAGGGAAATACTAGGAACAAAAATCATAACTTCTACCTTAGAAGAGAAATGGAAAAAAAGTTTCAACACCTTTATTTTAAGATTATATAAACAAATGGTCATCAAATTGGTAAGATATGTAAGACTTGAACAAAATTATCAACTAACTAGATATGCTTGATATTACAGTACACTCCCAACAACCACAGACTACATATATCTTAAGCCATGATTTTCTTTGCAAAGGTCAACATTGATAATGTTCTAGTCATACCTCCGTGTACCAGGAAAGAAGTAGCATATTTCTTGAAAGACACAGCTATCAAAGCTCCATTGAGAAACCGTAAAGTTGGAAAAGGGATTTTCAAATTATATATCTGATAATGGACATCTCCTCTGATTATTAAAAAATGAATAAAAATAAAAAACCTTACTAATAACCAAACAGAGTATCCAATTTTACATGTGAAGAAAATTATTGAAGAGATATGTCACCAAAAGGATATGGATGGCTTATAAGCACATGACAAATTTCTCAACATTTAGACATTAAAGAAATACAAATTAAAATCATAATGAGACATGCTTACATATCTATTAGAATGGCTAAAATTATAAAGACTAATTGTACTTCGTCTGAGCTAGATTGAGAAGCAACAAAAAATCTAAACTGTTGTTGGCATATATCATGATACCACCACTTTGGAAAAGAGTTTGAAAATTTTTTTTAAAGCAAAATATGTTGCAGTTACACGAATAGCCATTTTACTTCTAGGCATTTAACCAAGAGAAACAAACCCTATGTTCGTACAAGGACTTGTATATGAATTTCATAGCAGCTTTATTTTTAAGAATTGAAAACAGTGGAAATGTTCATCAATGCCCATCAATAGAGCAAAGACAAATGATGATCTATTCATTAAAGAGATTACTATTCAACATCAAAATGAACTATTTACAATTGGAGATTCTCAAAGTAATGGTGCTGAGAAAAGAAAAGCCAGGCAATGAATAGTATATACTGTGTGATTCCATGACTATAAAAAAATCTAGAAAATACAAATTTATATATAGTCACAGTCATCAAATATATTGGTGTGATTTTAGTGCCTTCTTCTGTGCTACCATAGCTTCCTACACTTGGATCTCCGAGCATTTGTTACACCATGTGACAATATGAACTCTTCTTCTTTATTCTGTCTTACTAGAATAAGAATCCTTGAAATTTTATGGACATTTGAACTCTCAGTTATTAGCAGAAATTCTATCACACAGTAAGTTTCCAAATATAAAAGCCAGAGTTTTACAATGACTTCTAAGCTTTTACATGATCTAGCTACTCATTTAACCTCTGTGACTTCTTTCCCTGCTGCTACTCTTCAGTCCCTCACAGTGTCCTCCTTGCTATTCCTCAGATATGCCAGGCACGATCCAACCTTATGGTTTTCAAGATAGCCAATTCCTTTGTCTGGAGTGACCCTATTGCTGAGAGTTCTGGGCAAATTCATCACCTTTCCATACCTTTGTTCAATTGTCAGCTTCATTGTAACTATCCTGATGTTCCTATTAAAAATTTTAACTCCCCATCCCCTGCCTAACAACCTTGATTTTTCTCACCCTGATTTAATTTTTCTTTTTCCCCATTGTACTCATCATTTTTGAATGACCTATGCAATTTTTATTAAGGTTTATAGCTTTTAATTGTCTCACTCATTAAAATAAAAGTTCTACAAAGCCAAGTATTTCATTTACCAGTGTAGTCTGAAGTAATATCTGCCATATAATAGGTTCAATAGACAATTGGTAAATTTCAGAAAAAAATAATGTTGAGAGTATACTGAATTTCGTGAGTCATTTCAATATTTTTTTCCAAAAAATAAACTATGTAAACATACCTTAAATTTACTTTCAAAATATTTTATAGCATATAATGGACAATATACATAAGCCTTAAAGAAACAATCATATAAATAACCATTTCATACCTACTTAAAAATTGCATAATACCGCACTCCTAGATCCTCTCTCAATGCTCTAAAATAACCCTTCAAAGGAAATACATTTTTAAAAATAACAGATTTTTTGGCAAATAATTTAATAAAATAAAAGTTTCATTCATCTATGTAGATCATAATAAATGTTTTTAATAAGCATGAAATTATAACTCTGAAGTGTGCTAAAATGAAACCCCTGCTAAGGGTGAGAGAACAAAAATAAATATCATTTTTCCAAATAAGAGGAATTTATTACCTTTGAATCAAAGCATGTGGATTTGTTCAAATTGGCAATAAAGGAATATGGAAACACAAGCCATGGAAAGTCATATTTTAGATTTCTAAAAGACTACAAAGTGAAGAGTATACATTTTCTAAATGTTACATAATGCTACATAATGACAAGATGACAGGTTGTGACAAATAGCATTTTAAAAGCTCTACTCATAATGGAACGGAAGGTGTCATTTCCCTATAATTTTATATATGTCATTAATTTACTATATCTGGATACAACATATTACCAAACAGATGTTCATCAAAGACTAAATCATTTTTAATGGAACATAATAATTTGAACCTACACCTATTAATCATTTTTTTTGATCAAACATTTATAGTCTCGCTAAACATTTTATCAGTTGTCGACAAATTAAAAAAAAATAGGATAAAAAGTCGTGTTAGGAAAAGTAGATTTTCTTTGAAATTTGCATTTAAATGAAAATATTTGCTGATATTTTTAAAACTTTAAATGTAATTTTATATATATCTGACCTACCAAATGATATAAAATTTTTGGAGACTTAATATAGTTTGGGACACATGGTAAGCAATAATCACTTTTTTAGTTGATCCAAGTGTTCGACCTTTCTTAATTATTCTAGTACCACAATTTACTGTTCTAAGATTAGTCCTCCCCCCCCATTTCAATATCTCTTAAGGTGGCACTCACCTTGCACTTGATGACATATCCTAGTTTAACTGACAGCATTTCTCTTTCTTAGTCGAACATAAACTATATTGCATCTTACACTTGATGAAAGCTAGGATGCAATTAAATACTCTATTATGGTTACGATTCTGATACTTGAAATCCTCCCGTGACTCCCTGTGCCCCCACAGTGTAGTAACTCACCTCCTCAGCATAGTATACAAACCATCTCACCCCCAGTGTTAACCCCGCGGCTCAGCCTCCATCCACAGGTGATGCTGCCAGATCAGCTGTCGGTTGTCATGAACTTGCTGTAGTTTCCCGAATGCACTGTGCTGCCTCCTGGCACTTTGAAACTTGACACACTCATCCTCATTCTTCTCTTTGCCCTTGTCTATCACCTCCCCTGAAAATCTGTTCCTAAGTGGCTTTTCACAGCTCCAACCTACCCTTGGCAGTCTTTTTTATCTCCCTGTGGTAAAGCCTGTCACACTGCACCATGGACATGCCCGTTGTCCCGCGCTGAGAGAGAAAAGGGACAGTGAGGGCCCCCCAGAATTTGCAGCTCTAGTGCAGAGCCCCATGCCTGGCTTGCAGGAAATGCCAGATCATGAAGACAAACGGAGATCATCCTCTGGCAAAAACCAGCCCTTCTTTGCCTACCGCAGGATCTGGATCAATAAAGGGCAGCCAGTTATTATTGCTGTTTTTCTAGGGATTTTTCCCCATATATTTCCCAGGTTTTTACTCTTTTTATAGACTTTAATTCAGGCTTCAACCACTTCCTAGTCAGATCAGGTGAAATCATTTTTCCTTCGCATACCCTCGATGTATTTCACACCTAGTAATTCTTTTTTTAAAGATCTTATTTACCCCATTTGACAGACACATCACAAGTACGTAGAGAGGCAGGCAGAGAGGGGGGAAGCAGGCTCTCCGCTGAGCAGAGAGCCCGATGTGGGGCTTCATCCCAGGATCCTGAAATCATGACCTGAGCCGAAGGAAGAGGCCTAAACCACTGAGCCATGCAGGAGCCCCCCCATATGGTAATTTTTAATCAACGTGGATTTGCTGCATCAAATAGTTCCGTCTTCAAATGTAAATATATAAATATATTGATCAAGTCACTCACATGTCTTAGGAGAATGTCATGCCTTTAGTAGCAAACTTGAAATCTTGGCCATTGGTTTTGATTTTTGATTTTTGTTTTGGTTTGATTTGGTTCGGTTTTTGTAATTTTAAAAATCCCTCCAGCCCTTGGCTCTGTCTGACCTGATTGCTTTCGACCGTTTCTGCAACAAAATTGTCCCAGCAGCGAAAATTATCATTGTTTACAGTGGCGCCCGCTTCTGAACACTTTGTTAATAAGAAGCTTTTTTTTTTTTTTTTTTGGCTATGGTAAATGTGGAACAAAAATGAAGTATTTCAAAGAGGTGAACCACAGATAAATTTCACTAAGGGTTGGGTGAGGGTTACTCAAAAAAGGAACTTGACAAGGCTTTTAAAGATATCGACAATCATTATAACATAATGTGATTGATTGTTACTGTGTTCTTAACTGGGCAAACACTTGTGGGCTTCCAAGAAAGACTAACATAGTTGAGATGGTTCTAGCGGCCTTCTAGGACAGGGTCTCATGAGGCAGGGATTCTAGCCAATGGCTGTGAAAGGCATGAGGCCTGTTAGTGATTCTATTTTTTCCTCTGCAGAATGGGTCTTTCTACATTCCAGGTCCTTTCTACCCCAATAAATAATGCGGCGATTCTCGCAGTGAGTTGTACTTTTGGTTTAAACAGCCATCTGTCTCTTAAAAAGGACTTTTGTTTAAACTCCTTAAAAAAAAAGTCCTTTTAAAAAAATCTTTTTTTTTTATTTTTTAATCCCATATGTTTACTCTGAACATGGAACATTGTCATTATGACCTTCTCGGCTGATTAAAATATTCATCATCAGCACCTACTGCTCTTCTCTCCTGGTGGTCTCACCGAAAGGTGTCTTCTCTAGCTCTTCTAGCAGGAGATGGGCACTTCCCCTCTACCCCTGTTGCCGGACCAACCTTACCTATCCTGCAGGACAGGTCGGCCTGGCCTTTTATCTGTTGTTCTCTTCTGAGTGGTTAGTTTTTCATAGATACCGTGCTTTGCTTTTGTCAGGATTTACCCTGGACTATCAAAACCCTTTTCTTGTGCCAGTGAAGCCTAAGAAACAGTCCTGATGAGAGAACCAGGAACTCGAACAGATCATATTTATCCTGAATGTTCCGTCCAAAATGAAAAATACATTTCTGAGGAGACTCAAGATCTCTGAGAAGGGAAGTTTCACCAACTCTGTCATGTAGGGGCATCATTTCCGATTCTGTGTGAGGCGTTTATTCAGGCTTTTGTCTCTGGATTTTGTGTCAACGATGGGCTTGGAATGTCGGGGTGGCCTAATGGGCCATGGATGAGTCTTCCTCTCTGAGGATTGGGCCCGATCCCAATTTGGGGGTCAATCTGTGGGATGGGAGGAGTCCTTTCAGTTTGGTTACCTCATTCTAAAGCAGAGCACAGGGTGGGGGCGAATGGACAACACGAACTATGGTTAAAAATTGGGGCCTAGGGGCATGGCAAGCCCAATATGCCGTCTCTTGGTCCAGCACTGTGAGACCTTACTTGGGGACTGGGCTCACGCTGAGGGTCACAATGCGTATTTGTGACCAACGCGGCCCTCAAGCATGGCGGGGTCAAAGGGCCACACTGCTATCAACTACACAGAATGCCAACCCCAAGATTTCTTGCCATGGGGAAGGATTTCTGATGCACTGTGCTGCCTGCCTGGCACTTTGAATGTTGACAACCCTGGGCAGTGATTGGAGAAAACGTCTAGGTTCTGAAGCCTGAAAACCGAAGTTGGGAAGAGATGACGACCTAAGTAAGGCTTTGGCAGGTCCGATGTGTTCAGCGTGAGTCCAGCTGGCTGGGTGTGGGTCGGGAGGTCCAGGCTCAGGCTGTGACAGAAAGGGCATGAGTGCCCAGGGAATCCTGTAGAATTGGGGTACAGTCAAGTGGCGAAAAGGTTGATCCTCCTTTGGGGTTTCTGGTGAGCCCCAGAGGGCAATGTTTTTTCTTCTGGAGGGCAGGCAGAGGGCTGCATTGTTGTTTGGGAATTGCCAAACTGGAGGGCTTGTGGGCCAGGAGTTGAGGACAGAAGACGGAGAACACAAGCAACCTTAGGTTTCTGGGCGAGGGCATGGCAGGTACGCTCTGCAGAGCTGAATCGAGAACTCGTGCATCTGAAATCAGGTGAGGATCTGACGAACGCTCAGGTTGGAGTTTCTGTCCCTTATGGCCCTCTTCATGAAGAGGTGGTGGATCACGAGGCCATGGAATTTTTCCCACGATGGGAGTTGTGAGATGCTCCAAACCGTAAAGATTCTTCTGCGGGACGATTGAGACCTGTTGGTTGGCTCCAGGACTTCCCGTACGGATCGATTCCGAGTAGGGTTCTAAGGATGGATGGCTGGGAAGCCCGACTCTCCTTCCTCTTGTGTCCTAGGGACAAGACAGGTTAGGTCTCCTGGATCTGGAGGAGAAACTGAGAGGGTTGAGTTGAAATGGACTCTCTTGTGGATGGGTCCTCATGTGGGTTTGTGTCCATGGAGAACGTGGAATGAAGCAGTGGCACAGGGTCCCTGATGGGTTCTCCTAACCAGAGGCTTTGACACAGCTCCAACGTGCAAGATTCCCACGTGGAGACGAGATTTGTTCTGATGGGTGCCTCAAGAAACAGCCATATGCTGCTATGGGAATCCAGGCCTCTGAGGGGAGATGACTGGACAACAAAGCAATGGATGCGATTAGGATCTAGGGGCCTGCTCATTCCAATTTATCTCTGGGGACATCTGTCCAAGGGTCTAAGTGCAGGTAGAGGCTCAGCTGGTGTCAGACCGCCCTTGTTTTTCCTGGGCAGTCAACATTATTGGGATGGCGCCGGGCACTTTGGAGGTTTATCATCCTTTTTCTCGGTTTGTGGCCAATGGAATGGGCAGAATTCCCAGGCACAGTCCTCAGGTTTGGCTCCAAGAACCTGTGCCTGTATGTTTTGTGAGCCAGGGCTGTGGGGACAGTTGTCTGAAAACATAAACTCGGCTTAGGTTTTGGGTCATAGGTATTGCAGGACTGATCTACAGACCGTGAGGAGATCTCTTCGGGATATGAAGAAGGGGGCGAGTGTGAGACGCTTGCTCAAGATGTTGTCTCTGGATATTGTGTCACTGATGGCCATGGAATTTCCAGGTGGCCTCAAGGGCCATGGACGAGTCATCGTCTCTGGGCATTTGGCCCGATCCCAAGAGTTTGGGGTTATTCTTTGAGATGGGAGGAGTCGGTTTTGTTTTGTTTTTATCTCAGGTGTCCCACCAAAAGAGAGTTTCCAGAGCAGAGCCCTGGGGAGGTGCGACTGGACAACCAGAAAGCTGGTTAAAACTTGGGGCCTAGGGGCATGGCAAGCCCATTATGACGTCTAATGGTCCAGCCACTGAGAGGACTTACTAGAGGACAGGACTCACGCTGAGGGTCACAATGCGTGTTTGTGCCCTCTTCGTACTCAAGCATGGGCGGGGCCTCATGGTGAACGCTGGTTTCTCCTACACTGAACGAGGGACAACATGCCAACCACAAGGTTTCTTGCCATAGGGAAGGAGGAGTTCTGATTTCTGCATCACATTCACCCCTTGGCGGGGTTTGGAGTTAAGGTCTATGTTCTAAAGCCTGAGAAGCTAGGTTGGGAATAGATGACGAGCTAAGGCCATGGCGGGTCTGTTGTGCTCAGTGTGCGGTCAGCTGTCTGGGTGTTGGTCAGGAAGTCCGGGCTCAGGCTGTGTCAGACAGTGTATTAGTGCCCAGATTTGTCGATATAACTTCTGTACAGAAGGGTGCCGTGTAGGTCTATCCTCATTTCGGGTGTGTGGGAAGCTCCATAGGGCAACATTTTGTTTTTGTTTTTGTTTTTTTTTTCTGGAGGGCAGGCAGAGTGCTGCCTTGTGGGTCCAGAATTGCCATACGTGAGGTCTTGGGGGCCAGGAGTGTGAGGACGGACGTTGGAGAACAGAAGTTTCACATAGTTTTAAGGGCGAGGGCAAGGCCGGCACACTCTGCAGAGCTGAATCGAGATGTCGTGCATCTGAATTCAGGGCGAGGATCAGACGTTGGCTCAGGTTGGAGTTCCTGTCCATGATTTCCCCCTTCAGAAAGGGGGTGGGGGCTTCAGAAAGCCATCACGGTTTTCCCACGTTGGGAGTTGTGAGAGGCTCCAAAACGCAAGGATTCCTTCTGCGGGACATTTGAGACCTTTTGGATGGGTCCAGGACGTTCCATAAGGAACGACGCCAGAGCAGGGTTCTAAGGGCGGAGCCCTGGGCAACCCGCCTCGCATCTCAATTGTCTCCTAGCGACAAGACAGGTTCTATTTGCTGGCTTTGGGGGAGCAACCGAGAAGCCAGAGTTGAAATGGACTCTCCTGCGGATGGATCCTAATGTGGGTTTGTGTCCATGGAGACCTTGGAAAGGGGTGGTGGCACCGGGCCCTGAAGGATTCTCCTAACCGGAAGTTTTGACATAGGTCCAGCCTGCTATTTTCCCATGTCGAGACAAGATTTGCCTCCGGAAACCCCCGCATGCTGGTATTTGAAAACATGCCTCTGAGGAGAGATGCCTGGAAACCAAAGCAATGGATCAGATTACGGCCTAGGGACCTGTGAGTTTCAATGTACTACCCTGATGACATCCAACTACGGTATGAGTGGAGGTAGATGCTCAGCTGTTGTCAGACGCCCTTGTTTGTCCCGGGCGGCCTACACAATTAGGATGGCTTCAGGGATTTGAAGTTTTTTCCTAATGTGGCGGCATGTGGTCAAGTGAATGGGCAGAATTCCAGTGGAGTGGGCAGGCACAGACCTGATGTGTGGCTCCCGGGGCCCCAGCCTGGAGGGTGTGTGGGCCAGGAGCGTGGGGATAGAAGTCTGAAAACACTAACTCCGCTTACGTTTGGGGACATAAGTATGGCAGGCCCGATCTACAGACCGTGAGTAGAACTCTTCGGGATATGAAGAAAGAGTGAGTGTGAGGCATTTATTCAGGCTTTTGTGTCAGGATATTGTGACACTGATGGCCGTGGAATGTCCAGGTGGCCTCATGGGCCATGAACGAGTCTTCGTCTCTGGGCATTTGGCCCGATACCAAGAGTTTGGGGTTATTCTTTGAGATGGGAGGAGTCGGGTTTGTTTTGTTTTTACCTCAGGTGTCCCACCAAAAGAGAGTTTCCAGAGCAGAGCCCTGGGGAGGGGCGACTGGACAACCAGAAAGCTGGTTAAAACTTGGGGCCTAGGGGCATGGCAAGCCCATTATGACGTCTAATGGTCCAGCCACTGAGAGGACTTCCTAGAGGACAGGACTCACGCTGAGGGTCACAATTCGTGTTTGTGCCCTCTTCGTCCTTAAGCATTGGCGGGGCATAATGGTGTCAGGGTCTGGGTCAGTGTCAGGGTTTAGGTTAGGGTTTGGGGCAGGCTCACAGTCAGTGTCATTGTCAGGGTTAGTTGTTACTGTTAGGGTTAGCCCCGCTCCTGGGTCATGGACCCATATGTTCAGGGTCTCAGGATAAACCCTGTGAAGAAGGGTGTAGACCCTCCACCCGACCCCCACTTAACCAGCCTTAAAATGGTGTGTGTGAACATAACTTGCCCACCAGACATCTAAACCCTCATCAGCCTGATCCTGCTTGGGGCATCTCCTCCCACGATGGCATGGCGAGGTCCTCTTTACACACAGACACACAGACACCCAGATGCAACCACACACACACACACACACACACACACAAGAAACGGGGAAGAGACCTAGGGCTACACCGGTCAATAAGAAGGTGTGGGACTCTCTGACTATGAGCCCCCTGGTGTCACCTTTTGATTTTATTAGCCAAAGGGTCTGAGGCATTGGGGAATACTGATATGACCTGATGGGAGCGACGTATCTGGTGGGTGAGCTCTCTTCTCCCTGCATCCTCTCAGCTTCAGTACAGCAGAAGAAAATGTCACTTCCTTTAGGATGTGTCTAGAAATGAGCTGGGCAGGGGGATTTTCTCTGTAATGGGGTGCCTGGATACGTGGGTTCCAAATCCGTTGGGCTCTGTCATCAGGGAAGTGAGGTCATCACTGCCTGGGGGCTCCTTACCGAACTTCCTGCTGTATCAGAGCTCCCTGAGCCGCTGGTGGGCAAGCTGCTCAGGCTCACGCTCCACTCAATACAGTGCCCATCCAGTGACCCCCATACAGACTCCACCCAGCCCCTGAGAGGCCTGGGTGTAGCTGTTCTCCCCGCGGGAGGCAACAGAGCTGGGTTTAGACTAGGTTAGTGTTAGGGTTAGGGTTTAGAAAGACTTATGGTCAGGGTTAAGTTTAGACGTCGTTGGGGTAAGGGTTAGCGTAAGGCTTAGGGTAGGGGTCAGGGTTAGCGTTAGGTTCATGGTTAGGTTTAGGGTCAGGCTCACAGTAGGGTCACGGTTAGCGTAACGGTCAGAGTCAGTGTCAGGGTCAGTGTTAGGTTTACTGTTAAGTTTAGGGTCAGGTTCAGGGTCATGGTCAGATTTAGTGTCAGGTTCAAGTTTTGGTTTGGGGGCAAGGTTCATGTCAGGGTCAGTGTTAGGTTTGGGACAGGTTTAGTGTCAGGGTTAGGGTCAGGGTTAGGGTTAGGTTCATGCTTATGGTAAGGTCAGCTTTATGTTTAGGATCTGTTTTATGAGTAGGTTCAGAATCAGGGTTAGCTTTAGGGTTACGATTATGTTCAGGATCATGGATTGGGTCAGAGTTAGGTGTACATTCAGGGGTAGGGTCAGTGTTAAGGTCAAGGCCAGGGTCAGGTTTAAGGTTAAGTTCTGACATAGGCAAAGTTCAGAGATAGGGTTATGATCAGGGTCAGGTAGAGGGTCAGGATTATTGTTAAAGTGGGGTTAGGGTTAGGACTAGGTAGGTTGAGGGTTAGGGTTAGACCAGGTTAAGGTCAGTGTCATTGATAATGTTAGGGGTTAGTTTTAGCGTTAGGTTTAGCATTAGGTTTCGGGTCATGACCCGTGTTAGTGTCAGGGTCAGGGTTACGTTTAGGGTTAGAGTTAGGGTCAGGTTCATATTGAGTGTCAGGGTTATATAGTTAGGGTCAGGGTCAGGGTCACTGTTAGGGTCAGGGTTACGTTTCTGGTCTTTGCATGGGTCAGGGTCAGGGTGAAGTCTAGGGCCAGTGTCAGGTTTACTGTCAGGATCAGGTATTGGTTTAAAGTCCACATTCGGGTGGGCAACAGGGTTATTTCGTGGTCAGTGTTAGGGTCATGGTTATGTTTAGGTTCAGGGCCAGGTTCAGGTATAGGGTCAGGGTCTGGTATAGGCAAAGTTCAGGGTTAGCGTTATGATCATAGTCAGGTATAAGGTCAGGGTTGTTAAAGTTTAGGGTTAGTGTTAGGGTTAGCGTTTCGTTGATGTTTTGTGTTAGAACTTGTTAGGATTAGGGTCCGTGGTAGGGTTAGGGATTAGTGTTTGGGTTGGGTTCAGCGATAGGATTCGGGGAAGGGCCCGTGTTAGTGTCAGGGTCAGGGTTACATTTAGGGTTAGATTTAGGGTCAGGCTCACAGTCAGGGTCAGGATTAGTGTTCAGGTCAGGATCGGGGTCACTGTTAGGGTCCGGGTTAGGTTTATGGTCATGGTCTTGGTCAGGGTCAGGGTGAATTTTAGCACCAGTGTCAGGTTTAGGGTCAGGTTCAGGTATTGGTTTAAAGTCCACATTCGGGTCAGGGACAGGGTTATGTAGTGGTCAGTGTTAGTGTCATGGTTAGGATTAGGGTCAGGCTCAGGGTCAGGTGAAATTCAGGGCCAGGGTCAGGTTTAGGGTCAGGCTTTGGTTTAGGGTCAATGTTCGGTTCAGTGTCACAGTTAGGTTTTGGCGGTAGGGTTTGGGATTGTGGTTAGGGTTAGAGTTAGAAGTTGGGTTATGGTTAGGGTTAGGGTTAAACAGTGTAAGGTCAGGGTTAGGGTTTGGTTTAGGGTAGCGGTTAGTGTTAGGGTCAGGGTCAGCGTTAGGTTCAGGTTCAGGGTCCGTATTAGGGTCATGGTTAGAGTTACCTTTAGGTTTAGTGTTAGCGTCAGGCTCACAGTCGCGGTCAGGTTTAGGGTTAGGGTCAGGGTTAGGTCAGCATCAGGGTTAGGATTAGGGTCAGGTTCAGGGTCATGGTTAGGTGTGAGTCTTGGTTACAGTAATATCAGCATTAGGTTTAGGTTCAGGGTCCACATCAGGGTGTGTGTCAGGCTTAGGTATAAGTTTAGGGTTCAGGTCAGGATCACAGTCAGGGTCAGGGTCAGGGTCAGGGCTTGGGTTAAGGTTAGGCGCAGGCTCACAGTCAGTGTCAGGTTCTGGGTTAGTGGTTAATGTTGGGGTTAGCCCCGGTCCTGGGTATGGACCATCCCTTCAAGGTCTCAGGATAAACCCTGGGCAGAAGGGTGTAGACCCTACAGCCAATCTCACTTAACCAGCCTTAAACTGGGGTGTAAACGTGACTTGCCCACCAGACCTTTAACCCCTCATCAGCCTGATCCTGCTTGGGACATCTCCACCCACGATGGCATGGCCAGCTCCTCTTTACACACAGACACACAGATACCCAGAGGCACACGCACGCACACACACACAGAGACCGGGAGGAGACCTAGGGCTACACTGGTCGATCAGACGGTTGGGACTTTCTGACTCTGGGCCCTCTGGTGTCCCCTTTTGATTTTATTAGCCAAAGGGCCTGAGGCGTTGAGGAATCCTGATATGACCTGCCAGGGAGGGGACGTGTCTGTCGGGCGAGCTCTCTTCCCCCTGCATCCTCTCGGCTTCAGTACAACGGAAGAACATGTCGCTTCCTTTAGGAGGTGCCTAGAAATGAGCTGGGCACGGCGGTTTTCTCTGTAATGGGGTGCCTGGACACGTGGGTTCCAATTCCGTTGGGCTCTGTCGTCAGGGAAGTGAGGTCACCACTGCCTGGGGGTTCCTTACCGAACTTCCTGCTTCCCACAGCTCCCTGATTCGCCGGTCCCCAAGCTGCTCAAGGCTCACACTCCACTCAATGCAGTGCCCATCCTATGACCCCCATACAGCCTCCCCCCAGCCCCTGGGAGGACTGCGTGCAGCTGTTTTCCCCGCTGGAGGGAACAGAGCTGGATTTAGACCAGATTAGTGTTAGGGTTAGGGTTAAGAATGACTTAGGGTCACGGTTAGGGTTAGACGTCTTTGGGGTCAGGGTTAGCGTAAGGTTTAGGGTAGTGGTCAGGGTTAGGGTTAGGTTCATGGTTAGGTTTAGGGTCAGGATCACAGTAGGTTCAGGGTTAGCGTTACAGTCAGAGTCAGGCTCAGGGTCAGTGTTAGGCTCACGGTTAGGTTTAGGGCCAGGTTCAGTGTCATGGTCATTTATAGGGTCAGGTTCAAGTTTTGGTTTGGGCCAAGGTCATGTCAGGTCAGGGTTAGGTTTGGGACAGGTTTAGTGTCAGGGTTAGGGTCAGGGTCAGGGTTAGGTCATGGTTATGGTAAGGTCAGCTTTATGTTTACGTTCTGTTTCATGAGTAGGTTCAGGATCAGGGTTAGCTTTAGGGTTACTAATCTGTTCAGGCTCACGGTTTGGGTCAGAGTTAGGTTTACAGTCAGGGTTAGGGTCAGTATTAAGTTCAAGGCCAGGGTCTGGTTTAATGTTAAGGTCTGACATAGGCAAAGTTCAGACTTAGGGTTATGATCAGGGTCAGGGAGAGGGTCAGGATTATTGTTAAAGTGTGGTTAGGTTTAGGGTTAGAGGTAGGTTGCAGGTGAGGGTTAGGCTGGGTTAGGGTCAGTGTCAGTGATAATGTTAGGGGTTAGTTGTAGGGTTAAGTTCAGTGTTAGGTTTCGGGTCAGGGCCCGTGTTAGTGTCAGGGTCAGGGTTACGTTTAGGGTTAGAGATATGTTCAGGCTCACATTCAGTGTCAGGTTTAGTGTTAGGCTGAGGGTCAGTGTCACTGTTAAGGTCAGGCTTAGGTTTCTGGTCTTGGCCTGGGTCGGGGTCAGGGTGAAGTCTAAGGCCAGTGTCAGGTTTACGGTCAGGATCAGGTATCGGTTTTTAAAGTCCACATTCGGGTCAGGGACAGGGTTATGTAGTGGTCATTTTAGGGTCATGGTTAGGTTTAGGGTCAGGGCCAGTGTCCAGTTTAGGGTCAGGGTCTGGTATAGGCAAAGTTCAGGGTTAGGGTTATGATCTTAGTCAGGTATAGGGTCAGGGTTATTGTTAAAGTTTAGGGTTAGTTTTACGTTTAGCGTTAGGTTGGCGGTTAGGGTTAGAAATTGTTAGGGTCAGGGTCCGTGGTAGGGTTAGGGGTTAGTGTTAGGGTTAGGTTCAGAGATAGGAGTCGGGGGAGGGCCCATGTTAGTGTCAGGGTCAGGGTTACATTTAGAGTTTGAGTAGGGTTCAGTCTCACAGTCAAGGTCAGGTTTAGTGTTCAGTTGATTGTCGGGGTCACTGTAAGGGTCAGGGTTAGGTTATCATCATGGTCTGGGTCAGGGTCAGGGTGAAGTTTAGCGCCAGTGTCCGGTTTCGGGGCTGGTTCAGGTATTGGTTTAAAGTCCACATTCGGGTCATGGACAGGGTTATGTAGTGGTCAGGGTTAGTGTAAAGGTAAGGATTAGGGTCAGAGTCATGGTCTGGTAAAGGTCAGCACCAGGGTCATGTTGAGGGTCAGGCTTTGGTATACGGTCAATGTTTGGTTCACTGTCACAGTTAGGTTTTGGCGGTAGTTTTTGGGATTGGGGTTAGGGTTAGAGTTAGAAGTAGGGTTATGGTTAGGGTTAGGGAGAGACAGTGTAAGGTCAGGGTTAGGGTTTGGTTTAGGTTACGGGTTAGTGTTAAGGTCAGGGTCAGCATGATGTGTAGGTTCAGGGTCCTTATTAGGGTCATCGTTAGAGTTACCATTAGGTTTAGGGTTAGGGTCAAGCACACTGTCACGGTCAGGGGTAGGGTTAGGGTCTGGGTTAGGTGAGCGTCAGGGTTAGGATTAGGGTCAGGGTCAGGGTCCTGGATAGGTTTGAATCATGGTTACGGTAATATCAGAGTTAGGTTTAGGTTCAGGGTCCACATCAGGGTCAGTGTCAGGCTTAGGTTTAGGTTTAGGGTTCAGGTCAGGATCACAGTCAGTGTCAGGGTCAGGGTCAGGACTTGGGTTAGGGTTTGGGCAGACACACATCAGTGTCAGGGTCAGGGTTAGTGGTTACTGTTAGGTTTAGCCCCGCTCCTGGGTCATGTACCAATCCCTTCAGGGTCTCAGGATAAACCCTGGGCAGATTGGTGTAGACCCTACACCCGATCCTACTTAAGCAGCCTTAAACTGGGATGTGAACATGACTTGCCCACCAGACATCTACCCCCTCGTCAGCCTGATCCTGCTTGGGGCATCTCCACCCAGGATGGCATGGCCAGGTCCTCTTTACACACAGACACACAGACACCCAGAGGCACACGCACACACACACACACACACACAGAGACAGGGAGGAGACCTAGGGCTACACAAGTGGATAAGAGGTGTGGGACTTACTGACTCTGAGCCCCCTGGTGTCACCTTTTAATTTTATTAGCCAAAGGGCCTGAGGCATTGGGGAAACCTGATATGACCTGCCAGGGAGGGGACGTGTCTAGCAGTCGAGCTCTCTTTTCCCTGCATCCTCTCGGCTTTAGTACCACAGAGAACATGTTGCTTCCTTTAGGATGTGCCTAGAAATGAGCTGGGCATGGGGTTTTTCTCTGTAATGGGGTGCCTGGGTACGTGGGTTCCAATTGCGTTGGGCTCTGTCGTCAGGGAAGTGAGGTCACCACTTCCTGGGGGTTCCTTACCGAACTTCCTGCTCCACCAGAGCTCACTGAGCCGCCGGTCCCCAAGCTGCTCAAGGCTCACACTCCACTCAATGCAGTGCCCATCCTGTGACCCCCTTACAGCCTCCCCCCAGCCCCTGGGAGGCCTGGGTGCAGCTGTTTTCCCCGCTGGAGGGAACAGAGCAGGGTTTTGACCAGGTTAGTGTTAGGGTTAGGGTTAAGAATGACTTAGGGTCAGGGTTAGGGTTAGACGTCTTTGGGGTCAGGGTTAGCGTAAGGTTTAGGGTAGGGGTCAGGGTTAGGGTTAGGTTCATGGTTAGGTTTCGGGTCAGGATCTCAGTAGGTTCAGGGTTAGCGTTACGGTCAGAGTCAGGCTCAGGGTCAGTGTTAGACTCACGGTTAGGTTTAGGGTCAGTTTTAGGGTCATGGTCAGTTTTAGGGTCAGGTTCAAGTTTTGGTTTGGGGTAAGGTCATGTCAGGTCAGGGTTAGGTTTGGGATAGGTTTAGTGTCAGGGTTAGGGTCAGGGTCAGGGTTAGGTTCATGGTTATGGTAAGGTCAGCTTTAGGTTCTGTTTTATGAGTAGGTTCAGGATCAGGGTTAGCTTTAGGGTTACTAATCTGTTCAGGATTACGGATTGGGTCAGAGTTGGGTTTACAGTCAGGGTTAGGGTCAGTGTTAAGGTCAAGGCCAGGGTCAGTAATAATGTTAAGTTCTGACGTAGGCTAAGTTCAGAGTTAGGGTTATGATCAGGTTCAGGGAGAGGGTCAGGATAATTGTTAAAGTTGTTATAGGTAGAGGTAGGTTGAGGGTTAGGATTAGACTGGGTTAGGGTCAGTTTCAGGGATAATTTTAGGGGTCAGTTTTAGGGTTATGTTCAGCATTACATTTCGGGTCTGGGCCCGTGTGAGTGTCAGGGTCAGGGTTACGTTTAGGGTTTGGGTTAGGTTCAGGCTCATATTCAGTGTTAGGTTAGTGTTAGGGTCAGGGTTAGGTCAGCGTCAGGGTTAGTATTAGGGTCAGGGTCTGGGTCATGGTTAGGAATTCATCATATTTACGGTAATGTCAGAGTTAGGTTTAGGTTCAGGGTCCAAATCAGGATCCTTGCCAGGTTTTTTTTAGTTTCTGTTTAGGGTTCAGGTAAGGATCACAGTCAGGGTCAGGGTCAGAGTCAGGGTCAGGGCTTGGGTTAGGGTTTGGGGCAGGCTCACAGTCAGTGTCAGGGTCAGGGTTAGTGGTTACTGTTAGGGTTAGCCCCGCTCCTGAGTCATGGACTCATCCATTCAGTGTCTCAGGATAAACCCTGGGCAGAAGGGTGTAGACCCTATAACCAATCCCACTTAATCAGCCTTAAACTGGGGTGTGAACATGACTTACCCACCAGACATCTAACCCCATATCAGCCTCATCCTGCTTGGGGCATCTCCACCCACGATGGCATGGCCAGGTCCTCTTTGCAACAGACACACAGACACACAGACACCCAGAGGCACACACACACACACACACACACACACACACACACACACACGCAGAGACAGGGAGGACACCTAGGGCTACACCCATAGATCAGAAGGTGTGGGACTCTCTGACTCTGAGCCCACTGGTGTCACCTTTTGATTTTATTAGCCAAAGGGCCTGAGGCGTTGGGGAAACCTGATATGACCTGCCAGGGAGGAGACGTGTCTGGCGGGCGAGCTCACTTCTCACTGCATCCCCTGGGCTTCAGTACAGTAGAAGAACGTGGTGCTTCCTTTAGGATGTGCCTAGATAGAGCTGGGAAGGGCGTTTCTCTGTAATGGGATGCCTGGATACGTGGGTTCCAATTGCGTTGGGCTCTGTCGTCAGGGAAGTGAGGGCACCACTGCCTGGGGGCTCCTTACCTAACTTCCTGCTCCACCAGAGCTCCCTGAGCTGCCGGTACCCACGCTGCTCAAGGCTCACACTCCACTCAATGCAGTGCCCATCCATTGACCCACATACAGCCTCCTCCCAGACCCTGGGAGGCCTGGGTGCAGCTGTTTTCCCCGCTGGAGGGAACAGAGCTGGGTTTAGAACAGTTTAGTGTTAGGGTTAGGTCTAAGAAAGACGTAGGGTCAGGGTTAGGGTTAGACGTCTTTGGGGTCAGGTTTAGCGTAAGGCTTAGGGTAGGGGTCAGTGTTAGGGTTAGGTTCGTGGTTAGGTTTATGATCAGGATCACAGTAGGTTCAGGGTTAGCATTACGGTCATAGTCAGGGTCAGGGTCAGTGTTAGGCTGACAGGTTTATGTCCAGGCAGGGTCATGGTCAGATTGACGGTCAGTTTCAAGTTTTGGTTTGGGGGCAAGGTTCATGTCAGGGTCAGGGTTAGGTTTGGGACAGGTTTAGTGTCAGGGTTAGGGTCAGGGTCAGGGTTAGGTTCATGGTTATGGTAACGTCAGCTTTATGTCTAGGTTCTGTTTCATGAGTAGATTCAGGATCAGGGTTAACTTTACGGTTATGATTCTGTTCAGGATCACGGATTGGGTCAGAGTTAGGTTTACAGTCAGGGTTAGGGTCAGTATTACGGTCAAGGCCAGGGTCAGGTTTAAGGTTAAGGTCTGACATAGGCAAAGTTCAGAGTTAGGGTTATGATCAGGGTCAGGGAGAGGGTCAGGATTATTGTTAAAGTGTGGTTAGGTTTAGGGTTAGAGGTAGGTTGCAGGTGAGGGTTAGACCGGGGTAGGGTCAGTGTCAGGGATAATGTTAGGGGTTAGTTTTAGGGTTAGGTTCAGCGTTAGGTTTCGGGTCAGGGCCCGTGTTCGTGTCACGTTCAGGGTTACGTTTATGGTTAGAGATAGGGTCAGGCTCACATTCGGTGTCAGGGTTAGTGTTAGGTTCAGGGTCAAGGTCACTGTTAGGGTCAGGCTTATGTTTTGGTCTTTGCCTGGGTCGGGGTCAGGGTGAAGTCCAGGGCCAGTGTCAGGTTTACGGTCAGGATCAGGTATTGGTTTAAAGTCCACATTCAGGTCAGGGACAAGGTTATGTAGTGGTCATTGTTAGGGTCATGGTTAGGTTTAGGGTCACGGCCAGGGTCAGGTTTAGGGTCAGGGTCTGGTATAGGCAAAGTTCAGGGTTAGGGTTATGATCATAGTCAGGTATAGGGTCAGGGTTATTGTTAATGTTTAGGGTTAGTTCTATGTTTAGCGTTAGGTTGACGGTTAGGGTTAGAACTTGTTAGGGTCACGGTTAGGGTTAGAACTTGTTAGGGTCAGGGTCCGTGGTAGGGTTAGGGGTTTGTGTAAAGGTTAGGTTCAGAGATACGTTTCGGGGGAGGGCCCATGTTAGTGTCAGGGTCAGGGTTACATTTAGGGTCCGACTTAGGTTCAGTCTCACAGTCAGGGTTAGGTTTAGTGTTCAGTTGATTGTCGGGGTCACTGTAAGGGTCAGTGTTAGGTTATCGTCATGGTCTGGGTCAGGGTCAGGGTGAAGATTAGCTCAGTGTCCTTTTTAGGGTCAGGTTCAGGTATTGGTTTAAAGTCCACATTCAGGTCAGGGACAGGATTATGTAGTTGTCAGAGTTAGTGTCAAGGTTAGGATTAGGTTCAGATGCAGGGTCAGGTAAAGGTCAGGGCCAGGGTCAGGTTGAGGGTCAGGCTTTGGTATAGGGTCAATGTTCGGTTCAGTGTCACAGTTAGGTTTTTGTAGGGGTAGGGTTTGGGATTGGGGTTTGGGTTAGAGTTAGAAGTAGGGTTATGGTTAGGGTTAGGGTTAGACAGCATAAGGTCAGGGTTAGGGTTTGGTTTAGGGTAGGGGTTAGTGTTAGGGTCAGGGTCAGCATTAGGTATAGGTTCAGGGTCCTTAGAGGGTCATGGTTAGAGTTACCTTTAGGTTTAGGGTTAGCGTCAGGCTCACAGTCACGGTCAGGCGTAGGGTTAGGGTCCGGGTTAGGTCAGCGTCGTGGTTAGGATTAGGGTCAGGGTCAGGGTCCTGGTTAGGTTTGAGTCATGGTTACGGTAATGTCAGAGTTAGTTTTAGGTTCAGGGTCCACATCAGGGTCAGTGTCAAGCTTAGGTTTAGGTTTAGGGTTCAGGTCAGGATCACAGTCAGGGTCAGGGTCAGGGTCAGGGCTTGGGTTAGGGTTTTTAGGGGCAGACTCACAGTCAGTGTCAGGGTCAGGGTTAGTGGTTTCTGATAGGGTTAGCCCCTCTTCTGGGTCATGTACCCATCCCTTCAGGGTCTCAGGATAAAACTTGGGCAGAAGGGCACCCGATCCCACTTAAGCAGCCTTAAACTGGGGGTGTGAACATGACTTGCCTACCAGATATCTAAACCCTCATCAGCCTGATCCTGCTTGGGTCATCTCCACCTACGATGGCATAGCCAGGTCCTCTTTACACACAGACACAGAAACCCAGTGGCACACACACACAAGCACACACACACACACACACACACACAGAGCAGACACACGGAGGAGACCTAGGTCTACACTGGTCGATAAGAACGTGTGGGACTCTCTGACTCTGAGCCCCCTGGTGTCCCCTTTTGATTTTATTAGCCAAAGGGCCTGAGGCGTTGGGGAAACCCGATATGACCTTCCAGGGAGGGGACTTGTCTGGCGGGCGAGCTCTCTTCTCCCTGCATCCTCTCAGCTTCAGTACAGCAGAAGAACATGTCGCTTCCTTTAGGATGTGCCTAGAAATGAGCTGGGCATGGGGGGTTTCTCTGTAATGGGGTGCCTGGATACGTGAGTTCCAATTCCCTTGGGCTCTGTCATCAGGGAAGTGAGGTCACCACTGCCTGGGGGCTCCTTACCGAACTTCCTGCTCCACCAGAGCTCCCTGAGCTGCCGGTCCCAAAGCTACTCAAGGCTCACACTCCACTCAATGCAGGGCCCATCCAGTGACCCCCATACAGCCTCTTCCCAGCCCCTGGGATCCCTAGGTGCAGCTGTTGTCCCCGCTGGAAGGAACAGAGCTGGGTTTAGAATAGGTTAGTGTTATTGTTAGGGTTAAGAAAGACTTAGGGTCAGGGTTAGGGTTAGACGTCGTTGAGGTCAGGGTTAGCGTAAAGCTTAGGGTAGGGGTCAGGTTTAGGGTTAGGTTCATGGTTAGGTTTAGGGTCAGGCTCACAGTAGGGTCACGGTTAGCGTTATGGTCACAGGGACAGTGTCAGTGTTAGGATGACGGTTAGGTTTAGGGTCAGGTTCAGTGTCATGGTCAGATTTAGAGTCAGGTTCAAGTTTTGGTGTGGGGGCAAGGTTCATGTCAGGGTCAGGTTTAGGTTTGGGACAGGTTTAGTGTCAGGGTTAGGGTCAGGGTCATGGTTAGGTTCATGGTTATGGTAAGGTCAGCTTTACGTTTAGGTTCTGTTTTATGATTAGGTTCAGGATCAGGGTGAGATTTAGGGTGACGATTCTGTTCAGGATCACGGATTGGGTCAGAGTTAGGTTTACAGTCAGGGTTAGGGTCAGAGTTAAGGTTAAGGCCAGGGTCAGGTTTCAGTTTAAGTTCAGACATAGGCAAAGTTCAGAGTTAGGGTTATGATCAGGGTCAGGGGAGAGGGTCAGGATTATTGTTAAAGTGGGGTTAGGGTTAGGGTTAGAGCTAGGTTGAGGGTTAGGGTTAGACCGGGTTTGGGTCAGTGTCAGGGATAATGTTAGGGGTTAGTTTTAGGGTTAGGTTCAGCGTTAGGTTTCGGGTCAGGGCCCGTTTTAGTGTCAGGGTGCGGGTTATGTTTAGGGTTAGAGTTAGGGTCAGGCTCCCATTCAGTTTCAGGGTTAGTGTTAGGGTCAGGTTCAGCATCACTGTTAGAGTCAGGGTTAGGTTTATAGTCTTTGCCTGGGTCAGGGTCAGGGTGAACTCTAGGGCCAGTGTCAGGTTTTACGGTCAGGTTCAGGTATTGGTTTAAAGTCCACATTCGGGCCAGGGACAGGATTATGTAGTGGTCATTGTTAGGGTCATGTTTAGGTTTAGAGTCTGGGCCAGGGTCCGATTTAGGGTCAGGGTCTGCTATATGCAAAGTTCCGGGTAAGGGTAATGATCATAATCAGGCATAGGGTCCGGGTTATTGTTAATGTTTAGGGTTAGGTTTAGGGTTAGAGTTAGGTTGAAGGTTAGGGTTAGCCCTCGTTAGGGTCAGGGTCCGTGTTAGGGTTAGGGTTTAGTGTTAGGGTTAGTTTCAGCGATAGGATTCGCGGAGGGCACGTGTTAGTGTCAGGGTCAGGGTTACATTTAGGGGTAGAGTTAGGGTCAGGCTCACATTCAGTGTCAGGGTTAGTGTTAGGGTCAGGGTTAGGGTCACTGTTAGGGTCAGGGTTAGGTTTATGGTCATGGCCTGGGTCAGGGTCAGGGTATAAATTAGGGCAGTGTCAGGTTTAGGGTCAGGATCAGGTATTGGTTCAAGGTCCACATTTGGGTTGGGACAAGGTTATGCAGTAGTCAATGTTAGTGTCATGGTTAGGTTTAGGGTCAGGGCCATGGTCAAGTTTAGGATCAGGGTCTCTAATAGCAAAGTTCAGGGTTAGGTTTAGGGTCAGTGTCTGGTATAGGCAAAGTTTAGGGTTATGATCATAGTCAGGTATAGGGTCAGGGTTATTGTTAAAGTTCAGCGTTAGTGTTAGGGTTAGCGTTAGGTTGATGGTTAGGGTTAGAACTTGTTAGGGTCAGGGTCCGTGGTAGGTTAGGGGTTAGTGTTAGGGTTAGTTTCAGCAATAGGATTCGGGGAAGGGCCCGCGTTAGTGTCAGGCTCAGGGTTACATTTAGGGTTAGAGTAGGGTAGGCTAACAGTCAGGCTCAGGTTTAGTGTTCAGGTCAGGGTCGGGATCACTATTAGGCTCAGGGTTAGGTTTATGGTCATGGCCTGGGTCACGGTCAGGGTGAAGTTTAGAGAGGCAGTGTCAGGTTTAGGGTCAGGATCAGGTATTGGTTCAAAGTCCACATTTGGGTCAGGGACAAGGTTATGTAGTGGTCAGTGTTAGTGTCATGGTTAGGTTTAGGGTCAGGGCCAGGGTCAGGTTTAGGGTCAGGGTCTGGTAGAGGCAAAGTTCAGCGTTAGGGTTATGATCATAGTCAGGTATAGGGTAAGGGTTATTGTTAAAAGTTTTAGGGTTAGTGTTAGGGTTAGAGTTAGGTTGAGGGTTAGGGTTAGGGTTAGACTTGGTTAGGGTCAGGATCTGCGGTAGGGTTAGAGTATAGTGTTAGGGTTAGGTTCAGCGATAGGATCGGTGAAGGACCCGTGGCAGTGTCAGGGTTAGGGTTACGTTTAGGGGTAGAGTTAGGGTCAGGCTCACATTCAGTCTCAGGGTTAGTGTTAGGTTTGGGTCAGGGTCACTGTTAGGGTCAGGGTTAGGTTGATGGTCATGGCCTGGGTCAGTGTCAGAGTGAAGTTTAGGGCCAGTGTCAGGTTTAGCGTCAGGATCAGGTATTGGTTAAAGTCCACATTCGGGTCAGGGACAGGGTTTTGTAGTGGTCAGTGTTAAGGTCATGGTTAGAATTAGGGTCAGGGTCAGGGTCACATGAAGGTCAGGGCCAGGGTCAGGTTTAGGTTCAGGCTTTGCTTTATGTTCTGTTCAGGTTCACAGTTAGGTTTAGGGGGAAATTTTGGGATGGGGATAGTGTTAGAGTTAGAAGTAGTGTTATCGTGAGGGTTAGGGTTAGACAGCGTAAGTTCAGGGTGAGGGTTTGGTTAGGGTAGGGATTAGTGTTAGGGTCAGGGTCAGTGTTCGGTTTAGGTTCAGGTTCCGTATTAGGGTCAGGGTTAGGGTTACCTTTAGGGTTAATTTTAGGGTCATGCACACAGTCACGGACAGGTTTCGGTTAGGGTCAGGGTTAGTTCAAGGTCAGTGTTAGGTTTAGGGTCAGGGTCAGGGTCATGGTTAGCGATGAGTCATAGCTAGATTTTCTCAGAGTTGGTTTTACGTCCAGGATCCGGACAGGCTTAGTGTCAGGCTCAGGTTCAGATTAAGGGTTCAGGTCGGGATCACGGTCAGGTTAGGGTCACGGTCAGGGTTCGGGTTAGGGTTTGGGGCAGGCTCAGAGTGAGTGTCAGGGTCACGGTTAGTGGTTACTGTTAGGGTTTGCCCCGCTCCTGGGTCATGGACTCATGACTGGCCCACCAGGCATCTAAGCCATCATCAGCCTGATCCTGCTTGGGGCATCTCCATCCACGATGGCATGGCCAGGTCCTCTTTACATACAGACACAGAAACCCAGTGGCAAAACACACACACACACACACACACACACACAGAGACAGGGAGGAGACCTAGGGCTACACCTGTCGAATAGAATGTGTGGGACTCTCTGACTCTGAGCGCCCTGGTGTCACCTTTTGATTTTATTAGCCAAAGGGCCTGAGGCGTTGGGGAAACCTGATATGACCTGTCAGGGAGGGGACGTGTCTGGTGGGCGAGCTCTCTTCTCCCTGCATCCTCTCAGCTTCAGTACAGAAGAAGAACATGTCGCTTTCTTTAGGATGTGCCTAGAAATGAGCTGGGCAGGGGTTTTTTCTCTGTAATGGGGTGCCTGGATACGTGGGTTCCAATTCCGTTGGGCTTTGTCGTCAGGGAAGTGAGGTCACCACTGCCTGGGGGCTCCTTACCGATCTTCCTGCTCCACCAGAGCTCCCTGAGCCGCCGGTCCGCAAGCTGCTCAAGGCTCACACTCCACTTAATGCAGTGCCAATCCATGACCCCGATATACCCTCCACCCAGCCCCTGGGAGGCCTGGGTGCAGCTGTTGTTCCCGCTGAAGGGATCAGAGCTGGGTTTAGACTAGGTTAGTGTTAGGGTTAGGGTTAAGAAATACTTAGGTCAGGGTTAGGGTTAGACGTCGTTGAGGTCAGGGTTAGCGTAAAGCTTAGGGTAGGGGTCAGGGTTAGGGTTAGGTTCATGGTTAGGTTTAGGATCAGGCTCACAGTAGGGTCACGGTTAGCGTTACGGTCACAGTCAGGGACAGGTTCAGTGTTAGGATGACGGTTAGGTTTAGGGTCAGGTTCAGGGTCATGGTCAGATTTAGGGTCAGGTTCCAGTTTTGGTTTGGGGGCAAGGTTCATGTCAGGGTCAGGGTTAGGTTTGGGACAGGTTTAGTGTCAGGGATAGGGTCAGGGTAAGTGTTTAGGTTCATGGTTATGGTAAGGTCAGCTTTTTTTGTTTAGGTTCTGTTTTATAAGTAGGTTCAGGATCAGGGTTACCTTTAGGGTTACGATTCGGTTCAGGATCACGGATTGGGTCAGAGTTAGGTTTACAGTCAGGTTAGGGTCAGTGTTAAGGTCAAGGCCAGGGTCAGGTTTAAGGTTAAGGTCTGACATAGGCAACGGTCAGAGTTAGGGTTATGATCAGGGTCAGGGAGAGGGTCAGGATTATTGTTAAAGTGGGGTTATGGTTAGGGTTAGAGCTAGGTTGAGGGTTAGGGTTAGACCGGGTTAGGGTCAGTGTCAGGAATAATGTTAGGGGTTAGTTTTAGGGTTAGGTTCAGCATTAGGTTTCAGGTCAGGGCCCGTGTTAGTGTCAGGGTCAGGGTTACGTTTACGGTTAGATTTAGGGTCAGGCTCACATTCAGTGTCAGTGTTAGTGTTAGGGCCAGGGTCAGGGTCACTGTTAGTGTCCAGGGTTAGGTTTATGGTCTTTGCCTGGGTCAGGGTCAGTGTGAAGTCTAGGGCCATTGTCAGGTTTACGGTCAGGATCAGGTATTGGTTTAAAGTCCACATTCGAGTCAGGGACAGGATTATTTAGTGATCATTGTTAGGGTCATGGTTAGGTTTAGGTTCAGGGCTAGGGTCAGATTTAGGGTCAGGGTCTGCTATAGGCAAAGTTCCGGTTAAGGGTAATGATCGTAATCAGGCATAGGGTCCGGGTTATTGTTAAAGTTTAGGGTTAGGTTTAGGGTTAGTGTTAGGTTGAGGGTTAGGGTTAGACCTCGTTAGGGTCAGGGTCCGTAGTAGGGTTAGGGTTTAGTGTTAGGGTTAGGTTCAGCGATAGGATTCAGGGTATGGCCCGCGTTAGTGTCAGGGTCAGGGTTACGTTTAGGGATAGAGTTAGGGTCAGGCTCACATTCAGTGTTAGGGTTAGTGTTAGGGTCAGGGTTAGGGTCACTGTTAGGGTCAGAGTTAGGTTTATGGTCATGGCCTGGGGTCAGGGTCAGGGTGAAGTTTAGGGCCAGTGTCAGGTTTAGGGTCAGGATCAGATATTGGTTCAAAGTCCACATTTGGGTCAGGGACAAGGTTATGTAGTGGACAGTGTTAGTGTCATGGTTAGTTTTAGTGTCAGGGCCAGGGTCACGTTTAGGGTCAGGGTCTGGTAGAGGCAAAGTTCAGAGTTAGGGTTATGATCATAGTCAGGTATAGGGTAAGGGTTATTGTTAAAGTTTAGGGTTAGTGTTAGGGTTAGAGTTAGGTTGAGGGTTAGGGTTAGACTTGGTTAGGGTCAGGGTCTGAGATAGGGTTAGGGGTTAGTGTTAGGGTTAGCTTCAGCGATAAGATTCGGGGTACGGCCAGTTTTAGTTTCAGGGTCAGGGTTACGTTTAGAGTTACAGTAAGGGTCAGGCTCACAGTCAGGGTCTGGTTTAGTGTTCAGGTCTGGGTTGGGGGTCACTGTTAGGGTCAGGGTAGTTTTATGGTCATGGTTAAGTTCATGGTTAGAAATAGGGTCAGGGTCACGTGAAGGTCAGGGCCATGGTCAGGTTTAGGTTCAGGCTTTGCTTTATGTTCGGTTCAGGTTCACAGTTAGGTTCACAGTTAGGTTTAGGGGAAAAGTTTGGGATGGGGTTAGGGTTAGAGTTAGAAGTAGTGTTATCGTGAGGGTTAGGGTTAGACAGCATAAGTTCAGGGTTCAGGGTGAGGGTTTGGTTTAGGGTAGGTGTTAGGGTTAGGTTCAGGGTTATCGTTCGGTTTAGGTTCAGGGTCTGTATTTGGGTCAGGGTTAGGGTTACCTTTAGGGCTAGGTTTAGGGTCTGGCACACAGTCACGGTCAGGGTTAGGGTCAGGGTCAGGGTCAGGGTTCGGGTTAGGGTTTGGGGCAGGCTCACAGTCAGTGTCAGGGTCACGGTTAGTGGTTACTGTTAGGGTTAGCCCCGCTCCTGGGTCATGGACCCATCCCTTCACGGTCTCAGGATAAACCCTGGGCAGAAGAGTGTAGACCCTACACCCGATCCCACTTAACCAGCCTTAAACTGGGGTGTGAACATGACTTACCCACCAGACATCTGACCCCTCATCAGCCTGATCCTGCTTGGGGCATCTCCATCCACGATGGCATGGCCAGGTCCTCTTTACACACAGACACAGAAGCCCCGTGGCGCACACACACACACACACGCACACACACACACACAAACACACAGATACTGGGAGGAGACCTAGGGCTACACCGTTAGAATAGAAGGTGTGGGACTCTCTGACTCTGAGCGCCCTGGTGTCACCTTTTGATTTTATTAGCCAAAGGCCTGAGGCATTGGGGAAACCTGATATGACCTGCCAGTGAGGGGACGTGTATGGCAGGTGAGCTCTCTTCTCCCTGAATCCTCTCGGCTTCAGTACAGCAGAAGAACATGTCGCTTCCTTTAGGATGTGCCTAGAAATGAGCTGGGCAGGGGGGTTTTCTGTGTAATGGGGTGCCTGGATACGTGGGTTCCAATTCCGTTGGGCTCTGTTGTCAGGGAAGTGAGGTCACACTGCCTGGGGGCTCCTTACCAAACTTCCTGCTGCACCAGAGCTCCCTGAGCCGCCGGTCCCCAAGCTGCTCAAGGCTCACACTCCACTCAATGCAGTGCCCATCCAGTGACCCCCATATAGCCTCCTCCCAGCCCCTGGGAGGCCTGGGTGCAGGGGTTGTCCCTGCTGGAGGGAACAGAGCTGGGTTTAGACTAGGTTAGTGTTAGGGTTAGGGTCAGGCTTAGGGTTAGACGTCGTTGAGGTCAGGATTAGCGTAAGGCTTAGGGTAGGGGTCAGGGTTAGGGTTAGGTTCATGGTTAGGTTTAGGGTCAGGCTCACAGTAGGGTCACGGTTAGCATTACAGTCACAGTCAGGGACAGGGTCAGTGTTAGGATGATGGTTAGGTTTAGGGTCAGGTTCAAGATTTGGTGTGGGGGCAAGGTTCATGTCAGGGTCAGGGTTAGGTTTGGGAACAGGTTTAGTGTCAGGGTTAGGGTCAGGGTCAGGGTTAGGTTCATGGTTATGGTAAGGTCAGCTTTATGTTTAGGTTCTGTTTTATGAGTAGGTTCAGGATCAGGGTGAGATTTAGGGTGACGATTCTGTTCAGGATCACGGATTGGGTCAGAGTTAGGTTTACGGTCATGTTAGGGTCATTGTTAAGGTCAAGGCCAAGGGCGCCTGGGTAGCTCAGTGGGCTTAAGCAGCTGCCTTCGGCTCAGGTCATGATCTCAGGGTCCTGGGATCGAGTCCCGATTTGGGCTCTCTGCTCAGCAGGGAGCCTGTATCCTCTCCTCTCTCTCTCTGCCTGCCACTCTGCCTTCTTGTGATCTCTCTCTGTCAAATAAATAAATAAAATCTTTAAAAAAAATGTTCAATGCCAGGGTCAGGTTTAAGGTTAAGGTCTGACATAGGCAAAGTTCAGAGTTAGGGTTATGATCAGGGTCAGGGAGACGGTCAGGATTATTGTTAAAGTGGGGTTAGGGTTAGGGTTAGAGCTAGGTTGAGGGTTAGGGTTAGACCGGGTTAGGGTCAGTTTCAGGGATAATGTTAGGGGTTAGTTTTAGGGTTAGGTTCAGCGTTAGGTTTCAGGGTACGGCCCTTGTTAGTGTCAGGGTCTGGGTTAAGTTTAGGGTTACAGTAAGGGTCAGGCTCACAGTCAGGGTGTGGTTTAGTGTTCAGGTCTGTGTTGGGGTCACTCTTAGGGTGAGGGTTAGGTTGATTGTCATGGTCTGGGTCAGGTTCAGGGTGAGGTTTAGGCCCAGTGTCAGGTTTAGCTTCAGGATCATGTATTGGTTTAAAGTCCACATTCGGGTCAGGGACAGGGTTATGTAGTGGTCAGTGTTAGGGTCATGGTTAGGATTAGCATCAGGGTCAGGTTCAGGTGAAGGTCAGGGCCAGGGCCAGGTTTAGGTTCAGGCTCTGCTTTATGTTCGGTTCATGGTCACATTTAGGTTTAGGGGAAAAGTTTGGGATGGGGTTACGGTTAGAGTTAGAAGTAGTGGTATGGTGAGGGTTAGGGTTAGACAGCGTAAGGTCAGCGTTCGGGATTGGTTTAGGGTAGGGGTTAGTGTTAGGGTCAGGGTCAGTGTTCGGTTGGGTACAGGGTCCATATTAGGGTCAGTGTTAGGGTTACCTTTAGGGTTAGGTTTAGGGTCAGGCACACAGTCACGGTCAGGGTTAGGGTTAGGGTCAGGGTTAGGTCAGCGTCAGGATTAGGATTAGGGTCAGGTCAGGGTCATGTTTAGGGATGAGTCATAGTTAGGTTATCTCAGACTTAGGTTTAGGTTCAGGGTCCGGATCAGGTTCAGCATCAGGCTTAGGTTTAGGTTTAGGGTTCAGGTCGGGATCACGGTCAGAGTTAGGGTCAGGGTCAGGGTCAGGGCTCGGGTTAGGGTTTGGGGCAGGCTCACAGTGTCAGGGTCAGGGTCAGGGTCAGTGGTTACTGTTAGGGTTCGCCCCGCTCCTGGTTCATTGTCCCCTCCCTTTAGGTTCTCAGGAAAAACCCTGGGCAGAAGGCTGTAGACCCCACACCCGATCCCACTTAGCCAGCATTACACTGGGATGTAAACATGACCTTCCCACCAGGCATCTAACCCCTCATCAGCCTGCTCCTGCTCGGGACATCTCCACCCACGATGGCATGGCCAGATCCTCTTTACACACAGAGCCACAGACACCCAGAGGCACACACACACACACACACACACACACACACACGGGGAGGAGACTTAGAGCTATACCGCTCGATCAAAAGGTGTGGGACTCTCTGACTCTGAGCCCCCTGGTGTCACCTTTTGATTTTATTTGCCAAAGGGCCTGAGGCGTTGGGGAAGCCTGATATGACCTGCCAGTGAGGGGACGTGTATGGCGGGTGAGCTCTCTTCTCCCTGCATCCTCAGGGCTTCAGTACAGCAGAAGAACATGTCGCTTCCTTTAGGATGTGCCTAGAAATGAGCTGGGCAGGGGGGTTTTCTCTGTAATGGGGTGCCTGGATACGTGGATTCTAATTCCGTTGGGCTCTGTTGTCAGGGAAGTGTGGTCACCATTGAATGGGGGCTCCTTACCAAACTTTCTGCTCCCACCAGAGCACCCTGAGCGCACCCATCCCCAAGCTTCTCAGGGCTCACCCACCACCCCATGCCCTGTTCATCCAGTGACTCCCACACAGCCAATCCCAGCCCCTGGGAGTCCTGGATGCAACTGTTGTCCCCACTTCTGGGAACAGAGATGGGTTCAGACCGAGTTAGGGTTAGGGTTAGGGTTAGTGTTAGCGAGAGACTTAGGGTCAGGGTTAGGGTGAGACATCATTGGGGTCAGGGTTAGCGTTAGGGTTAGGTTAGGGGGTCAGGGTTAGGGTTAGGATCATGGTTAGGTTTAGGGTCAGGCTCACAGTAGGGTCAGGGTTACTGTTACGGTCAGAGTCAGGGTCAGGGTCAGTGTTAGGGTGACGGTTAAGTTAAGGGTCAGGTTCAGGGTCATGGTCAAGTTTTTGTTTGGGGGCAAGGTTCATGTCAGGGTCAGGGTTAGGTTTGGGACAGGTTTAGTGTCAGGGTTAGGGTCAGGGTCAGGATTAGGTTTATGGTTATGGTAAGGTCAGCTTTATGTTTAGGTTCTGTTTTATGAGTTGGTTCAGGATCAGGGTTAGCTTTAGTGTTACGATTCGGTTCAGGCTCATGGATTGGGTCAGAGTTAGGTTTACAGTCAGGGTTAGGGTCAGTGTTAAGGTCAAGGCCAGAGTCAGGTTTAAGGTTAAGGTCTGACATAGGCAAAGTTCAGAGTTAGGGTTATGATCAGGGTCAGGGGAGAGGGTCAGGATTATTGTTAAAGTGGGGTTAGAGTTAGGATTAGAGGTAATCTGAGGGTTAGGGTTAGACCGGGTTAGGGTCAGTGTCAGGGATAATGTTAGGCGTTAGTTTTATGGTTAGGTTCAGCGTTATTTTCGTGTCAGGGCCCATGTTAGTGTCAGGGTCACGGTTACGTTTAGGGTTAGAGTTAGGTTCCTGCTCCCATTAGTGGCAGGGTTAGTGTCAGAGTCAGGGTCAGGGTCACTGTTTGGGTCAGGGTTAGGTTTATGGTCTTTTCCTGCGTCAGGGTCAGGGTGAAGTCCAGGGCGAGTGTCAGGTTTACGGTCAGGTTCAGGTATTGGGTTAAAGTCCACATTTGAGTCAGGGACAGTGTTATGTAGTGGTCATTGTTAGAGTCATGTTTAGGTTTAGGGTCAAGGCCAGGGTCAGGTTTATGGTCAGGGTCTGGTAGAAGCAAAGTTCAGAGTTAGGGTTATGATCATAGTCAGGTATAGGGTCAGGGTTATTGTTAAAGTTTAGGGTTAGTATTAGAGTTAGCGTTAGGTTGATGGTTAGGGTTAGAACGTGTTAGGGTCAGGGTCCGTGGTAGGTTAGGGTTTAGTGTTAGAGTTAGTTTTTCAGCAATAGGATTCTTGTAGGGCCCGTGTTAGTGTCAGTGTCTGGGTTACATTTAGGGTTAGAGTTAGGGTCAGGCTAACAGTCAGGCTCAGGTTTAGTGTTCAGGTCAGGGTCGGAATCACTGTGAGGCTCAGGGTTAGGTTTATGGTCATGGTCTGGGTCAGGGTCAGCGTTAAGTTTAGCGCCAGTGTCAGGTTTATGGTCAGGTTCAGGTATTGGTTTTTTAAAGTCTACATTCGGGTCAAGGACAGGGTTATAGTGGTCAGTTTAGTGTCATGGTTAGGATTAGGCTCAGGGTCAGGATTAGGTGAAGGTCATAGCCAAGGTCAGGCTTAGGTTTGGGCTTTGGTTTAGGGTCAATGTTCGGTTCAGTGTCACTGTTAGGCTTTGGTGATAGGGTTTGGGATTGGGGTTAGGGTTAGAGTTAGAAGTAGGGATATGGTTAGGGTTAGGGTTATATAGCGTAAGGTCAGGGTAAAGGTTTGGTTTAGGGTAGGGGTTATTGTTAGGGTCAGGGTCAGCGTTAGGTTTAGGTTCAAGGTCTGTATTAGGGTCATAGTTAGAGTTACCTTTAGGTTTAGGTTTAGCGTCAGGTTCACAGTCACGATCAGGTTAGGGTCAGTATTCGGTCAGCGTCAGGGTTAGGATTAGGGTCAGGGTGAGGGTCATGGTTAGGTATGAGTCATGGTTATGGTAATGTCAGAGTTAAGTTTAGGTTCAGGGTCCACATCAGGGTCAGTGTCAGGCTTAGGTTTAGGTTTAGGGTTAGGGTCAGGATTACAGTCAGGATCAGGGTCAGGGTCATGGCTTGGGTAAGGGTTTGGGGCAGGCTCACAATCAGTGTCAGGGTCAGGGTTAGTGGTTACTGTTAGGGTTAGCCCGATCCTGGGTCATGGACCCATCCCTTCAGGGTCTCAGGATAAACCCTGGGCAGAAGGGTGTAGACCCTACACCCGATCCCACTTAACCAGCCTTAAACTGGGGTGTGAACATGACTTGCCCACCAGACAGACATCTAACCCCCTCATCAGCCTGATCCTGCTTGGGGCATCTCCACCCACGATGGCATGGCCAGGTCTTCTTTACACACAGACACACAGACACCCAGAGGCACACACACACACACACACACACACACACACAGACGGTGAGGAGACCAAGGGCTACACCGGTGGATCAGTAGGTGTGGGACTCTCTGACTCTGAGCCCCCTCTGGTGTCACCTTTTGATTTTATTAGCCAAAGGGCCTGAGGCATTGGGGAAACCTGACCTGACTGGGAGGGGACGTGTCTGGCGGGTGAGCTCTCTTCTCCCTGCATCCTCTCGGCTTCAGTACAGCAGAAGAACATGGCGCTTTCTTTAGGATGTGCCTTGAAATGAGCTGGGCAGGGGGGTTTTCTCTGTAATGGGGTGCCTGGATGCGTGGGTTCCAATTCCGTTGGGCTCTGTCATCACGGTAGTGAGGTCACCACTGCCTGGGGGCTCCTTACCGAATTTCCTGCTGCACCAGAGATCCCTGAGCCACGGTCCCCAAGCTGTTCAAGGCTCACACTCCACTTAATGCAGGGCCCATCCAGTGACCCGCATACAGCCTCCACCCAGCCCGTGGGAAGCCTGGGTGCAGCTGTTGTACCCGCTGGAAGGAACAGAGCTGGTTTTAGACTAGGTTAGTGTTAGGGTTAGGGTTAAGAAAGACGTAGGGTCAAGGTTAGTGTTAGACGTCATTGGGGTCAGGGTTAGCGCAAGGCTTAGGGTAGGGGTCAGTGTTAGGGTTAGTTTCATGGTTAGGTTTAGGGTCAGGCTCACAGTAGGGTCAGGGTTAACGTTACGGTCAGAGTCAGGGTCAGGTTCAGTGTTAGGCTGACGGTTAGGTTTATGGTCAGGTTCAGGGTCATGGTTAGATTTAGGGTCAGGTTCAAGTTTTGGTTAGGGGGCAAGGTTCATGTCAGGGTCAGGGTTAGGTTTGGGACAGGTTTAGTGTCAGGGTTAGGGTCAGGGTCAGGGTTAGGTTCATGGTTATGGTAAGGTCAGCTTTATGTTTAGGTTCTGTTTTATGAGTAGGTTCAGGATCAGGGTTAGCTTTAGGGTACGATTCTTTTCAGGATCACGGATTGGGTCAGATTTAGGTTACAGTCAGGGTTAGGGTCAGTGTTAAGGTCAAGGCCAGGGTCAGGTTAAGGTTAAGGTCTGACATAGGCAAAGTTCAGAGTTAGGGTTATGATCAGGGTCAGGGAGAGGGTCAGGATCATTGTTAAAGTGGCATTAGGGTTAGGGTTAGGGTTAGAGGTAGGTTGAGGGTTATGGTTAGACTGGGTTCGATCAGTGTCAGGGACAATGTTAGGGGTTAGTTTTAGGGTTAGTTTCAGGATTAGGTTTCGGGTCAGGGACCGTGTTAGTGTCAGGGTCAGGGTTACGTTTAGGGTTATAGTTTGGGTCAGGCTCACATTCAGTATCAGGGTTAGTGTTAGGGTCACGGTCAGGGTCACTGTTAGTGTCCGGGTTAGGTTTATGGTCTTTGCCTGGGTCAGGTCAGGGTGAAGTCTAGGGCCAGTGTCAGGTTTATGGTCAGGAACAGATATTGGTTTAAAGTCCACATTTAGGTCAGCGACAGGGTAATATAGTGGTCATTGTTAGGGTCATGGTTAGGTTTAGTGTCAGGGCCAGGGTCAGGTTTAGAGTCAGGGTCTGGTATAGGCAAAGTTCAGGGTTAGCATTATGATCATAGTCAGGTATAGGGTCAGGGTTATTGTTAAAGTTTAGGGTTAGTGTTAGGTTGACGGTTAGGGTAAGAACTTGTTAGGATCAGGGTCCGTCGTAGGGTTATGGGTTAGTGTTAGGGTTAGCTTCAGCGATAGGATTCTGGGGAGGGCCCGTGTTAGTGTCAGGGTCAGGGCTACATTTAGGGTTAGAGTTAGGGTCAGGCTCACAGTCAGGGTCAGGTTTAGTGTTCAGGTCAGGGTCTGGGTGACTGTTAGGGTCAGGGTAGTTTTATGGTCATGGTCTGGGTCAGGGTCAGTGTGAAGTTTAGCGCCAGTGTCAGGTTTACTGTCAGGTTCAGGTATTGGATTAAAGTCCACATTCGGGTCAGGGACAGGATTATGTAGTGGTCAGTGTTAGTGTCATGGTTAGGCTTAAGGTCAGGGTCATGGTCACGTGAAGGTCAGGGCCAGGATCAGTTTTAGGGTCAGGCTTTTGTTTAGGGTCAATTTTTGGTTCAGTGTCACAGTTAGGTTTTGGCAGTAGGGTTTGGGATTGGGGTTAGGTTTAAAGTTAGAAGTAGGGTTATGTTTAGTGTGTTAGGGTTAGATAGCATAAGGTCAGGGTTAGGGTTTGGTTTAGGGTAGTGGTTAGTGTTAGGTTTAGGGTCAGCGTTTGGTTTAGGTTCAGGGTCCATATTAGGGTCATGGTTAGAATTGCCTTTAGGTTTATGGTTAGGGTCAGGCTCACAGTCACGGTCAGAGTTAGGGTTAGGGTCAGTGTTAGGTCAGCGTCAGGGTTAGGATTAGGGTCAGGGTCAGGGTCATGGTTAGGTATGAGTCATGTTTATGGTAATGTCAGCGTTAGGTTTAGGTTCAGGGTCCACATCAGGGTCAGTGTCAGCCTTAGGTTTAGGTTTAGGGTTCAGGTCAGGTTCACAGTCAGGGTCATGGTTAGGGTCGGGTCAGGGCTTGGGTTAGCATTTGGGGCAGGCTCACATCAGTGTCAGGGTCAGGGTTAGTGGTTACTGTTAGGGTTAGCTGAGCTCCTGGGTCATGGACCCATCCCCTCAGGGTCTCAGGATAAACCCTGGGCAGAAGGGTGTAGACCCTACACCCAATCCCACTTAACCAGCCTTAAACTGGTGTTTGAACATGACTTGCCCAGCAGACGTCTAACCCCTCATCAGCCTGATCCTGCTTGGGTCATCTCCACCCACAATGGCATGGCCAGGTCCTCTTTACACACTGAAACACAGACACCCAGAGGCACACACACACACACACACACACACACACAGAGGTATACTATGCAGCCATCAAAAATGAAATATTTCCATTTGCAATGACTTGGATGGAACTAGAGGTTATTATGCTAAGTGAAGTAAGTCAATGAGAGAAAGGCAATTATCGTATGATCTCTCTGATATGAGGAATTTGAAAGGCAGGTTAACGGGTCATGGGAGGTAGGGAGGGAAAAAATGAAACAAGTTGTGTTGGGGAGAGAGACAATCCATAACAGACTTAATCTCACAAAACAAACTGAGGTTTGCAGGGATGGAGATGGTGGCTGGGTTATGAACATTGGGGAGGGTATGTGATATGGTGAGTTCTGTGAAATGTGTAACACAGATGAATCACAGACCTGCACCCTTGGGGCAAATAATACATTATATGTTAATTTAAAAAAAATTTCACCTGTGCTTTATGCAGTCTGGGGGAGGATGGGCACACATAGAAACCCAAATAGTGATTGTTCCCCCTAGACCAATAGGACCAATCAGAGTCTCCCTGGGATTGATATGTAAATGACAGGAAGACAAAGTTCTCTCTTTAGGCGAGTGACTGGTCTTACTGGATGGGATTCCGGAGCTGGCCATGGCCATCTTCCTGGACACTTGAAGAGTCTGACCAGAGAAGAAAGCAGCCATATGGAGACGAGTAAACATGAGACATGGACAAAGAGAAAAGTGTTTTGCCGTTTTCCAGTCCCTAGTTCTTGATTCTGAAATTTTAGTTCTGCAGCCTTTCTTTTGATTTTTTAAAAAAGATTTTTTTTTATTTATCTGACAGAGATCACAAGTCGGGAGAGAGAGGAGGAAGCAGGCTCCCTGCAGAGCAGAGAGCCTGATGTGGGGCTCGATCCCAGGACCCTGGGATCATGACCTGAGCCGAAGGCAGAGGCTTAACCCACTGAGCCACCCAGGTACCCCATCTTCTTTTGGATTTTTTATGAACTTCTGTGGTATCCACCCCTACAGGAACCTGGACATTCCTTTGTTTTTTGTTTGTTTGCTTCCTTTTCCCTTTTGGTTCCTCCAGTTTTCTTTGGATTGCTGCCACTTGCAAGCAAAGGGTCTTGTAAAAATACCACACCAAGGAAATTCACACGTCCTTAGGAGCTATTGAGTAAGTTCCTGTAGGGGAAGGACACAGTGAGATGCACATTTTAGAGTGATCATCTTAGAATAAGTTTAGAGGATGAATTGGTGTGAGGAGGGGAGGGAAAGGGGCATATTCCTGAAGATGAGATGACAGGTTGGAAGGCCGTTATGGTCATTCTGGCAAAGTATGGTGAGTGCCTGAAACAGAAGAGAAAAGGGGGGCCGAGGAAAGATTAAACTTACACAAGGTGAGAAGACTAATGAGATTTTATGAAATCTGAGTTTGTGAAATCGGATATTGCTAGGCTTTTAGCACACTTACTTTGGGATATAATATTCAAAAATATTTAAATATCTCTGGTGGTGACAACACCATCGTCTTTCCAGTGATTAAGAACTCTGAAATCTTAATCTGGCCTGGGCTGTAGAATGTCAGCTGCGGCTTGAGCACAACGAAAAGCCGTTGAAGGGTTTTACACTGGTGGGTGGAGGGTGGTCATGGGATTCCTTTTGCATTTTTAAAATGTCATTTTTGGCTGCTGTGTAAAGAATGGATAGAGAAAAGGCAAAGATAGTAACAAATCATTCTCCAATATTTACGGAACATCTACTATGTGTCAGGTACTGTTCTAAACCCTAAAGACCGAATAGTTAACAAAAGACAAAATAAATTTGATGTCCTCTTGGAGTTTTCATTTTAGTTGTTGAGTGAGAAATGAAGCAAATAAATACACATACATATCAGGGGTTGATGTGGGGTAGGAAGGAAACTGAGTGAGTGGACATGGGGGGTGTGGGGTTTAGGGGAGCAGGTTGGAATTTTCTATGGGACTGTGTCAGGGAAGTCTCCCTCATTTGAGGAAAGACCTGGAGGAAATTAAGGAACAAGCAGTTGTGCTGTTTTTGGAGAAGAGCATCCCACACAAAGCAAACAGTAAGCCCAAGGTGGGAGCACATCTGGTGTGTTTAAAGAATGACACAGCGACCAATAATGCTGGGCAAAAAATGAGCAAGACGGCAAGTGGTAGGAGGTAGGTAAGGAAGGTAGTGGGGTCAGATCACATAAAGTCTTGAAGGCCATTGTAAAGATTTGCCTTTAACTTTGTGCCAGATGAGAAGAGCTTGGATGGTTTTGAAGAGGCTTGACTTGATTTAGATTAGAAAAGGATTGGGGCGCCTGGGTGGCTCAGTGGGTTAAGCCTCTGCCTTCAGCTCAGTTCATGGTCTTGGGGTCCTGGCATCAAGCCCCGCATTGGGCTCTCTGCTCATCAGGGAGCCTGATTCTCCCTTTCCCACTGCCTGCCTCTCTGCCTACATGGATCTCTCTCTCGCTCTGTCAAATAAATAAATAAAATCTTAAAGAGAAAAGAAAAGAATCACTCAGGCTGCTGTGTGCAGAACGGACTTGGGGGGGTTGTGGGGTGGGGATGCTTCTTGCATTAATGTAGACTGAGATTTCTATACTGCTGACATTTTGGGCTACATTAATTTTTGTTATGGGGAGCTGTCCCGTGCACTGACCACTAGATCGCAGGAGCGCCCTTTCCCACTCTCAAGTTGTGACCACGAAAAGTGTGTCCAGACCCTGTCAAAATCCCCTGCGGAGGAGCAGGTACACAAAACTCTCCTGGTTGAGGACCACTTGATCTGGGTGAGAAGGGGTATTGGCCCAGACCAGAGCAGTAGATGCAGGGGTGGGGAGAAGGGGGGAGATTCTGGGTGTATATTGAAGACAAAACACGCAGGATTTGTAAATATATTAAGGGTGGAGTGTGCGGAAAAGACAAGAGCTGGGATGATTTTACAATTTTTGGGGGCCTGAGGCCCTGGAACAGTGACGTTACCACTTGGTAAGATGGGAAAGACGACGGGAGAAGCAAGTTTGATGGGCAACAGGTGTTTGGTTCTGGAGATGGTGGTTGAATCCACATGGGGATGCCCAACCAGCAGCTGAACACACGAGTCTGCCATTCATGGGTGAGATCCAGGCTGGAGGCACAAATATGAGCACCGTTAGGACATAGGGTTCAAGCCCTGAGAAGAAGTGGGCTTACCTACGCAGTGAGTATGGACAGAGGTGTGTTTGGCAACATGATAAGGCAGCTTCATGATATCTGTCCCCTGGTATTTGTCCTGTGAGTATGGATGGGAGTGTGTATGGGACTTAGGACTTGCTTTTAACCAGTAGAATTTGGCAAGGTAAGAAGATGTCACTATTATGATCTCATTATATTAAATCAGACTGTTTTACTGATTGGAGTGAGAGGCTGTCCTGGACTTGAAGAAGCAAAGAGCCAAATTCAGAATCACCTGTGGAGAGAGTTATATGGCAGGAAACCGCAAGCAGCCTCTGGGGGCTGAGGATGGTTTCCAGTTAACAGCCTGGAGAATCTCTCTGGCCCACCCCAGCATGGGCTGCCCCCCAAATCACACAGCTACAAGGAAACGAGTTCTTCCAACAACCCGAGTGAGTTTGGAAGCAGAGCCTTCCCTAGTGGAACCTGCAGGTGAGAACACAGCTTGGTGGGCGCCTTCTCTCCTCCTTTGAGTGAGACCCAGAGCCGAGGACCCTGGTTAAGCTGTTTCTGGCCTCCTGACAGCTAGAGATGGTAGGATAGTAAACTGAGCTGTTTAAAGTTAATAAACTTGTTATTATTTGTTATGAAGTAACTATTAAAAACAAAACAAGAGGCCCAAAATGGAGTTGCTTATGCTAAGCCCCATGTCCCCCAAACCAGACTTAATTATGATTTCAGCTGTCCGAGAAATGGAATCTGAGCCCAGGCAAGCAGACACCACCTGATCCCCACTCCCTCGGACCCCTGCCATCCCCAGAAGCCAAGTCACCTGGCCATAACCAACCTGCCTTGTTTGCCTGACATGACTTCCTTGCTCCTCCCTCTCTTCTGCCTATAAAAGTCTTTTGTTTTGTACTGCTCCTCCGAGCTCCTTTCAGTCTGCAAGCAGGATGCTGCCCATTTCGTGAATCATTGAATAAAGCCAATAGGTTCTTTAAAATGTACTCAGCTGAATTTTTTTTTAACACAACAGAAAACTCAAGCAGAAGGTCCGAGTCCCAGAGCACAGGACTGATGTCTAAAAGTCAGGAAGCTCAAAAAAACCCAGCCAGGAAAGGAGCCATCATCACTGACCAGTGTGGAAGAGGAAGGGAGAGCCAACATCATGATGAAAAAGATAGAATATTTCCAGAGAAGTGGAGGGAGTTCTATGTCTATAGGACTGACAGGTTGATTCATTTAGATCTGAAAGTTAATCATTGGATCTGGCAACTTGGTGGTGATTAGCGATCTTGTAAAATATCTGTGTAGGTGTAGTCGTGGGACCAAGGACAGTTAACAGTGTCTGAAGTGCAAAAAAAATTTCAGGGTTTGGATTCAAATGGGAGCAATGGATATAAAGAGCAGTGAGCAAGTCTGACTTCTGTTTTGGAGGTCAAATCAGTTGGTTTTGCTGATGGATTAGATACGAGAAAAGGGAAAGGGGGAATTTATCCCAGGGGCTGAGGCTTTAGCCAGTAGGAGGTGGGGATGCTGTTTACTAAGACGGGGAGACTGGGACAGGAGCAAGTGAGGAGGGAGCAGGATAGAAATCATGGTGAAAATAAGACTCCTGTTACATATTCATGGAGAAATATGCTGCAGGCAGCTGGCCATGTGATTCTCAGCTCCAAGCGTGGATTAGGATTAAAGACATTAACTTCAGAGCCTTCAGCTTCTACAAAGAACTTAAATCAATGATGCTGAATGGAATCAGCCAAAGCAGTGGTTTTAAAACTGGGGCTGGGAGGCAAGGAGTTTTGCTCCCAGGGCTGATTGAACAATATCTGGCGACATTTTTGGTCGTCACCACTGGGGGGGGGGGGGTGCTGCTGGCATCTAGTGGCTAGAGACCAGAGATGCTGCTAACTGTCCTGCAGGGCACAGGACAGCCCCACAGCAGAGAATCACCCACCAGGTATCAATAGTGCTAGGTTGTGAAAGCCTGATCGAGGGAGAGAGAGAGAGAGAGAGAGAGAGAGAGCGAACGCATAGCTACAGAAGACCCAGAATCAAGCTCTTCAAAGGGGCAGAGATGAAATAGAGAAGCAAATTGAGAATACACGTCCAGGATGGTAGGAAGAGAAACCATGTGTTTAAGAGGGCACTAAGGAAGCGGGAACCTAGAGACACCGAGTACATCCACGTTTGCTAGTGATAGGCGTGTATGGTGCATGGACCGCCTATGAGAATTCACACACCTTGCACATTTTTAAGTGGACATCTGAAACTTTTTAATCATAAACTTTTCATCACAATATATGTATATTTTATTAACTAGGTATTGAAAATATTAAACATTTAAAAAATGAGATAGAGGGCACCTGGGTGGCTCAGTCACTAAGCAGCTGCCTTTGGCTCAGGTCATGATCCCAGGGGCCTGGGATGAAGGCCCACATTCCTGATCAGCAGGAAGCCTGCTTCTCCCTCCCCTTCTCTCCCTACTTGTTTTCTCTCTCTCTGTGTGTGTGTGTGTGTGTGTGTGTGTGTCTACCAAATAAATAGATAAATCTTTAAAAAGAAAATGAGAAAGAAAAGGATCGACTTCATTGGAATAACATTTGCCTGCTACAAGTTGATTTTTTTTAAAGCAGAACAGTCTCATTTTCTGTTATTTTATTTCCCAAACCATACTAGAATGGAATGAAACCATTAAAATCCTTACTTGTGCTTTTACCTATTATGTCCCTAAAAATATGTAGTTTAATTTAAATATGAAGGAATGAGTGTCACTAACCAAAACTGATTGTTATTCTGAGCACTTCCAACATCTGCCCTAATCCCCTTTCCGATGTTAACCTTTACCCTTAATAAGGAGAGTAAGCTCTAAAGGTGGAGCTCCAGGACTGCCCACAGCAGGGCATTATTTGAAACAAAACTGGTATTTCAACTTTGGTATCAGCCCAAGTCCTACACTCTAATAAGATCTGAGAGGAGTTTCTTGATCTTCCAGGAAGGAGAGGAGTATCCTGATATCAGACCCAAGAATGGGCATATCACCTATCCTACAGAGTACACATGGAGTTTGGATCTGGAAATGGACTCCCTTAAAATGATCTGCACATAAGGATTCTTTATAGAGATCTTTCAACTACCCTTGGAGACATGGTACCCTACACCCACAGGTGTAGACAAATATTTTACAAGCTATGCTGGGAATGAGGTGGGGAGAGAAATATGGAGGTTGTTATAGGAAGGTAGAAGGTTAAAGGAAGTCTTTGTTTTGGGTTTTTTCCTTTTGTTTTTAAGAAAAAGGTCATTTGTCTTCTGACTGGAAGGATCCATTGGAACAAGAACTTGATATTGGCCCTGGGAGTGGAGTCCTGGAGAGGGCTGGAAGGAACAAATCCCAGGCACAAGGAAGCACAAACCCTAGCTGGGGATGTCTGCTCTTCTCAATAAACCTGCTCTGTCTTCAACTCTTTCTGTGTTTCTTGTACATTTCTCCAATTACCATGTAAATTCCATGATGCCAGGGACTTTTCTGTGTCGTTCGCCACAGATTTACAAACACTCAGGGCAGTGTGTAGCACTGACTAAATATTTGTTGAGTAAATGTCTAAAAACAAATTAAAAATGGATACAAATGTAGGTATAGATTTGATTGGGTGGTGGTAAGATAAGGGAATTCCTGCACAAGGGGCTTTTATTTTCTTGAAGTGTGACACTAGTGATGAAGTTTTGGAACACAGGTGAGGTTTGGTGGGGTGAGGTCCAGAGCCGATGACCAAGAAAGGATTCTTGAGACGTCTTAGGTGCAAATGGTGGTTTTATTAAAACACAGGGACAGGACCCAAGGGCAGAAAGAGCTGCTCAGACAGAGGCATGGTTGACTGGGAGCTGAGGAAGGTGAGGACAAAGGGGGTGTCCAGAAGGACTGTCATATGCTAAAAAAGAATTTCAGGATAAGGGAGACCTGGTTATTGTCAAGTCAAGGCTGTTTTTGCCTCTAATGAGGGAAAGCATGAAGACAGTCGGGAGTTTCCTGGAGATATGTTACATTCCTCCTATCACACATCCTTGTCAGTGGGCTTTGGGCTTAGAAGAAATTCAGTTTTATTAAACTTCCCTCCCCCTTAGCCTCCCTCAATTTTATGGAGGGGAGGGTGATGTTAGGGCTTCCGGAAACTAAGGTATGTGTGTCTGGAAGTCAGGCTATTGATAAGAAAGCTTCTTCCTTCCTTGTAAGTCGCTAGGACATTTGTAGATGGAGGGAAACTCCTGTCCTGCAGGACTGGGATCTCTATCAGTTAAGAATCGTTTTTCCTTTAGGGCAGCCGGGAGTGCATGAGGAATGTTACACATATAGAGCATGGGGAGAGGGTGTAGGGCGCCAGCTTCTGCTTTGTCCTCAGCTTGCCTTCTGCTCCCTCATTCCTAGGACAGGAGCTGGGAGTGAGGTGACATAGTTCAGAAGAGGTGGGGGTAGGGATTGTTGAGGCAAGTCTTGAAATTGTGAAACGGTCATCCATTAGAGGGAAAGCAAACTCACCGGAGAGACAAGGGAGTTTGAAGCCAGAGTTGAATATCCACTGGAGAATTGTGGTCAAGTGTTTTAAAGTACAGCAGGTTGGCTCAGCTGTATGATTCCTTCCTGGTTTCTGGTGCATGCCGCTGGCATTGGTAGAGTCATTTCTAAAGAAACAAAACAAAAGAGGATAAGCCATTCTTTCACAAATGATGATGAATCAAGTTTTGAACATGCTGGGTTTTGAGGCACAGGTGGGACATCAGTGAAATAGCATGAGTAGTTAGTCAGTTACATGGGCCTGGTGGGTAGGAAAGAAACAGATGGTCATGTATCAGTGGGAGAGATGTTGGCTAGGGAATGGGAGCTGAAACCAAGGGCACAGTTGATATCACTACAAGAGAGGGTAGCTTGGAAGAGAAAGGTTAACTGAACCCCCGGGGAAACCCTGATGGGAAAGTCACATGCATTTCTCAGGCATACCAATGTTGACACAGATTATTGTAACTTCTGGAGGCCAGAAGCCATGGCTTTGAGACTCATTCATTCTCTGCCTCTGGCATAGCATGGGCCACATTGAAGGTAATTCTAAAATTCATTCCGATTTGATTTCATTGCACTTTTCATTTACTAGAATTTTGTCATGGTTTGCTAGTGTATCATTTTCTCGAAAAGATTAAATAAGGACCATTTTACAAATATGAGATGAATGCCTGAAGGGATTTTGTTTAATTCATTCATTAGCTCGGGAACCACTAAGATGTTACCACCATTTCAAGCAAAAATCTCCAGGCAGACACATATACAATCAGTAATACTTAAACGAATTTGCTTTGATAGATGCAAATAGATATGCAAATAGAATGCAAATGGATGCAAAACTGCCTTCTACCAAAGGAAAAGGGGTCAACTGTACTTCCAGTGGACAAAATTCATTTACATATAGCTAGACAAGATCATCTGCATCCACATCAATTATGTACAATCTATAGAGTTGCAAAATAGCTCAAAGACAAGAAAGGCACAGAATATCCCATAGAATTGGTCAGCCCAGAAGGTTACATGAGACAACACGTGTTTTCCCTTGGAAGACACTATAATCTTTTAGGTTCATTTCAATGTCTTTCGTGATTTTGCCTATGCTTTAAAAAAAAAAAGTTACCCTTATTCTTATTAGTTTGAAAAAAAAAACTAATAAAATACTAGTCTGTTATAAAATACACATGGAAGAATGTTCTGGCACTATCATACCCAATTTGGGGTACTAACTGATTAGGAAGATGAGGCAGAATTTGGGAGCCCGTAGGAGGAGTCTGTTTCTGGTTGGAATGGGAAACATTTAAGAATCAAACTAAATGATCTCAAATCCACTCTGGAATGAAACAGGTTATAAGGAAAATACAGAAGATGTTGAAATGGACATGTTGGCTCATTGTGAGCTTTCCTGGTCGAATGGAGACCTCTACCATGATGCTTGTCCTCCATGTCCCACCCGTCCCATACCTGCTATCCTGTCACCAAAGGGCCACCAGACTTTAGGCTCAGTCTGCAGTTCCAAATGGAAACCCTCTGTTCCCACAGTAGTGGACAGGATGACTCTGGTTGCTGGTGGAAGCGTCCAACAGTTCAAGAGAGGATCAGAAGAGCATAAGGACGATATTGGAAAAAAAAAATGCTCGGGCGAATTTCCAGAACACAATATTTCTCTTTGCAATTTTTGAGTGTTCTGTGGCCAACCTGCCAAAAAAAAATGTGAAAACTATAAATAGAGAGGAGTGGGAAGAAGAAATGAGGACCTGTCACAGTGCCAGCAAAAATAGGGAACTGAGAATCTTCCAGAGATTCAGAGTCAAAGGGGGTTAATATTTACTTAGAAAAGAAGTCGTGGGCACAAGTTCTAGGATGAAATGAAGGCAAGAGAGGGAAGTTAGGGAATCGAGAGAGAGAGAGACTTGAAGATAAACAAAGTCAACTTAAAGTCTCATTCCTCATTAAGGAAAGTACAGATCAGAGAAGAGGGGAGAGACTGGGATATAGCTGATCACTGATTGTGTCTGGCTCTGATTAGAAGCTTTGTATCCACTTTTTAATTTCATCTTCCAGCCTGTTTCCTGGATTCCAGCTTCTATTTCCTATGAAATAGGTACCATCACCAAAGACGAGAGTCAAACATGTAACAGTAGTCAAATCTTTAACAGCGTGGACAACTAACTAACCAAAAGCTGGCCCGGGGACCCCTGCAGAGTCAAGTGTTACACGCCCAGTGCCTGGATCGCGAGGCCATGGTAGGGATCTTGGGAAGGGTTCAGGGTAGGGAGACACACCGCAGGTTCTGGCCAGAGGCTAGTCACCAAACTTTGTGTGGCTGAAGGGGTGTGTACCAGCTGAATGTCAGCTCCCAGATGAAACTGAGGGAAATGTCCTCTGGGAAGGTTTCCGCTGACTCTCTGCCTTTCCTTCGTCCTCCCCAGGGTGTTCCATTAGCATTTGGGGTCTGGGGTCTTGCCTGTTGCTCCTGGCTTTGTTGGGCCACGCCACTGCCACAGCCAGGGCTCCAAGTGGCAGTGAACTGTATGGGGTCTTGACTGTCACCTCCTGACTGTCGGAAGGAGAACAGGCAGCAGGGATTTTCATTCTTTGTTGGCACCTACTCTCTTCAGCAACCCCAAGATCAGTACCCCAGGCTGCACAAGCTCAGGTTCATGTCTTTACCAAAGGCCGGCAGTAATTTCAGAAAGGAATGACAATGAAGGTAAAAAACAGTTCAACTACTCGCTCATCTGGACTTCTAGGGCAGGTGGGGGTTCCCAGACAACTTTGTTCCGTCGGTCTGGCACCCTTGCCCCCCCTCTCAGTGCCTTGGTGATGAGTGTGGGCCTTGCTGTTTGCGCTGCCTGAATTTGCCCTTGTCGCTTATTAGCACTGTGGCCCTAAAAGTCTGAGAGGCTAAAAGTCATGCCTCTCAGAGCCAATCGGAATAGCTTATTAGACCTATTGATTCTGGCATAGTGGGCCTGTGCGGAAATCTCTCTTCTTCATCCCTCCTCCTTCTCAGTCTTCCCCCCTCCTCCACCTCTTCCTCCTCCTTCTTTGATGTGTAAACCAAGGTATTGGGGGAGCAGGGAATGATGTGATGTTTGGGATTTACTTTAAAATATATTCCAGACATCCCCTCTCTCCCAAAAACAAAAATACAGGCACTTTGGGGGCAGTAGAAGGAGGAGGGCCTATGAAACAGTTGGGGAAGCAGAGTGATAAGTACTCGGAAGGGCTGGGATCCTTCTGCTCTACACACTTTGGTGTATGCTTGAGAATTTTCATAATAAGAGTAAACAAACAAAGACCAAATAATGAGTCTTTCATTCCCTATATCCAAATGACCACAACAGGGCATAGAATGCACTTTCATATAGTTGCTCCCCTGGCAATTTATTTTGATTCTCCAAATAAGATTCCAGCTCTCATTCTACCTGTCATAGTCTCTGGTCTGATCTATTTATAAAAGTAGCTGGAGCTAAGTGGTTTGTTCCAGAAGAAGATAACGCCTTCCCTCCGTTGCATTTGCCTTCTACAGCCTAAGTGGGAGTTTAATACGTTCACTTGTCTCCTTAAACTTTGTCCAGAGTGTGTTAAAGCAGTCATAGGGGACCTGGGTGGTTTTGCCGTCTGCCTTCTCATAACAATGCCCCAGTTTTCTCCTGGAGAATCAACGTTCTCGCTTTCAGTCCATGCACTTAGGCAGCGGCAACTTCACACTGGCTCCTGACTCTAGCAGTGGCATGTCACCCACTAATGGCCTTTGAGAACATCACTGAGTGAGATGCGAGTGTAGTAGATGCACGAGACCTTTGCTGGGTCGGTGAGGAGGTGGGTCTCTGAATAACTAGCCCGAGATCCACTTGTGTGTGGTGGAACAAACGAGCAGTGATGTGTTGGCCAGAGTGCCCATCCTAGAGAGCCCTGAATGCCAGACAAAAGCATTTGAGACTATTTTTTTCAGGCAACAGGAAGCTAGTTTTGAAAAGCAGCACATGAAAATGTGTGTTTTTGGAAGATTAGTCGGGCAGCTGTGTGTACGATAGGATGGAGGGAGGAGAGAACGCAATCCCAAGTGCATTTAATCTTTATGATGCAGTGTAATTTATTATGAAGTTGAATTTGCATCCTTATCCAAACGTAAGGGAAACTCCTGTCCAAAACTGTAAATGATTTTTGGTTGCCTTTTTTTTTTAAAGATTGTATTTATTTATATGACACAGAGAGAGATCACAAGCAGGCAGAGAGGCAGGCAGAAAGAGAGAGAGAGATGCAGGCTCCCGGCTGAGCCTAGAGAATGATGCAAGGCTCGATCCCAGGACCCTGAAATTATGACCTGAGCCAAAGGCAGAGGCTTAACCCACTGAGCCACCCCGGTGCCCCTGGTTGCCTTTTTAAGCATTCCTTGCTCACATGAAGTGATTACAAATTTGCAGATGTGCATTAAAATGATGTATTCCAAAATGTTAACAGAGGAATTAAAAAACTTATTAAGTAAAATATTATCATTTCTGTTGATTTGAAGCCTATCTGACAAGGGACATAGAATTCTGGTGCATATATGTAAACATGAATAATTATTTCTTTTAAAAATCTTTATTTATTTATTTGACAGAGATCACAAGTAGGCAGAGACAGGCAGAAAGTGGGAGGGGGGGAATGGATCCTTAATAACCACTTTTATTCTAGAATTTTTCCTCCAGCCTTGGGAGCTCACCACTCCACAAGTGTGTGCTGGTGCCTTGGATCTCATGGGCCCACCAGTGCTCAGCAACTTCCAGCTGCTGTTTTAGTGAATTAAATATGTAACGATTGCGCTTCTCGTGACCCGGACTGTGACGTGAGAAATTCTGTTCAGATGGGTGGACACTCTGAACCAAACACCAGAGAAAACACTCTCTGTAGTCTTCGTGTAATATGAAAAAATAAAATATGGTTAACAACCACTTTGACAGTTACTAAACTACAGCAAAAAGTAAATCTTAATTGAAATAGTCCCTTCAGCTGTGCTTAAGCCAACTGAGTTCCTGAGCTTTTCGGTTTTCAGGCTGAGAGAGTACACCTCTGGATGCTTGAACGGGACGAGAAGGGACCACCCTGTTTCTCCATATAAAATTAAAGAGAGAAATTGTGGGCTTCGTGGGCCCTATCAAATTTATCAGCCTATCTCTAACTACTCCTATCCAAATGACTGCTATGCTCTCCCGACTACTTGATTCCACGTACGCCTTGCCCGGTTCTGTCTCACATCACAACATGTCTTCTGTTATTTCCTTCTTGCAAGCTAGTTTGTGTTCTCCATCTAAAAAAATCAACAATCATTGTGTAGTTCAATTCCCATTTTCCTCAAATGCATTGATTCTTTTATCTATTACTCTTTTCTCATACTCAGTGTCTTTGTCTTTATGGGGTTTGTTGACTTTGCTTTCCCATCTTGACTGCCATGTATATAAACAAATATAATAACTTCTTAGAGA